>NW_022631148.1:1104046-1683803 GCF_010015895.1 Lontra canadensis | reverse complement strand
CCAACACACGTTGTTTCCTGTCTTGCTAATTTTGGCCATTCTAACTGGTGTAAAGTGATATCTCAATGTGGTTTTAATTTGAATCTCCCTGATGGCTAGCGATGATGAACATTTTTTCATGTGTCTGATAGCCATTTGTATGTTTTCATTGGAGAAGTGTCTGTTCATGTCTTCTGCCCATTTTTTGATATGATTATCTGTTTTTATTTTGATTCTTTTAAGTATAAAAACCATGTTGGTTTGCAGGCCATACAAAACATACAGAAACAAGCAATGAGCTAGTTTTGGCTTAAGCAATACCTCAGTGCCCAGATAGCAACTGGCTAAAAAGAAAAGGATCTCCTAAAATTGTCCAGATTAATGGTTAATAGTAGCTTCATTGTATTTCACATCCAAGAGACATTTCCATTCTTTTTTTTTTTTTTAATTTACTTATTTGACAAACAGGTCACAAGTAGGCAGAGAGGCAGGCAAGAGAGAGAGGGGGAAGTAGGCTCCCTGCTGAGCAGAGAGCCCGATGCGGGGCTTGATCCCAGGACCCTGAGATCATGACCTGAGCCAAAGGCAGAAGTTTAACCCACTGAGCCATCCAGTCGCCCCGAGACATTTCCATTCTAACAATATCCTATGCCTATGAAATAAATTTCCTATGATGGAATTTCAGACATTAGAATCAAGTTAATAAGTAGGATCCCAAATGAAGTATTCAAGCCTTCCTGGGACTCTCACAAGACCTCACAACATCAGAAGACAAGGACAAAGCAAAACATAAACTTCTGTCTCCAAGTGCCACAGACTTTCCACACACTGTGGCATGCTAACACCAAGAGGCAAAATGAATAAACCCAAGGTTGCACAGGTAGAAGATGATAAGGTGGGAATTCCAGTCTAGGTGATCTTCTCCAAAACGTTCTCCAAAATACAGACATCAATGAATTAGTGCAGTTATGATTAGTACAATGCAATATGAGGGCTCATCTAAATACAACAGAAAAATATGAATAGGTTAATTTTTCCTCAATTCCTCATAGTTGACTAAAATCAGAATGCATATTTGGCCACCCTATACATGACAATTTTTTTGTGTTTTCATATTTATTCCATCTATGAGTTCACTTTTTCCCCCACATCTTCCTCATTGCATTTTTCACCTCTGCGTTTCTGAGTGTGTAGATGATGGGGTTCAGCATGGGGGTGACAACCGTGTAGAACACAGCGACTAGTTTGTCCTCAGTGAAGGTGGAGGGAGGTCTCATGTAGAGGAAGATGGCAGGTCCAAAGAACAAGATGACCACCATGATGTGAGAGGCACACGTGGAGAGAGCTTTGCGCCTCCCCTCTGCAGAATGATTCCTCAAGTTGAACAGGATGACAATATAGGAGGACACCAGGAGGAGGAAGGAGAAGATAGAAAATAATCCACTGTTGGCCAATACAATAACCCCCTCCACAGAAGTATCAGTGCAGGCAAGCTTGAATAAGGGATGGAGGTCACAGAAGTAGTGGTCAATCACATTGGGACCACAGAAAGATAATTGGAGAGTGATAATAATCTGAACCATGGAGTGAAAAAAGCCACCGAGCCAGGAGCCAGCCACCAGAAGGCGACACATAGATCGATTCATGATGGTTGTATAGTGAAGGGGTTTGCAGATGGCCACATAGCGGTCATACGCCATTACCGTGAGCAGGAAGATCTCAGTAACCCCAAAGAAGTGGAAGAAGAATATCTGAGCCACACAACCTTTCAGGGAAATGGTTTTAATCTTGGCAAGTAAGTCTGTGATGAATTTAGGGACAACAGTAGAGGAGTAAGTGATCTCCACCAGGGATAGGTAGCTAAGGAAGAAGTACATGGGGGAATGCAGACTCTTACTGACATTGACTGTCAGGACAATGAGACCATTGCCCACCACTGTGGCCAGGTACACAAGAAGAAACACCACAAAACATACTCTCTGCACCTCTGGATCCTGGAAAAGACCGAGGATAATTAACTCAGTCACGTTATTTGTATTCGCCATGGAATCCAATTAGGTGTTCTGGACACAAGATCATGTGAGACCTGCAATAAAACAAACATTGATTATAACTGATTCTCCTCATTTATAACACATTACACACTGTAACCCACTTTACAATATACTAATCACCAATTCATTCATTTGGCCCATATGTACGCTAATCCTGAATACTCATTCAGGATTAAATATTAGCAATCTAACGAGTTTGTATATTAAAAAAGTAAGGCTCAGGGAGATGGCTATGCACCAGGATCACATATCTGGTGAATTCTGGGCCTCAGAACCAGGCTTTTTGACTTCAGCCAGGATTCTTTCTAATTCACCAGATGATTTGAATTTGAGGAGCCATTCCGGTTTCTAACCTACACTTTTACCTTCTTCACTGCAATTCTCTTCTATTGGGGAATTGTCATGACACACATGTACTCCTAACTTCCTTGTTTCCTTCGTCTCTGCCTCAGGAAACATCTCCCCACTGATAATTCTTCCCTTTCCAAAAGGTCCTGAGTATGGTTTTCTTCACTTAGTTATACCAATCTTCAACCCAGGTCAGATTCTTTCACCAGACTTCAGCATCAATGACCATGTCTGAATGACAAGTGCTCATATCCTCTGGAGAGAATTCAACTTATTAGTTTGTCTCCATCATTCACTACTACTTTCCCATCTCTTGCCCCACTAACCAAACTACTGGAGATCCTGAACTCGGAGCTTGTCCTCTGAGAGCATTGATATGGCCAGACAGCCTGCCTGCTCTGGTTCCAGGTTGGTAGTCAGCAGCCAAGTATATTGTAACAAGAGTTATCCCCAGGAACAGATCATTACTCTTCTACATCTACACACACTTCAGATGATACAGAAGATGCACAGAACACAACACACACTCATGCTAACAATGTCCTATGATGCAAAACAGTATTCTCTAGATTAAAGTGTCATCTTCAGAAATTTTTTCTACCACGTATGAGCCATGAGAAATAAGAAAGAAATAACATGAACATCTTGATTCTCTGCTACAAAATCTATCCTCATTGCATTTCCCTTTATCTCTGAAATTTTCAAGAAATGCTCTTTTGAAAAAGTAAAAGTGTACCTGAGCAGCAAGGAACTGAATCAACAGACAAAATGAATGTCTCTCTCTCTCCTTCTCTCTATCTCCTTCTCTCTCTCTCTCTCCTTCTCTCTCTCAGATAAATAAAATCTATTTTAAAAACTGGGGGAGGGGAGCACATGGGTGCCTCAGTCAGTTAAGTGTCTGCCTTTAGCTCAGGCATGATCCCTGGGTCCTAAGATGAAGCCCCACATCAGGCTCCTTGCGCAGTGGGGAGTCTGCTTCTCTCTCTCCTCTGCCCCTCTGCTCCGCTCATGTTCTCTCTCTCTCTCTAAATAAATAAAATCTTTAAATTTTAAAAAAAGGAGAAAAAAACGTGGGATAAACAGATGGAAAGAAAACAGTATATGTCAGACATCATCAGGTGAGGGCACAGGCTGAAGCATGAAATATCCTGAGAGCAGATACAGGAGTTCTCATCCAAATTAAAAAAAAAAAAAAGTAACTATATGAGGAGATAAATATGTTAATTAGCTTAACTGTAGTAATCATTTCATTATGTTTATCAGGAAGTCAATTTGTAAATAGTAAATAGGTATAATTTTTATCAAAGAAAAAATGTTTAAGATTAAATAAAGTCATTGACCTGAAAACATTGAGAAACTAGTAATTAGAGCAAGAAAACAGTAGAAAATAAGACCATGGCATTTCAGAGATGCAGAGAATATCCTGGATGCTTAACTTTCAATCTCTGATTCAGTCCTTTCTATACTTCGATACTAGAGACTGCTCCTTATTCCTCGAATAAATTCTCCTCTTTCTTAAACTAGTTTGATGGGTTTCTGTTTCTTGAAAGCAAAACCTCCTAAGATATGAACCTAGGGGGAAAAAATTTTTAAAACTGAAAACCATAGCAATAGTAAGAAAGCTCAAAATACAATTACTAGAAAACACAACTGAAAAAATATTCCCTTTACAATTGTCATATAGTTATGCAGAGAACTATGCATAAAATTGCCATATTTTTGTTATTCAGAGAACTATGCATAAAACTGCTATGGGAACACAAAAAATTCATATATAAAAGAAAAAACATATCCACCAAAAGCAATTTTTATAAACTCATGTTTAAGCAATAAAAGCCCACATAAAGATTTTGACTCTCCCTAAATTGATCTACAAATTTATGCAACTTCAATCAAATCCAACAGAATTTTTCCTTGTAATTTATATAATTATTCTAAAGGTCATCTGTAGGGTAGGGGGAGATCAGCCATCTACCAAAGCAAAAAGAAACTGCCCATCCAAGAGCTAGTTTCCAGGAATGGAGGTAAAGCAAAGAAATTACACTGATAACCATGCTAGGCACAATCAGTAGTGCTAAATTCACCAGTGCTGGGCTCTTGCCAATAGGAATAGTGCTGTGGGTACCAAGCACCCAGAATCATTGGGAATATCTAACACCATCTCAGCACCTAGAACATGAAATGAATGAATGGTTAGAAGACAAGATTGTGAGACTCCTCAAGAATCACTTTTCATCGCATCCTCACTCATGAGCCCAAGGAAAGCATCTGGAGACAGATTAAGGTTGCAGCTAATGACACTAAGCTATGGGGGGAAAAGGAGACCTAGAGGCAAGTGTGACTTGGAAGGCATTCTGATGACATCCTACCCTCCAGGCTGCCCAGGTTGTAGCTCTGATATCACCTTTGATCCATGCCTCCCCATCATGTCCACATCAGTTATCACCACACCTCATGAATTTCTCATTAAACAACCTGCCCCCGTGTGCCCCTTCTCTCCCTTCTTCCACCACCCCTTCTCACGTACCATCAGCAGATGTCTAAATTTCTAATGTCTCTTCATCTCCAGATGCTCCTGCCCAACCATCCCATGTACTGCAGCCAGAAAATTGTTTCCTAGACCCTTCTTTCCTTGGATCCTTCCCTACATGGGAATAGCCAGGGAGTGGGGAGGTGGGTCCTGACTCCTCAGACTCACATTTAAAGATTTTCACAGACTGAGCCACCTCAGCAATCACACTCTTACCCGCCAAGCTTTGACTCACCTGGGTTCACGTCCTCTCTCCATCCCACAGCCCAACCTGTTCTTTCCTACCACAAACCCTCACTTAGCCAGAAATGCTCTCTCCCTGTCCTTCCAAAACTACCCACTTTCCAACCCAGTGCCAGTCTTGCATGTTCAATGAAGCTTGCCTTTAATACTCCACCCATCTGAATCTTCTCTTCCCTAAGCATTGGAAAATAAGTTGGTGATTCTCCTTAAATGCCTATTACATCATACCTCTACCCTAAAATCTACCAACACCTCCCCATTACCCATAGCATAAATTCCAATATTCTTGGCATAAATACCAGGTCCTTCTTGAACTGGCCATTGCCTACCATAGTTGACATACAATATTAGTTTCATGTGTATAACACAGTGATTTATCACTTGTGCATATTATAAAGGGATCACCATGATAAATTTAGCTACCATCTGTCACCATACATACACTATTAACTATATTCCCTGTGCTACATAGTGTATCCCCATAATTTATTTATTTTTTTTATTTCTTTTCACATAACAGAATTCATTGATTATGCACTACACCCAGTGCTCCATGCCATACGTGCCCTCCATAATACCCACCACCTGGTTCTCCCAATCTCCCACCCCCCCGCCCATCAAAACCCTCAGATTGTTTTTCAGAGTCCATAGTCTCTCATGGTTCACCTCCCCTTCCAATTTCCCTCAACTCCCTTCTCCTCTCCATCTCCCCATGTCCTCCATGTTATTTGTTATGCTCCACAAATAAGTGAAACCATATGATAATTGACTCTCTCAGCTTGACTTATTTCACTCAGCATAATCTCTTCCAGTCCCATCCATGTTGCTACAAAACTTGGGTATTCATCCTTTCTGATGGAGGCATAATACTCCAGAGTGTATATGGACCACATCTTCCTTACCCATTCGTCAGTTGAAGGGCATCTTGGTTCTTTCCACAGTTTGGCGACCGTGGCCATTGCTGCTATGAACATCGGGGTACAGATGGCCCTTCTTTTCACTACATCTGTATCTTTGGGGTAAATACCCTGTAGTGCAATTGCAGGATCATAGGGAAGCTCTATTTTTAATTTCTTAAGGCATCTCCACACTGTTTTCCAAAGTGGCTGCACCAACTTGCATTCCCACCAACAGTGTAAGAGGGTTCCCCTTTCTCCACATCCCCTCCAACACACGTTGTTTCCTGTCTTGCTAATTTTGGCCATTCTAACTGATGTAAGGTGGTATCTCACTGTGGTTTTAATTTGAATCTCCCTAATGGCTAGTGATGATGAACATTTTTTCATGTGTCTGATAGCCATTTGTATTTATTTTTTAACTGGAAGTTTTTTTCTTTTTATCTCCTTAGCCTATTTTCACTCAGTTCCTCAATGCCCTCCCCTCTGAAAACCACCAGATCATTCTCTGTATCTGTGAGTCTGATGAGAAATATTTGTTATGAGAGCATGAACTTGATCCTTTAATGATCCACTAGAGAAATTAAGCAAAATATCCTAGGACCAATATGAGAGGTCACTCAGAGATAAGAAAGGAATCTTAGAGGAGGATCCAGTTTTTCCAGCCTTCAATCCTAAGAGGAGTAACTGATAGCCTTCCTCGATGAAAACCACATGTTCCTTTCCTATCATATCTGTCTTTTCTGCATTTATTCCTCTTTCTGCTATCTACCACCAGCCATTCCCACCATCTCACCCACAGAGCTTTGTAAGAAATACCTCCTCTCATATGTATTACAATGAGCACTGTGTGTTAAATGCAAATAATGAATCATGGAACACTACATCAAAAACTATGAAGTACGGTACGGTGACTAACATGACATAATAAAAACATAATAAAATTAAGTAGACTACAAACAAACAAACATAAAAAAAAAAAAGAAAAAAGAAATACCTCCTCTCTCCCCAGCAATGCTGCCTCACCAAGGGGCATGGAAAGAAAATGTGATGAGCATGTCAAAGCCTAAATCAGCACATGAACATGCAGACTGCACATCAGGTGACCCGCTGGACTCTAGAAAAGAGGAGAATGACAGAATGCAGACAACACCCAGAGGTAAATGTAAGAGAGAGCTAGATGTACCAATGTGGCTGATCTCAAATGACCTAATCACACACTCCCACTTCATCATTCCCAAACGGTACCTCACAGAATCCTAAAATTGTAAAGGAGTTTGAAATTACCAAATTTGGGGGCACCTGGGTGTCTCAGTGGGTTAAATCCTCTGCCTTCGGCTCAGGTCATGATCCCAGAGTCCTGGGATGGAGCCCCACGTCGGGCTCTCTGCTTGGTGGGGAGCCTGCTTCCTCCCCTCTCTCTCTGCCTGCCTCTCCCCCAACTTGAGATCTCTGTCAAATAAATAAATAAATAATCTTTTTTTTTTAATTACCAAATTTTGTGTTTTATATAATCTCTCCACAACAAAAATAAATAAGTAAATGGAATTCATTACCCTCAAAAAATACATATTCAAAGCAAACCGTCTCATTTACAAATGAACGCTTGTGGGTTAAAGAGAGGAACTGACTTACCCCATATCCAGTGGCTGCTTAGAGAAGTTGCACCTCGTTTCCAGCCACGTCACCCACCTTGAAGTCAGAAAACCTGGTGTGGTTTCATTCTGCCTTGAACAAGAAATTGGGTCAGATGGATCTCAAATATTCTCAGGTGCCTCCAATTCAGCATGAAAGTAGTCACTCTGTTGAAATAGGTCATTTTCAAGGTGATGATCTGGTTGAAGAAACTAGGAATTCTCTGGGAATCCTGGTCCCTGGACAAGTAAGGTGTTCTGGCTAATGTTCCCCACCCAGCTGACTTTTCACTGACAGGCCCAAAGAGCAAAGTCCAGGTCACACTAAGCTAAGACCCTCTGATGGTGGTGCTGAAAATATTCAGAGAACTTTTACTCTAACTTCCTCTATTTATAGATGAGATAACAGAGGCTGAGAGAGGTTTGTTGTTTCCCAAAGCCATACAGTAGGTCTTTGCCAGGCTACTAACTCAGAAATCTGTGTTCTTTCAACAACACTCAGCTACCTTCTGAAGGCACTGGGTGGTTGTTGCTACTGTCATTCAAGGATCAGACCTTGTCCGCAAAAACGGAACACCATGTTCCTGGGGGCTTCTAAGAAACAAATGGGGGGGGGCGCCTGGGTGGCTCAGTGGGTTAAAGCCTCTGCCTTCGGCTCAGGTCATGATCCCAGGGTCCTGGGATCGAGCCTCGCATTGGGCTCTCTGCTCAGCGGGGAGCCTGCTTCCTCCTCTCTCTCTGCCTGCTTCTCTGCCTCCTTGTGATCTCTGTCTGTCAAATAAATAAATAAAATCTTTAAAAAATAAAATAAAAGAAAAAATAAAAAATAAAAAAACAAATAGATGGCATCTAAGATGAATCACAAAAGATGAAAATTCAGAGGACCTGGATTAGGGTGGATATTTGGATTTATAATATCCAAAAAATAAACAAATGTCACAGGAAGTTAGCCAATTCAAAGATTTTAAGATCCCGGTTTAGATGTAGAAAATGTACCCACCCACTGAGAGTCCAAGAGTTCTGAGTAAATACTCAGATCCTTTTATTACTTAAAATAAATTAAGCCACACACTACAATCAAGGGAACAACTTCCCCATGGAACTTTTTTTCTCTTGGGTGTAACTCTCAATTAAAGTATAACTTAAGAAAGTTTCCAAATCTGCTTCAATTAGTTTAGTGAGATTTCCATAAAGTTTTGACACCCAGTTATGAGGTAGTAAGAGAAGAAAGTTGAAGGAAAGACATAAAAGGAAATTTTTTCCCACAGTGAACTTCTGAGAATGGAAAGGAGTGAAGAGAGAGGAAAGCAAGGACTGGACAGGGGCCAGGACAGCTGGGCACTGGCTCCGGTCATAAATGATTACCTACTAACTTAAGCACGTCATTCATCTCTCCACTTCTCACTCTCCTTGGCTCTGCTCCTATATAAAAAGACAGAGCAGAGCTCAATTATCTCCATTGTATCTTCCAATTCTCACATTCATGAATTCATGTATGACTCACTGACAGTCTCCAGTGCCTCACCCTCTCCTTCAATAATGATAGTGGTGACAACAATGTAATCTACAGGAATTCCCGGAGAAAAAGATGTCATCATCTGTCCATCCATCCATTCATCCATCCATTCATGCCTTCATGGGTCCTTAGCCTGTAGAATGTAGCCAAGCACTATTCGAGGTGCAAGAGATTTGGAAGTAAAAAAAGTAAAAAAAAAAAAAAAATTGTTCTTAGTCTCACAAAGGTTAAATCCTTCATATCCCCAACAGACTTAATGGAGGTGGAGGTAGACAATAAATAAATAAAAGTTCATCTGCAAGGCACATAGTAATAAGTCCTATGAAGAAAATAGAACAGGTTAAGGATGATAGGGAATGCTGGTGCGCATTACATTATTACAGTAGTAAGCAAAGGCCATATTTTGCCAAGATCTCTGTCTGCTGTCTTGAGAAGAAAGAAAGGGAGTGAGAAATGTAAGAAAGCAAGTTAGGAGAACATCACAATAATTCAGTCAAGAGATGTTTGTGTCTTGGGCCAGGACAGTAGCAGTGAAAGTTTTAGGAAGTGGTCAGATTTTGGATAAATTTTAAAGGTAGAATAATGAGATGTACTGATGTTTTGATTAAGATGATAAAGAAGTAGGGAAATCAAGGTTATCTCCAAGGTATCAGGTCAGACTTGCCATTTACTGAGATGGGAATGGCTGCTGGAGAACCAGAATAGCAGGGAGTAATAAGAATTCTGTTTGGGACATTTTAAATGAAGTTGCTGTTGGTACACAACCTCAGGAGGCTCCCAGGTGAAATCTGAGAACAGCCCCTATACACAGAGGATAGGCGGAGACCTAAGAAAGAGGCAGACCACTTTGTATTGGTAGGTGGAAGATTTAATCCACAAGGGAACTTAAATACATGGCTTGTCTTAGGCAGTTACAATACAAGATCTTTACAACCACCTGCCAAATCTTAAAATTTTAGAGATTTTAACTAGCTTCAGTCACATATACTGTCCAGGTGGCCTCAACACCATATTGCTTTCTCAAAGCTGTGTCCTTTGGCAGCTTCTAGCTCAGGGAAGGCATGTGGAACACACACTCCCAGTACAGGAATGGGGGAGCATCTTGCAATTGCTGGGGTCCAGCTCTCTGTCTGACCAACCAGCAATCACATCCTCTCAATGACCTCCTCCAACCATTGCCTTTCAAAATCCCCAGTAGATTGCATCACGAGAGTGACATAGTTTATTCCCAACCTCAGTCCCCCTCACAGGAAGGCCAATTAGCAACTATCCATAGACAAAACATCATTGTATAAATCCCATAACCCAGAGGTGAAGCTGAAGTAACACCACCAACAACAGAGGCCAGGAAAAACAGAGGCCTTAGCAAGATAAGATGAGCAGTTTAACCTTGACTGCACTGCCTCCCTCCCAAGCCAGCACAGCTACACCAAGAGGCCTCCCCTGGGCCCACAGCTTCTCCAGCAGGAAAAAGAAAACCCGAGGTGGACATGCAGCTTCTGAAGTGTTCTAAGACACTTCTCAGGAGCCCCACTTGCTCAGATCATGGGGAACACTGTGTTAACCTACAGAACTCAAACACTGGAGATGATATAGAGACAGGGAAGGGGATGGGGCTTACAGCAACCAGCATCAGATCTTGGATGACCAAGTTCCCGCTCACAGTGGCCCCTGCCTGGCCAAGAAGTTCAGTTGGCAGTTCTGCTTAATTCACATCCCTAGCCAATGGCCAAAACAACTATAGAGCCCATACTATGACCCCGCCTGGGCAGCTGAGCAAATTCCCAGTCCCACCAATTGCACAGCATAGTCTCTAATGCCCCTTTTGGGATGCAAGGCCACATATACCTAGCAGTGGTGGAGCACATACTCTGGCTCAACAGGGCAAAGGAACAAATTCATAGTTCTGCCCCAATACTAAGGACAGCCTCCAGTCCCACCATTCTGGGAAGCATGAACACAGACACCTGGGAGCCATGAACACATCCTATGGCCTGACCAGGCAGGGAGCCAACCCAGCAGCCCTGTCCAGTTACTGAGTATACCCTCTGACCCTGAATAACTAGGGACCTGAACAGTAACAATAAACAGCCTTGGAGCCCAGCCTATAGCACCACCTAACCATACAGCCCAGTCTAAAACCCCACCCAGCAGCAGAGTCTAGCATAAAGGCCTACCTGATTGCTAAACACAGCCTGCGTCCTTAACCAGGCCAGGATCCAGCACAATCACAGATCATAGCCTGCAGCCCCACCTAACTAGAAAGCAACCTCACATGACCCTGGAGCACAGTCTCCAGCCTCACCCATCTTCAGAGAACATCCTGCTGCCTAACCTAAACACAGAGCAGTCAGTGGCACCTTCCAGCCTGAAGCCACATCTGACCAGGAGCTATTGGGTGGTATATTCCAAATGTTGAAAGAACCAAACTGCCAACCAAGAATACCATCCTCAGCTAAGCTGTCCTTCAGAAATATAGAAAAAAGGCTTTCCCAAATGAAAAGAATTGAAGGAGTTCACCATTACTAGAGACACCTCACAAGAAATGCTAAAGGGCATTCTACAAGCTAAAATGAAATGGATGCTAATTAACATGGTAAAAAACATATGACTGTGTAAATCTCACTGCTAAAGGTAAATAAAGTCAAAGTCAGATTCTTGAATATTGTGATTGTGTTTCATAAATCAATTACAAGTCTAATTTAAAAGTAAAAAATACAATGGAATATTATGCAGCCATCAGAAAGGATGAATACCCAACTTTTGTATCAACATGGACAGGACTGGAAGAGATTATGCTGAATGAAGTAAGTCAAGCAGAGTCAATTATCATATCGTTTCACTTACTTGTGGAGCATAAGGAGTAACACGGAGGACATTGGGAGAAGGAGTGGAGAAGGGAGTTGGGGGATATTAGAGGGAGAGATGAAGCATGAGAGACTGTGGACTCTGAGAAACAAACTGAAGGTTTTGGAGGGGAGGAGGGGTTGGGGGATGGGTGAGCCTGGTGGTAGGTATTAAGGAGGGCACGTATTGCATGGAGCACTGGGTGTGGTGCATAAACAATGAATTTTGGAACACTGAAAAGATAAAATTAAATTAAAAAAATTTTTCTATGGGCACCTGAGTGGCTCAGTCAGTAGAGCCTATGACTCTTGATCTCAGGGCCGTAAGTTCAAGCCTCACATTGTGTGTAGAGATTACTTAAAAGTAAAATCTTAAAAAAAAAAAAAAGGTAAAAAAAAAGTATAAAAACAACCATAACTGTGATACAGTTTAAAAAGCTGGCTCATAAGAGATAAGATCTAAAAGAATCAGCCACAGACCAGTCAGGATCCCAGGGTACAGAAACAATCTTGCTCCTGATCTGAAGAAATAGCTACAAGTTTGCAGCAGAAATAAAAACTGAAGTGTGTGGACCCATGCTATCCAATGTGGTAGCCCCCCACCACATGTAGTTATTTAACTTTAAGTGGAAATTAAAATAAATAAATTTAAATTTAAATTTAAAAAAATTAAAGATTCAATTATTCAGATTGCTAGGCGTATTTAAAATACCAGTTAGCCACATGGAGGCACTACCATGTATTAGAATAGATATAGAATATTTCCATCATCACGGAAAGCTATTTTTTTATTAAGTTCAATTAGCCAACATTATAGTACATCTTTAATTTCTGATGTAGAGTTCAGTGATTCATTAGTTGTGTCTAACACCCAGTGCTCATCACATCACATTGACAATGCTGATCTAGACCATGGTAACTTCAGAAAACAGAATGTTTACATCCATGTAGGCAGGAACTTCCTCCAACCTATATGTCACTGTATATCCCTGGAACTTAGAGCAATGCAGAGCACATAGTACATCCTCATTAAGACTTATTGAATAGGGATGCCTGGGTGGCTCAGTGGGTTAAAGCCTCTGCCTTCAGCTCAGGTCCTGATCTCAGGGTCCTGGGATCGATCCCTGCATTGGGCTCTCTGCTCAGCAGGGAGTCTGCTTCCCCCTCTCTCTCTGCCTGCCTCTCTGCCTACTTTCCATCTCTGTCAAATAAATAAATAAAAATCTTTTTTAAAAAAAAAGACTTATTGAATAAATTATTAAGTAAACCTAATAGCTCTGAAATAGGTGAATGATTAAGTAAACTATGCTACAATTAGACCATTGATATTATCAAGCCATGATAAATAACTTTTTATGAAAATTTTTAATTGCTCAGGAAATTGGTATGTAATAGCCTGAGAATATGTGCTGATACTTACACCCATTCCCCCTTCTCTATTTTTTAAGTTTTTATTAAGTTCCAGTTAGTTAACATGCAGTGTAATACTAGTTTCAGGTGTACAATGTAGTGATTCAACACTTCAATACAACACCCAGTGCTCATCCCAAGAAGTGTCCACCTTAATCCCCATCACCTATTTAGCCTATCCTTCCACCCACCTCCATTCTGGTACCTATCAGATCATTCTCTATAATTAAGAGTCTGTTTCTTGGTTTGCACGCTCTCTCGCTCTCTCTCTCTCTCTTTTCTTCCCCCTTTGCTCATTTGTTTTGTTTCTTAAATTCCATATATGGGTGAAATAATTTGTTATTTGTCCTTCTCTGGCTGACTATATTTTGTTTGGCATAATATTCTCTAACTCCATCCATGTTGTTGCAAATGACAAGATTTCATTCTTTTTTATGGCTGAATAATATCCCAATATATATATATATATATATATATATATATATATATATATATACCACATCTTCTTTATTCGTTCATCAGTTGATGGACACTTGGGCTACTTCAAACTCCCCTTTCTCTTTAGGAACAAAACACCCTGATCTTACTTAGCTAAACACAATTCCACTTAAAATAAAAGATTATACTTTCTGGTCTCCCTTGCAATTAAGGGTAACCATGTGATTAACTTCAATCAAATAAGATGAGAGCAAAATTGCTATATAGCACTTTTGCATAATCTCATAAAAGAGGAAGTATTCAAGGGCTCTCAGGTGGCTCAGTCTGTGGTGTCTCTCTCTGCCTCAGGTCATGATCCCAGAGCCCCAGGATCAAGCCCACATTGGGCTCCCTGCTCAGCATGGGTCTGCTTCTACCTCTGCCCCTCATCATGCTTGTACTTCCTCTCTCTAGCTCAAATAAATAAATAAAATCTTTTAAGAGAGAGAGAAAGTGATCTTTTATTCCTCCCCTTCTTCCCTTTCCTTTCTCCTGGGATATAGATGAAATGCTAATTAGCCCACATATATGATGCGGTCTAACATGGCATCTATTAGCCACATTGTAGTTTTTTTATTTTTTGAGGGACAGAAGGGGCAGAGGGAGAGAGAGAATCCCAAGCAGGCTCCAGGCCCAGTGTGGAGCCCTATGTGGGACTCAATCTCACAACCCTGAGATCATGAACTGAGCCAAAAATCAAGAGTCAGAGGCTTAAATGTCTGAACCACCCAGGTGTCCCACCACATGTAGCTTTTAAAATATAAATTTCTTAAAATTAAATAAAATAAAATTTAAAATTTAGTTCCTTGGACTCACTAGTTCATTTCACTGCTCAAAGCCACTACAAATTTCTTCAGCACAGACACAGACCATCTCCAGCATGACATAAAGTTTGACTGGATAGCAGTGGTATGGAACACTAGAAAGAGTGAGGTCATGAGGTTCAAGCTGTGTGCTGAAGATGGTAGAGTCTGGATTTCTGATAATGTCGTTAGACCTCCACAACCATGCTGGACTTTCTACCTCTATACATTTGTACTTCTGTCTCATTAAGTTGTCATTCTTTTTCTGCCACGTGTAGTGAAAACTATACCTTAAAAGATTGAATAATAAATGAGAATAGTACAAAATTCTATATACAGAGAAGCTTGCAACACTCTCCTAACTTTTAATCTTTAATCTAAACTTTTCTTTATTTTATGTTTAATACGTTTTTTTAATGCTCAGACAGAATCAACAGTTGAGAACTAACTACATGTCTTCATTGCTAAATGGTATAATTAGACTGTTACACTTCTGTGAATTGAGAAGTTGTTTTTAATGTTTCACAACATTCTCTGGCTCTTAAACAATGGGAGAAAATGCTTTCCTTTGATTCCGATGTTTTTCTAGTGAGACCAGAACAAAGCAAGTAATTAGCTCTCAATAGACCCACCAACTCTCAACCCTCAGTAGGTGAGGTAATCCCTGAGAATTTTGACAATTCTGTTAGTGTGGCTATTATCTGCTCCTGCAGTATCCAATGACTCATTTGATTGATGATGTTCTTTTCCAAGCTCTCAGCAAAGAACCCACACATGTACATGACTAAGTGGCTCCCATCACAGCCCACATCCTAATGTCCCAGCCTTCCACAATACAAGCAAGGCATTGAGAGAGAGGGGAACTCCACCGAACTTGGTTCTGGATCACATGCTTTAAAATATGTATTAACAAAGTATAAGCACATTTAGCAGTAAAGACAATGTGGAGCCTATGTCATAATCTTTTTTTAATTGAAATACAGTTAACAGACAATACAGTCAGCATCTATTTAATAAACATTTATTGAGCGCCTACAACATGTCAGGAACTGTGCTAGGCCCTCAAAGACAGTTACAAGACAGAGAATGTTGAGCCCAAAGCAGCCTCAAAACAAAAGACTTAAACTGTCTTTAAGTGCTTGAAAACTTTTTGGTATGGAATCAGGGCCTATTCTCAGTAGCTCAAAAGAACTAAAAGAAGAGGTATGTGTGGACAGACATGTAGTCATTTTGTAAAATAAAATCAATGACCAGCAGCAATAATAATGAGATGATGACTAATATTTATTGAGCCCATGGTAAAACTCTACCCTGCTATTTTCTAAAAGCTTTACATATATCATTGTGTTTAATGTTCAGAATCATCTTGGGGATACATGCTATTATTAATCTTATTTTTAATTGTGTTAAACAATGTTCAGAGAAGTGAAGTAGCTTGGATCTTGGATTGTGGCTATAGGCAATTGGAACATCCTACGAAATTTCAGAGCTTGAGTTCTTAAAAGAGATGTGCTCTTCACCATGAAAGGATTCAGAGTGAATCAATAAGAAATAATAAAGAGAGGACAATGCATGGGCATAAAGGGTTAATTCAACAAGCACTTATATTTTTTTCAGCAAGCACTTATGGAGCACCAGTTACATGCATATTTAGATCCACAAAGAGGGGCAGTGAATAGTCTTGCCCTTGAAAAAAACACATGTAAAATAATTATAATCAAAGTGATAAGGCAATGATAAAGGGATACAAATATAATCATGGACAGGAGACACAAATTCAACACAAGGAGGAAGGAAGTCAGAGAAGGCCTCATAAGGGAGATGACTTTAACCATCTTAAAGGATGTATAGGATTTTGCCATATGGAAAAAGGTGGTAAAGTTGTTATGGGCAGAAGTATTTCCTCAGGGTTTAATGATGATGTCATCCCTGGCCATGATTATTGGAGAAGTGAAGGAGATTTCCTGGTGCCTTTAAAGCCACTATTCACCTTTATGTTCAGTCAGCTCCTAAGGAGCAAGAGACAAGTCCCTATGGCCTATAACACCACCTGTGATGCTCCATCCCTCTACAGGGAAGCTGCCTGAATTCTTTCACCTGATCCTCAGGGAGAGGTGAAAGGATGGAGTGCAAATGCAACTCCAGTCCTTGTAATTCCAAAGCCAAAGAGATAAATTTCATTATATTTTCTAAATTGTCCACAGTGATATGAGTCAGTTGGGTGAAGCAGAATTTCAGAGAGGTGGAAGGATATATGAGGTCACCAAGATGAGGATGGAGCAATTAAACCACTGTTGGCCAATACAATAACCCCCCTCCACAAAGGTGTCAGTGTAGGCAAGCTTGAATAATGGCTGAAGATCACAGAAATAATGGTCAGTCACACTGGGATCACAATAACAGAGGCACAGACTGTCAGAATGAGAACTTCACTGAGAAACACTAATAGGCATGAAAAGAAGTGGACATGGCATGGTCATTTAGAATAAAGGACAGAAGTCTGGAGTAGAAATATGCATGGACAGTATTTCCCTCCCCTTCATTCTTCAAGTTAAGCCTAATAAGAATTTTCTACATTCTGTTGTTTATTTATATTTGGATAAGCCTAAAAGTAATCTTTCCATTAAAACATTGACTTGATCTTTCCCCACTGACAGCTAGAGCCTATGCCATTTCGATTTTTTTTTTTTAATTTATGGATGCTGGACATTGTGAAAGGGATTGTGAAGATTGAAGAACTATCTTTTGTACCAACATGTCACAAGAACTGAAATTGCCCCCAGAGATTTTTTCGGTACTTGTAATCAGATGGTCTATTTTACAAGATGCCAAGAACCAATCAGAAGAACAGAAAAATTCTTGCATACAATTTTCAAAGATACACTTCTTCATATTGGAAAATAAGATCACATTGGTACCCTCTTCAAATAGCCCATGATAATTCCTCTCTTTGGTTTTCTTTCTTAATGAAATACAGGTCATTATTAGGAGGTTGAAAAAGGAAGGGAGAAGAGAGGGAGAGAGGGAGAAAGTATGTAATAGAAGTACTTTAACCTGTCAAAATATTCTCCTTTCCATTTGCATTTAATTTGAGTCTCAATACTACCCAACCCCATGACATGGTTAGATATTATGGAGCCAATCTGATCTCTGTCCTTGGAACATTATACCAGGATACCAGCCAAGTCTTTGGTTCTAAGAAGAATCACAGAAGCAGCAATATTAAGTCCTTACATTTGTTTCTGCCATAACTGAATGTCTCACTGGAATCAAAATCTATTTCAAAAACAGAGAATAATCAGATATGTTTTTTTCTTTATCACTTTCCCATTTTTACTCCATTCCTGAGTTCTTTTTGCCCCACAACCTCCTCATGGCAATTTTCACCTCTGCATTTCTGAGTGTGTATATGATGGGGTTTAGCATGGGAGTGACAACTGTGTAGAACACGGCCACCAGTTTATCCTCAGTAAAGGTGGAGGAAGGTCTCATGTAGAGGAAGATGGCAGGTCCAAAAAACAAGAGGACCACTGTGATGTGAGAGGCACAGGTGGAGAGGGCTTTGCGCCTCCCCTCTGCAGAATGATTCCTCAGGTTGAACAGGATGACAATATAGGAGGACACCAAGATGAGGAAGGAGCACAGAGCAATTAAGCCACTGTTGGCCAACACAATAACCCCCTCCACAGAAGTGTCCGTACAAGCAAGTTTGAATAATGGCTGAAGATCACAGAAGTAGTGGTCAATCACACTGGGACCACAGAAGGGCAACTGAATGGTGATGAGAATCTGTATAATGGAGTGGAAAAAGCCACCAAGCCAGGAGCCAGTCACCAATACATGACACAGTGGACGGCTCATAATGTTCATATAATGAAGAGGCTTGCAGATGGCCACATAGCGGTCGTACGCCATCACCACAAGCAGAAAGATCTCAGTGACCCCAAAGAAGTGGAAGAAGAATATCTGAGCCACACAGCCCTTGAGGGAAATGGTTTTAATCTTGGCAAGTAAGTCTGTGATGAATTTAGGGACTACAGTGGAGGAGTAAGTGATCTCCACCAGGGACAGGTAGCTAAGGAAGAAGTACATGGGGGAATGCAGACTCTTACTGACATTGACTGTCAGGACTATGAGGCCATTACCCACCACTGTGGCCAGGTACACAAGAAGAAACACCACAAAACACACTCTCTGCACCTCTGGATCCTCGAAAAGGCCAGTGAAAATTAACTCAGTCACATTATTTGTACTGGACTCCATGTGGAGAAGATGAATCTCAGAGAAGAGTCCTGTGACAAAACAAACATATCATAATACCAATCATGCATGCTTATTTAGTACTTGCTGTTAATAGAACCCTTTCGTACATAACATCTTACTGGTTTATTTTACTTACTTATTTGTTAACATAACCAATATTTATCCATTCACTACCCAATAGCCCACTCAATACAATACACTATGCAATCTATCTCACAAAAACTCCACGATCCCAATTTCACAAGTGAGAAAACCAAGGCTCAGAGAGGTTGTGAATTAGCAAAGCCTCCCAGTAAGAAGTGGACCCAGAACAAGAACCACATCATTTTATTCCAACTAGTATGTTATCTCAAGTATAGCCACACTGAAAATAATAATCAACATTTTCAGCAATAATAGGTATCCCTATTACCAATAATCCTTATCATGCCTTAGCAAGAGAAATTCTCAAGTGAACTTCTGTTCCTGAATCCCTTTTTCCTCCATTTACTCCTCAGAAATGCCAATCTCATTAATGGTTCTCCCTCTCTAAAGAGTGTCTTCAGTGGTATCCTTACATGATATTATCAAAGTTTCTGAATTTTTCAGGCCCTATGGCTTTGCCCAACCCCACATCTTCATGAAATGTAACAAACATTTTGAGAAAATTGTGACACCTGGGGCCAAAGTGGACATATGGAAGCTGTTGAGAATATAGGTCAGTATCAAACAATAGTTCACGTATAATATATGGGGATTCACCTGTTCGGTTGTTTCTGTCTTCCAGTATTCTCATCTTTGTCAGCAGGAGGTGAGGATATATTTCAAGCCAGTTCTTTGACCAAATGTTTTATTAAGCATCTACCATGTGCCCAGGCAATTCAGGACATATGAGGGAATAAAGAAAGATGGCTCTCACCCTCAGGAAGCTTTTTGCTTCATGCAATTCAGTAGCACATTTATGAAATGAGGCAGAGGGAAACTCTTGAGATTTTATCTGCTTTTGAAATTACTCTGAAGTGGTCAGTCACAATGTTGTATGCCTGAAACTAATGTAACATTGTGTGTCAGTTATAGTTCAGCTAAAAAAATAAGTACAATTACTTTGAAGTATTTCTTATTCCTCTTATTTTTCCTTCTTCCACTTGTGCTTCCAAACTGAAAAAGATTAAGTACCTCCCCCATCACCAATTTATCTCATAGTAAAAATTAGAAGATATACACAAGGTGACAATATGCTGAGAGAATCCTCAGCAAGCTACCTGGCTATCACTGAAGGAAGAAAATAGGGGGTTGTATGGCATGAAAGAAGGGTACCCAAGAAGAACACCTGAACAGGAGAGGGAAAGCAAGAGGAGGTCCCCTTACTTGTGCAGAGGAACGGAAACAATGAAGGCATCAGAAAGCACCACAGAGGATGTAAAACAGTCTGGTTGCCTAAGGGAAACTAAAGTATGTCTACCTGATATTCACCATTGTCATTGTTATTGTCATCCCAACAGCCACAGCAGCAGACACTGCTGACATTTAGTTAGTATCCACTGTGTGCTGGACTGTGGTAAGCACTTTATCATTGTCCCCTCAATTAATTCTTCCTGTACCACTTTGAGTTAGCTAATTGATAGGTGAGTAAACTCTGACTCAGAGAGGTTAAGTAACCTGTCCAAATACACACCGCTTGTGAGTGATTGAGCCAAGGCTGGAATGCAGGGCTTTCTAGAAAGGGAGGGAGAGCTACCACTCCTCAGCCAGAGAAGAAAGGGGTTAGCCACTCCAGCACCTTAGAGAAATAACACCAAGACCTATCATTAATACAAAATTTGTCCAATTATGCCTTCCCTGTGAATAGCAGGAGCATTCAGTGAACTCCAAGTTACTGGGAACATTTCGACGCCACCACCTCTGGAACAAAAGAAACCAAGAAGCTGTGTCGGATACTGAGGAGAGTGTGGACTTGGAGATGCCCCTTCTTCCTCTGCCCCCATGGCATGGATTTGACCAGGAGTTAGAGCTGCAGCTGATGGCGCTGAGTTGTGGACTCAGTATCCCCCAGCAAGGGGACCCTGACAGACTGCTTTTCTCAGCTGGGTCTTACAGCAGCATCATCATTCTGCCTAGTCCTCAGGCTGGATTCTTTGGAGTTACCTCTAACTCATTCTCTTCTGCATTTCCCACGTTTACAAATCCCCACATCCTCTTGATTTCACTAGTTTTTCCTCCACCTCATCCTGCACCCTCCATCTTCCAGCAGGATATAAGTTCAGGTGAGGATTACCACAATTCCCCCATGCTCCAACTGTCTCCAGGAGTCCCAGGTCTTCAACCCCTCAATGTGTTCTGTATACCGAAGTCAGAATTCTTCCTGAGTCTCTCTGCTCAGATCACTCAGAAATGACCAATGTCTCCCAGGTGCCTGGAAATCAACCCTCAATTCCTCCAAGCTCTAACATACTTTCTCGTGCTCCTTCGGGCCAACTTTACTGACCACTAAACAATACATATTATTGTCCTCTTTAGAGGTCCCCTCACCTTCTCATTAAGGCAACCTGACAACCACCACAAGAGCATCTCTTACTTTTCACATTCCATGGCGTGCCTGCCCCTCTGCCTGCCGCTCCAAGTCCTACCTTCTCTATGATGTCCACTGTTTAGGAAGCCACCCTGGTCACTTCCACACTTGTTCATTCACCTCAACTCTTGACTCTGGAAATGAGTTTAAGTGATCATGCGTTAAATGCAGTAACCCATGTAGTACTCAGTTCATAGCAAACCCTCAAAAAATATAAGCTATTTTTGTCATAGTTGTTATACTTCTAAAATGCAAATCTAAACAAGTTATGCATTAACTTAAAATCTATCAACGGCTTCCCACTGCCTACAAGATTAAGTCCAATAGTATTAGCAGGGCATATAAGCACTGGATCCTGATCACCTTTCTAGTTTCTCTTGCCAAGACTTCCTTCTGAGCCTATTTTCCAGCCATTCTAAAATATATATCATTCTCCCAAAATTGTCCGTTACCCATATACTCTACATTTTATGTGGCATGCACACCTTGGCTTTTTGATTCGTGTTTATTCTTGCTTTAATGTTTAGATCAAACACCACTTATTGTTCCACTCCAGCCAACACTTCTTCCATGTTTTTTACATCTTTCTACTGGAGTATTCAGCAAATTTTATTATAATTATTGTTTCTGTATCTGTCTCCCTTACTAAGTTGAGCTTATTCATGTCTGAATCTTCAGAACTAAATACATAGTAAGTGCCCAGTAAATGGTCATTGAGTTGAATTTTGAAATGAAGATATTCTCTACCACCTGCAACTGGAACCATACAATTTATTACAATTGATTTTGATATCAACTTATTGCTTACTGTGGTTTTATGTTGCTTACTTGTCTTCAGTTCATTACTCCTTAAACCCACCCAGCACCTAAGTGTCAATCTTACAGATGGGGCTCAGAATATATGTAGACTTCTGATTGATGATAAACTGACCAACCAGTAGAACTCATAAGAAAGAATTAGATTATTTAATGCTATCTGTCTGCATTTTCCTTTCAGCCTATCTTGACCACATATAACACAGGTGTGACTCTTTCACCAAATATTTACGGTTGTGAATAATGTAGATCATTTCTATTTCAGAAACAGACTTTACTGCACAGGGTAAAAGCCACACGTGTTACAACTTTGCAGTTAAGTTCACTGTGAGCTGGGTGGCTAAATCATTATGTTCCATAGAAGATATTTGTTGGGGCGCCTGGGTGGCTCAGTGGGTTAAGCCTCTGCCTTCAGCTCAGGTCATGATCCCAGATTCCTGGGATCGAGCCCCACATCGGGCTCTCTGCTCACCGGGGAGCCTGCTTCCCCCTTTCTCTCTCTGCCTGCCTCTCTGCCTACTTGTGATATCTGTGTAGAATAAATAAATAAAATATTTTTTAAAAAGAAGATATTTGTTGTTCTTTGTTTTGTCCAGTGTTGCAAGGACACGAATTATCTAATTCTCATTAAAAGACCAAATCTCTTACACAAATCTCTTACACACTCATGTATATATCATATCTGAGTTTGTATGTTGAGATTACCATTTGGATTACATGGTATATATTTTTAAATGCAAACAAAAAAATTCATTAGGGAAATGTAAGACAGTTGTATCAGATGAGTGCATGGGATCATTGTGAGACACACAGATGATTAATTGCTGAAGGTCAGAGATGACCCATCTTTGAGTGGAGGGAATAGTTCCAGGTTCATGGATCTCTAAAGAGCTGGAGAAAACAAAACAAGAACACCTGCTGAGCTGCTTTTCTCTCTCCTCAGGGACTGATCTACAATAGGGTCTATGGGAACAAGCACTGCAGTTGGCAGCCCATTCTTAGCTTTATCACCTCGTATCATATGTCCCTGTAAGAAGACTCCTTTTTTTATTATTTTATCAGAATAGGATAAAAATTCATATCTGGTAGTGAAAAGAAGGGCCATCTGTACCCCAATGTTTATAGCAGCAATGGCCATGGTCGCCAAACTGTGGAAAGAACCAAGATGCCCTTCAACAGACGAATGGATAAGGAAGATGTGGTCCATATACACTATGGAGTATTATGCCTCCATCAGAAAGGATGCTACTTTTGTAACAACATGGACAGGACTGGAAGAGATTATGCTGAGTGAAATAAGTCAAGCTGAGAGAGTCAATTATCATATGGTTTCACTTATTTGTGGAGCATAACAAATAGCATGGAGGGCAAGGGGAGATGGAGAGGAAAAGGGAGTTGAGGGAAATTGGAGGGGGAGGTGAACCATGAGAGACTATGGACTGAAAAATAATCTGAGGGTCTTGAAGGGGCGGGGGTTGGGAGGTTCGGGGAACCAGGTGGTGGGTATTAGAGAGGGCACGGATTGCATGGAGCACTGGGTGTGGTGCAAAAACAATGAATACTGTTATGCTGAAAAGAAATAAAAATTTTTTTTAAAAATTCATATCTGACATGGTTGTTGCAAGAAATAGACCTAAGATAAAATATATAAAACATTCAAGAGGGTTGGCTGGCAAATAGGAAGCTCTCAATAAGTAGTAGCTATTATTAGTTCAGACTTCCTGGTATTTATTTACATTTTTCTCTCCTTTCTCTTCCCCCCTTGCCCAAAAGAAAGACAATTAGTAATAAATTATCTCCTCTTCCTCCAAGCACTTCCCAAATAAAACCCTCATCCTAGGATCACAGATAACAAGCTAATCATCCATTGATTACATGTAAGCCTAGGTAGATAAATGATGTTCTAGATCCTAACTAGATAGAATTTTATCCTCTAAAATAAGCCACAATGAGAGAAATCTGAGAAGGACAAAATAATAAGTGATAGAGAGCCTGAAAGACCTATTGAAATGAACTTAAAGTCACATCACAAGGGCCTCTTTCTCACAACTGATGCTAGACCCCAAGTGACACTTTATGGAATCCTAGAATGTGAATACCAAGGAGAAATTGAGGGCACATTCTGTTCATCCCCCTCCTTTTTACAGAGGCAGAAACTGAGGCTCAGGGAGGAAAAGTGATTCACTCTAGATCATACAGTGATTTGGAACCTTATACTCACATTCAATCAACCTGAGACATCCTTCTGGGTATGTCATTACCTACCTTGTTTGAGTAATGCTCAGATTTACAGCAAAGATTTGAACATAAAGATTCTTCTCTTTAGGATTAGGAACAATTTCTCCTTCTGTTGCATGAGCTCATCACTCAAAGAATGTCCTGGGCTGAAGAGACTAAAGGAGTGTGCCCTGGAACACAGGAGGCTCTCCTGACAACAACTCTTCCAGCAGGCTTCTTCCTCTGCATAGAAGACCCCCAGTGGGCTAAGCTGCTTCATCTCAGCCAAGGCTCCAGATGAAACAGAAGAAACTTTAGAGCTGAAAGGCAATTTAAAGACTATTAATACAATCTTCTTAGTTTACAGATGAAGCAGCTAAGAGAGAGTTTAACTGACTTCTGAGTCACACAGCTAGTTACTAGTCAAGTTGCCGATGCACTGTTTCCATAACACTGGGATTCCTTTCTAGTGATTTTGATTTTGTGATTGTTATTGCCAGTTAACAGTGCCAGTCTTGCTTCCACACAACAAAGTTCCATCTGTTCTATGATAATTTAGAAAATGAACAGCCTATAGGGATGCAGATAAATCACAAAGAGAAGGATTCAGGAAATCATCCCCATGGCCAGTCTTTAGGTCATCTATTTAGAAACAGAAAAATAAGTACAGACAGCTAGCCAGTGAGTTTAAGGTCCTGTTTTTTAGTTTAGAAAACCCATGCATTCACTAGAAGACCAAGGATTGTTTTTCAATATTGAGATGCTTAAACTATTTAAAATAAATTGAACCTCAGAGTGTGATGAAGAGCCACATTCCCCATGGAATTTGTTGTCTCTAGTGTAAAACTCTACCATAAAAATTGTGAGTTAGGAAAAGGTTCAAGACGTTTTTCAATTATTTCAGCTGGAGAACTTTAAGAAGTTACAAACACCTAATTATTATGCTCTAAGAGAGGAAAGCTAAAGACATGGCAAATATATTCATGGATACGAATATAAGATGTTGCATTAGAAATACAAAACCCAAAAAAAAAAATTTTTTTTTAATCAGAAACGAGTTAAATGAGAGTTGATTAAACTCAGGAAAAAATAAAATAAAAAGACAAAAAATCATGTCAGAAATGAAAATTAAATTACCAAAAGGAGAAGAGTCTAATTAAAATATAATAAAGAGCATGAAAGTAAATCAGATAATCAAAGGAAATAAAATGACATTTTAAAGAAGTTAGGGGAACCTGGGTGGCCCGTCAGTTAAGCATCCAACCCTTGATCTTGGCTCAGGTCATGATCTCAGGGTCATGAGATCAAGCTCCGCATCAGGCTCCTTGCTCAACACAGCGTCTGCTTGAGATTCTCTCACTCCCTCCCCACCACCTCATTCTCTATAAATAAATAAATAAATAAATAAATTCTTTAAAAATAAAAAGTTAAAAGGGCCAAAAGAGAGGGGTGGAAATGGTAGTTAGACCAAGGAGGCTTAACACACATATAATTGATGTCCAAAAAAAAATCAAAACAATAAAATAGAACCAATATTTAAAATCCAAAAAATATTTTATAAACTTAAAAACACCTAAGGCTACACATTGAAAGGATCCACTGGGTACCAGGAGAAGCTAACAGATCAATCAACCCAAGATGTATCCTAGTAATACTATTAGACATTAAAGATAAAGAAAGAAATCCTCAGGAACTCTAGGCAAAATTATGACATAACGTACAAAAACAAAAGACTTGTAGTGGCATTCAACTTCCCAAAAACAATACAAAGCAAGGCAACTGTGTAGCAGCATTTTCCAGATTATTAAGAAAGTATAAACCAGAATATTGGGGTGCCTATGTGGCTCAGTGGGTTAAAGCCTCTGCCTTCAGCTCAGGTCATGATCCCAGGGTCTTGGGATCGAGCCCCGCATCGGGCTCTCTGCTCATCAGGGAGCCTGCTTACTCCCCTCTCTCTCTCTCTGCCTGCCTGTCTGCCTGCTAATGATCTCTGTCTGTCAAATAAATAAATAAAAATCTTTTAAAAAAAAAAACAGAATATTATACTTAACCAAGCTGTCTTTCAATAAACAAAGTTTTGATCAGGTAGTAACCCAAAAATACTGTACATAAGCATCCTTTCTGAAAAATATACTATATAATGAGTTTAATTGGGAAAACTTCAATAAAAGGACAGTCAGTTCTATCAGGTCTTTCTTTTTCATGTGTTTCCAAGACTTTGTTGTTAGGTGCATATGCTATTAGGATTATTATGTCTTCTTCGTGAACTGATCCATCTATCTTCTATGTAATATCCCTCTCTATCTCCAGTAATATTCTTTGTCCTAAAGTCTGTTTTGTCTGATATCAATATATTTGCTGTAGCTTTTATTGATTAGTGCATTTATTATGTATCTTTTTCCATAATTTTACTCCTAATGTATGTATGTCTTCATATTTGAAAAAATGCCTTACAGGCAAGATAAGTTTGGGTTTGGTATTTCATACAATTTAAATATTTTTAATAAGTGTTTAAGTCATTACATTTAGTGTAAGTATTGACTGGTTTAATTCAAACATCTATAATATAATATATATTATATGTTAAATGTTATTTTTTTCTGTATGTTCCATTGTATTTTGTTATCTTATTCCTCATTCTCTGCCTAATTTTGAATTAGTTTATTTTTATGATTCCATTTTACCTTACTACATATTATTTGTTTCTTTTTAAAATATTTTAGTGGTTGCTAACATATAATATATGTATGCATATACAATATTATGGAGACTATATTATATAACATATTATGTCTTTCATTTATTACCATCTACCTTTAAGTGCTTTTATGCAACTTCATACAGTCTAAGAACCATATAGCACTACACTTCCAATTCCTGCTTCCCATTTCTTGTGATATTTTCATGTAATTTACTTGTGCACATACTACAAACCTATAACATATTGCTCCTACTTTTGCCTTAAAAACCACTTAAGAGCAGGGCACCTGGGTGGCTCAGTGGGTTAAGTCTCTACCTTTGGCTCAGGTCATGATCTCAGGGTCCTGGGATCGAGCCCTGCATTGGGCTCTCTGCTCAGTAGGGAGCCTGCTTCCCCCTCTCTCTCTGCCTGCTTCTCTGCCTACTTGTGATCTCTCTGTCAAATAAATAAATAAAATCTTTTTTTAAAAAAATCACTTAAGACGGATGCCTGGGTGGCTCAGTCGGTTGAGCCACTGCCTTCGGCTCAGGTCATGATTCCAGGGTCCTGGGATCTAGTCCCCGATCTAGACTCCTTGCTTGGCAGGGAGCCTGCTTCTCTCTCCGCCTCTGCCTGTCACTCTGCCTGCTTGTGCACATGCTCTTGCACTCTCTCTCTCTCTCTCTCTCTCTGATAAATAAATAAAATCTTTTTTAAAAAATTACTTAAGAGCAACTAAAATAAAAAATATAATCCTTTATATCTACCCTTTTTTAAAACCATTCTGAAGCTCTTCACTTGTTCATATATATTCAACTTTCAATCAAATAACATTATATTGAAAGATAGCAGGAGTAGAGGACCCTATTTCAACCAGTCCCCTGAATTGAGCTGGATATCTATCAGACAACTCTGAATACCCACAAAATCAGCCTGAGATGTAAGAAGGTATATCCATATCTCTACAAACAAAATATCTCCAACAATTGGTTTCAAGGCATGAGGTGGGGTGTGGGAGGAAGGTGCATAATTCTGGGGGCAGATTTTGGAAGACAAATGTAAGGGGGAGGGAGCCTCTAGGATCCTGTACTCCCTGAGTGCAAAAGGCTCCCACACTGGAGACGAGGCACAGACTCCCAGACTGCTAGCAGTGGGGATAGGACTTTAGGGTAATCCTCCAGAATGAAACCTGGAACTGTGGGGGCACATGTTCAAACTGGGGGCAGCTGGCAATTTAGAAGCACAAAGGGCAGAGATGTGCCTAGACCTGGAAGCAAGGGCTGAGAGTGCTGCTGTGGGATGCACAACACAGGACACTGTGGTTTTTAGTAGCACAGACAAAAACAGAGTCAGTGTGGCCTGAAGGTCCTCTGGAGAACAGACTGCAATCTTTCTGTTCTGAGACAGAAGTTTGGATACAGTCACTTCTGCTCTGACTCTTGAAAGAGATGCGGAAAGCTGCAGTGAAAGTCCCCAGAGAACAAAGCCCCCCCCCCCAAAAAAATGGTTCTCACTGAACCCATCCCTCACCACAGGGGTAGGACACCCTCCCCAAACAGGGTTGTCTGAGTAACAACACCACAGGCTCCTCCCCTAGAAGACAGTCTGGAAGAACAAGAGGCTGACAACCCTAAGATCCCTATAACAGGCGCATCTTACTTCAGTTGTCGTCAATAATCTGGACTCTGTACATTCCCTCAACCAACCATCAACAGAATGACTAAGAGGAAGAACTTCCAATACAGGAAAAATTCAGAGACTATGACCTCTGCCACAGAACTAATGGATACGAATATAAGCAAGATGTCAGAAATAGACTTCAGGGTAACAGTTATGCGGACAATACCTAAGATGGAGAAAACCATTAATGACAACATAGGTTCTCTAAGGGCAGAAATGAGAGCTGATCTGGCAGAACCTAAAAATTCTATCAATGAGATCTGATCCAATCTAGATAGTCTAATAGCTAGGGAAAATGAGGCAGAAGAATGAATTAGTGATCTAGAAGACAAACATAGAAAAGAGGGAATAGGAAGAGGCCTGGAATAAACAGCTTAAAATCCATGAAAACAGAATCAGAGAAATAAATGATGCCATGAAATGTTCCAATGTCAGAATTATTGGGATCCCGTGGGGGCAGGGAGAGGGGGAGGACTAGAAGATACATTTGAACAAATCATAGCTGAGAACTTCCCTAATCTGGGTATGAAATAAACATTTGTGTCCTAGAGTCAGAGAGGTCCCCTCCCAAGATCAAGGTGAACAGACTGATGCCCAAGCATATAATAGTTAAACTCACAAATCTTAAAACCAAGGAATCCTAAGAATTTTAAGAGCAAGTAGAGGGAAAGAGACTCCTTACATACAGAGGGAGAAACATCAGAATAACATCAGACCTGTCCACAAAGACCTGGCAAGCCAGAAAGGGCTGACAAGACATATTCAGGGTACTAAATGAGAAGAACATGCAGCCAAGAATACTTTTTCTGGCAAGGCTGTCATTTAGAATGGATGGAGAGATAAAGAGCTTCCAAGACCTTCAGAAATTGAAAGAATATGTGACCAGTAAGCTGTGCTTGTGAGAAATATTAAGGGGGGGTTCTATAAAAGGAGAAAGACCCCAAGAGTGATATAAAACAGAAATTTACAGAGACAATCTATAGAAACAAGGACTTTGCAGGCAACATGATGACAGTTAATCATATTTTTCAATAATCACTCTCAATGTGAATGGCCTAAATCCTCCCATAAAACAGGACAGGGTTGCAGATTGGATAAAAAGACAGGACCCATTCATATGTTGTCTACAAGAGACTAATTTGGAAAGATACATCCAGACTGAAGGTGAAGGGGTGGAGAACCATCTTTCATGCCAAGAGACCTCAAAAGAAAGCTGTCATAGCAATTCTCATATCAGACAAATTAGATTTTAAGCTAAAGACTATGGTTAGAGATACAAAAGGACACTGTATCATTCTTAGAGTGTCTATCCTACAAGATCTAACAATTGTAAATATCTATCCCCCCAACATGGGAGCAGCCAACTACATAAACCAACTGTTAACCAAAATAAGGAAACGTATTGATAATAATATGTAGATAGTAGAACTGAACACGCCTCTCTCAGCAATAGACAGATCATCTAAGCAGAAAATCAACAAAGGAACAAGAGCTTTGAATGACACACTGAACCAGATGGACTTCATAGATATATACAGAACATTCTACCCTAAAACAACAGAATACTCTTTCTTCTCAAGCACACATGGAACTTTCTCCAGGATAGACCACATACTGAGTCACAAATCAGGTCTCAACTGATACCAGAAGACTGAGATTATTCCCTGCATTTTCTCTGCATATGTGGCCTGCATATTCTCAGGCCACAGTGCTTTGAAACTGGAACTCAATCACAAGAAAAAGTTTGGAGAGAAATTCAAACACTTGGAAGCTAAAGACCATCCTGCTCAAGAATATTTGGGTCAATCAAGAAATCAAAGAGGAGCTTAACTCATGGAAACCAATGAGAATGAAAATACATCAGTCCAACTCCTATGGGATATGGCAAAGGAAGTCCTAACAGGAAGTATATAGCCATCCAAACCTCACACACACACACACACACACACACACAAAAAAAAAAAAAAATATATATATATATATATATATATATATATATATATATATCCCAAAAGCATAAATTATCTTTACACTTTAAACAACTAGAGAATCAGCAACAAATCAAGTCTAACCTTTGCATGAGAAAGGAAATAATTAAAATTGGAGCAGAGATCAATGAATTAGAAACCAGAAATAATGCAGTAGAACACATTAACAAAACTAGAAGCTGGTTCTTTGAAAGAATTAATAAGATCGATAAACTGCTATTCAGTCTTATCCAAAAGAAAAGAGAAAGAACCCAAATTAATAAAATTATGAATGAAAGGGAAGAGATCATGACTACCACTAAGGAAATAGAAACAATCATCAGAAATTATTATCAACAGATATATACCAATAAGTTAAGCAATCTGGAAGAAATGGATGCATTCCTGGAAACCTATAAACTACCAAGGCTGAAACAGGAAGAAATTGACAGCTTGAATAGACCAACACAGTAACAAGATTGAAGTAGTGATCAAAAGCTTTCCAAAAAACAGGAGTCCAGAACCTGATGGATTCCCTGGGGAATTCTACCAGTCAAAGAAGAAATAATACCTATTCTCCTGAAGTTGTTTCAAAAAATAGAAACAAAAAGAAAACTTCCAGACTCTTTATATGAGTCCAGCATTACCTTGGTCCCTGAACCAGGCAAGGACCCCATCAAAAAGGAGAATTTCAGACCAATATCCCTGATGAATATGGATGCCAAAATTCTCAAAAAAAGATCCTAGCTAATGGGATCCAGCAGTACATTAAAAGGATTATCCACCAGGATCAGGTGGGATTTATCACTGCGATGCAAAGTGGTTCAACATTTGCAAAATCAATCAATGTGATAGAATACATAAATAAAAGAAGAGAAAAGAACCACATGGTGCTCTCAATTGATGCAGAAAAAGCATTTGACAAAATACAGCGTCCTTTCCTGATTAAAACTCTTTGAGTATAGGGATAAAGGAAACATTCCTCAATTTCATAAAATCCATCTATGAAAAACCAACAATGAATATCATTCTCAATGGTGAAAAGCTGAGAGTCTTTCCCTTAAGATCAGGAATACAACAAGGATGCCCACTCTTGCCACTATTGTTCAGCATTGTACTGTAAGTCCTAACAACAACAATCAGACAACAAAAATAAATCAAAGATATTTAAGTTGGCAGAGCAGTTAAACTCTCTCTCTTCACAGATGCCATGATACTTTATGTAGAAAAACCCAAAAGAGTCCACCCCTAAATTAGAATTCATACAGCAATTCAGTAATGTGGCATGATACAAAATCAAGGCACAGAAATCAGTTGCTTTCCTATACACTAACAATGTAACTGTAAAGAAGAAATTAGAGAATTGATTCCATTTACAATAGCACCCAAAACCATAAGATATCTTGGAATAAACCTAACCAAAGAGGTGAAGGATCTATAGTCTAGAAACTACATAACACTTATGAAAGAAATTGAAGAAGACACAAAATGATGGAAAAACATTCCATGCTCATGGATCAAAAGAATGAACATTGTTAAAATGCTATGCTGCCCAGAACAATCTATACTTTCAACGCCATCTTGACCAAAATACCAATGACATTTTTCAAAGTGCTGGAACAAACAATCCTAAAATTTGTATGAAACCAGAAAATACCCTGAATCACCAAGGAAATGTTGCATTAAAAAAAAAATTTTTAAAGCTGGGGGCATCACGTTGCCTGATTTCAAGTTACATTACAAAGCTGTGATCACTAAGACAGTATGGTACTGGCACAAAACCAGATATACAGAACAATGGAACAGAATAGAGAGCCCAGATATGGACCCTCAATGCTATGGTCAAATAATCTTTGACAAAGTGGGAAAAAATACACAGTGGAAAAAATGGTCTCTTCAATAAATGGTGCTGGTAAAATTGGACAGCTACGTATGGAAGAATGAAACTCAACCATACTCTTACACCATACACAAAGATAAACTTGAAATGAATGAAGACCTAAACGTGAGGCAGGAATCTATCAAAATCCTAAAGGAGAACATACGTAATAACTTCTTCAACAACAGCCACAGTAACTTCTTTCAAAACATGTCTCCAAAGCCAAAGGAAACAAAAGCAAAAATGAACTTTTGGGACTTTATCAAAATAAAAACTTCTGCACTGCAAAGGAAACGGTCAACAGTACAAAGAGGCAACCCAGGGAATGGGAGAAGATACTCACAAATAACACTACAAACAAAGGGCTGATATCCAAGATTTGTAAGAACTTCTCAAACTCAACACCCAAAAAACAAATAATCAAGTCAAAAACGGGCAGAAGACATGAACAGACACTTCACCAAAGACATACAAATGGCCTCTATAGAGAATATCTTACAAGTGAGCATGAACTCCCCTTGTGTCTGTGGCTCTCAGGCATTCTATACTCTCATGCTAGCCCACATATGGCCTTTAAGCAATTCACTTATTTTTTTTTAACTTATCTGTATTTTTCTTACCACTTATATGGCTCTTGGCATTTCTTCCTTTAATGCTTTCCAGTGAAACAGTGCTGTGTTTCATCTCTGCTTGGAGGGGTCTATATTTCGGGATATTTGGTTGCTCCAAAACCTCACCTTTCTACTACATTACCAAAAAAAGTTATGAATTTATAATTTATCTAGATTTTCCTGTTCATAGTATACAAAAAACCCCCTTTCCAGTTTTCTACATTCTAGGCATAAGTAGAAAACCTATAAATAAATCTTCAAAATGTTTGTAAGACCCCAACACTGAAAAGTAGAAAACATTTAGAAAGCATTTAGAAAAATTAAAGAAGACCTACATAAATTAAAGGATATACCATTTAAGATTCAAGGTTATTAAAGTGCTAAATATACCCAACTTTATCAATAGGTTTATTATAATCCCAAATAAAATCCCTGAAGATATTTTGTGGAAATTTATAAGCATATTTTATAATGTACATGAAAACACAAAAGGCCAAAAATAGCTAACCCAACTTTAAATAATCGAAGTTTGTGGGCTTACACCACTTATTTTCAAGAGTTATTGCAAAATTACAGTTAGTAAGACAGACATTGATGTAAAGATAAATTGACCAATAGTGTAGTGTACAACCAGAGGCAGACATGTGTATGTGGACATCTGGTTTATTACAAAGGTGCACAGAAAAGCCATGGAAAACGGTAAGCTTTACAATAAATGGTTTTAATTCAGTAGGACTTTTATATTAAAAAAAATCTGTCCTGGGGCGCCTGGGTGGCTCAGTGGATTGAAGCGTCTGCCATCGGCTCAGATCATGGTCTCAGGGTCCTGGGATCGAGCCCCACATTGGGCTCTCTGCTCATCAGGGAGCTTGCTTCCCCCTCTCTCTCTGCCTGCCTCTCTGCCTACTTGCGATATCTGTCTGTCAAATAAATAAACGATTTAAAAAAAATTTTTTTAAATCTGTCTTGGCCCTCCCTCAAAAAGTTAATTCCAGATGGATTTTAATCTAAATATGAAAAGTAAAACAAAAAAGCATCTAAATATTAATATAGGGAATAATTTTATGAACTTGGAATAAGGAAGGGTTTCTTAAAGAAGATATAAAAATTACTATTGTTTTAGTCCTTTTGGGCTGCTATAACAAAATACCAGAGTAGTTAGGTTATAAACAATAGAAATTTATTTCTCACAATTCTGGAGGCTAGGAAGTCCAAAGCCTAGTCTCCAACTGATTCAGTGTCTGGTGAGAACACATTTCCTGGTCCAAAGAAGGTATTTTTTTACTGTATCTTTATACGGTGGAGGGAATGAGAGGCTTCCTGGGGTCCCTTTCATGAGGGTGTTGTCCCTATGACCTAATCACCTCCTAAAAGCTCTATCTCTTAATAACATCACCTTGGGAGTTAGGGTTTCAACATATGAATTTTGGAGGACACAAATATTCAGCCCATAACAACTATCAAAATGGGAAATACTAATAAATTAGAATACATTAAATTAAGGATTTCTAGTCATCAAAAAATATCATTAAAAGAGAAAAGGCAAGCTACAAAATTAGGAGAGGAGATGTTATAGATATACCGATAGAGAAAGAGATGACAAGGGACTTTTATGCAGATTATATAAAAGCCAGATTATATACAAATAACGTCTACAAATAAATAAGAGATAGATAATCCAAAACTGGACCCCCCCCTAAAAAAAGTCACCTTATATAAGAAACTATCCAAATATCATTCAAGTCATGAAAGAATGTTCAATTTTGGTAAAATCTGAATTTAAAATACAGGGAATAATCTCAACATTACAATATCTTTAACTTCCTGACATTCAAGGATAGGCAATGGGTTGAGCTAGGGAAAGGCATACACAGGTAGATGTAATTTATCCATACTGTGTAACTGGTGGATTATATTTTGGCTTACAGTGATTTATTAAATTAATTAATAGTGAAGTATGTCATGCATAGAACAATGGTGATAGTGAGCCTCAAACAACAGTCACAATTACTTCATGTCAACTCAACTGAAGCCCTAAATATTAAAGAAACTGTGGAATGCATATAAATTGCTTATGGTAATGGAGAACACATAGTTAGTGCTTAATAGAATCCACTGTTGTGAGATTAAAGGATGGGTATCAGACAGGAAATCCAGGATGATTTACCTCTACTGGCATAAAAACAGAGGAAGCCACTCTAGAAAGCCCTCTCCCAAGTGGCCTCACATTTGACCAATGCAGTGAGGAAAGTTACTTGTATCTCTAGTAAGAACTTTCAACAGGGGAAGCAACTCGAAAGCTCACAGGAGCTCATTACTTAAGACAATGACACAGAACACTGTATCCTCTGGGTATCAGGGGGCTTTTCTTTCTCCTTCCCAATCCATAGAGTTGGGATTTGAAAAAGCCTTTGACTGAATTTACACTAAGCTGGAAGACAACTCTGGATATCACGGAGAGAGTAAGTTAACCCTCATGATGATCCCCAAAGTCACAAGTTTCTATCATACTTACCCTCTGTCCTCACTGTTTACTGAAACCTGCCAAGAACTTAATGTAAACAAGTTTGCTTCAAGTCCAAGACAAATAACTTTGCTTTATGACCCAGGCAGCAATTCTACGAATAAATGGGGGGGGCGGAGACAGACTATTTTTCAAAAAAACATACATGCACGGACTACAGAAATTGGAATAGGGATGGTGTTTGGAGGGGTCATAGATGGGTAGAGGATTCATAGGACCCAGAAGTAGGAAATGATGGGAAGGAAGAGCTTCACACCCTCCAGGTAACTGAAATCACTTTTATCACTTTTTTTTTTTTATTTTGTATTTCCCATATTTATGATGTGCAGGATAAAAATTAGAATAACTAACATTTTAAGTATTTTTTATGGACCAAAAACTATGTTAAGCACTATATGCATTTGCTATGTTTTTAAAGATTTTATTTATTTTTTTAAAGATTTTATTTATTTATTTGACAGACAGAGATCACAAGCAGGCAGATAGGCAGGCAGAGAGAGGAAGGAAAGCAGGCTCCCTGCTGAGCAGAAAGCCCGATGTGGGGCTCAATCCCAGGACCCTGGGATCATGACCTGAGCTGAAGCCAGCAGCTTAACCCACTGAGCCACCCAGGTGCCCCAAGATTTTATTTATTTTTTAAAAAGATTTTATTCATTTATTTGAGAGAGAGCAAGAGAGAGAGAGAAAGAGCGTGCATAAGTTGGGGGAGGGGCAGAGGGAGAAGCAGGCTTCCCACTAAGCAGGGATCTCAATGCAGGGCTGGATCCCAAGACTCCAGGATCATGACTTGGGCCCAAGACAGATGCTTAACCGACTGAGCCACCCAGCACCCCTATGCATTCACTCTGTTAATTCTCACACCAACTCAGTGAGCCAAGAACTATTTATCCCTATTTTACAGATTAAGACTATGATTAAATAGATAAACTAATTAGTTAAAGGCACACAGCCAGCACTGGTGTGCCTGGGGGTTGACAATCCAGCTCTGATTTGGTGATTTTAACCAGTATTCTACACTAGACAATAGGTAGTCTGAAGCCAGACCATCTAGAGAGATTCACAAACCAGTAACTCTCATTTCCTTACTCCCTCTCTCTCTCCTTCCTACAAAATTTATTGAGTACCTAACATAAGTGCCTGGCACTGGGTCAAGTCTTGAGGAATGGTCTCTGCATTTAAGTGACACAATCTATTGGGGGAGACACACACATAGTCTAAAAGACAGGGATTTTAAATATTATGATAAAAACAAACAGAGGACATCTACAGGGGTCAGGAAATCCCTCTCCTGCAGACTTTTAGAAAACCACCTCTCTCAAGAAATGTCTGTGGATAAATTTTTTTCAGTGAGTCAGCATTTAGTCAAGGCACTGAAATTTAGCATTTGGTGATGCCTAAACTCTCATCATTAGATTTTTGCCTCTGTCCTCATTCTACCACAAATTGAAGGCTACTAGTGTATTCTGGTTTGTGAAATAATCCATGTCTAGGCCCAGCACCACATGCCAGGGTGACAGTGGGGAGAGGGACAGTGAGACAAAGGATCCTACTGAGACCCAGACTCTAGAAGGAGAAATGACAGAGTTTGAATATGCTTTGTCACAGTCTGTTCCATTTTCTGAGATTGTTCCTATCCTGTAGCAGAAACTACTGTTTGGTGACAAGGCCAATGGGTCTTCCAAGAACACAGGACATCAGGACTTCACTAACTTATCAGAGTACTGGCATCTATCTTGGTGAATTAAGTTTTGTTTGAAGTTAATAAAGGAGCAATTCATATCCCAGAAACATTAAAATAATAAAGAAGATCCCAAAGCTATTATCAATATTTTTTAAATAAATGTCAATGGAAATTGTACATTTATGATATAAAGTAGCATAGGCTAAAAAAACGTATCAAGGTTGAATCTGTGTTTCATCAATGACTAGTTACATGACCATAGATAAAGCTAGTTTAACTTTCTGGGTTTTATTCCTTATGTGAAGAATGGGAATAATTCTACATACTCTATATAATTACAAGAAATAGTATGATTAAGCACTTAGACTAGAGCCTAATCCCCAGTACAGCTCTGTGTGATAGAAACATTATACAAGCAGGAAAGGATGCTGTATTTTGTCAAATGCTTGTTCTGCATCAATTTAGAAGACCATGTGATCCTTGTGTGTACCCTTATTTATTTGTTCTGTCATATTGATTGATTTGCAAATGTTGAACCACCCTTGCATCCCAGGGATAAATCCCACTTGGTCATGACGGAAGCCACACTGTCATTTTAAACATTTTGGTAGCCACATAAAAGAGCAAAACAAGTAGGTAGAATTGATTTTAATAATATTTAATATCTTATTTTACCCAATATGTCCAAATTTTATTATATCATATTTTACATTGCTTTAGGTTTTTTATTTCAATAAATTGAAATAATTTAAATAAAACCGAAACTTCAGTTTCTTAGTCCCTCTGTACACATTTCAAGTACACAGTAGCCACATTGCACTACCCTAGCACATGGAGCAGACATTGTAAGCACCCAACTAAGCACTGTATAGAGAGGAGCAAAACATGGTTCCAACAAACCAGGAATGGCTTAATATCAAGCAACTCCTGGTAATTTTGTTAGATGTGATTGAGCCTTTCGTTCACATGAGAATATTCCCCAGAAATACAGAAAATGAAGCATGTAGTGGTTAAAATGGCATGATGACTGGGAATGACACTAAAATACCCTGAAAAAAAAATGAAGAAGAGGGAGGGATGATGCAAATGTAGTACAACATGGATCATTTTTTAATCTGAGTGATCAATATATTAGAGCTTATACTACTGTTATCTCCATTGTGTATACATTTGAAAATTTTCACCATAAAATGTGTTAAGTACTGGTAACCCAGTTAGAAAATGAAAGGGCATAATTACTGGGTGCTTACTATATGTCGGGCTAGGTTTGGTATTTAAAATAACTCTCTTGAAGCAGTCAGTAGTGTTTCCATTTGAAGGATGAAGAAATAGAGGTTTAAATGAATTGCCAAACTTATGAGAGTAGTATTTGTATTCAGGCAATACAAAGATAAAGTTACACATTGTCTCCCCTTCACACATCTTTTGGTTCAAAGGAATACAGGGATAATGAAACAAAGAAACTACATTCAATGACAATGATCCATCACAGTGAAATGATCATCCCAAAGTCCATGACATAGGCCAAAGCAGAGGAGACCCTAGTATGCATGTAGCAGTTATACCAATGACCAAAGAAACTGGGTCTCTATCAGTGTAAGTAATTTGTCCCAGAACTCACAGTTGGTCATTGTTAAGATCTAAAAGATCTAAACCTACTCGAGAGTTAATTCGTTTCCATATTTTATAACAACTAATGTCAACTAGGATCTGAAGTCTTAGCATCTTGAAGATGGTAGTCCCTTTTCATGAAGACTCTATACATGTTTCCCAACTTTTAGACATATAAGAAGGGACAAAGAGTGAAGTCCTGGAATAATCGAAAATATGACAAAGCCAATCAGTCTGTCAGGAATTTGGGAGCCCAAGGGGTCTCATAAAAAGGTAATTACATCCTGGGTTTGACTCAAAGTGCACATTTTAAGACTTACATACATATGATCACAAATGTGTATGTGTGTGTGTGCTTACTTTTGTAGATTGCATACACCAACTGGAAAATGGATGAAAAGCATCCTCAAATGAAGACACTAGAGGTTACCACTTGGAACCTTGATTTAACACAGAGATTTAATTTAAATTCTGGTGCAACAATAAACTTTGTCGGACAACTGACACTTAAGAAGAGAGCCAAGACTACATCCCTAAATCTGTTCAAAGCCTGTCAGATCTTTTTTTTTTTCCTTTCTTTCTCTCTGTCTCCCTGTCTCTCTGTCTGTCTCTCTCTCTCTCTCTCTCCTCCCACCAGCTCCCCTATCCCTGGTAATTTTAAGAAACAGACCATTGGGGAAGATGTGTGCTATGGTGAGCATTGTGAATTGTGTAAGACTGATGAATCACAGACCTATACCCCTGAAACAAATAATACATTATATGTTAATTTAAAAAAAAAAACAGACTTTACCCAAACTAGTACCTTAAAGTGAGAAAGAAATTTTGAGAATAATTTTTTTTAAAAAATAACAATTTAATTATCAATTAACAATCTAATTATCCTTCTTTTTTTTTTTCCTATAGGTAAAGTTGCACTGTATTTCTCTCTTGTGAACTTCCCAGGTTCCATGGAAAATAATGTTACTGAATTTATCTTCATGGGTCTTTCCCAAAATGAGAAAGTACAGCAACTATGCTTCTTTTTGTTTTTACTCTTTTATATGATCCTCATGACTGGAAATTTTCTCATTATAATGACCATTCAAATGAGTCCAACTCTCAACTCTCCAATGTACTTCTTCCTTAGCTTCCTATCCTTTGTGGACATCTGCTATTCCTCTGTTACAGCCCCCAAACTGATTGTTGATTCCCAAGCCAAAGTCAAGAACATCTCTTTTGTTGGTTGTATGGTGCAGCTTTTTTTCTGCCATATCTTTGGCTGCACAGAGATCTTCATTCTCACAGTGATGGCCTATGACAGGTATGTGGCTATCTGTAAGCCTCTACGCTATATGACCATCATGGATCGGAAGGTCTGCTCCATACTGGTGGTAACCTGCTGGTTAGGAGGGTTTGTGCATTCCTTTATCCAGACCATCCTCACTGTACAACTGCCTTTCTGTGGCCCCAACCTGATTGACCACTATTTCTGTGATGTCCACCCTTTACTGAAGCTAGCTTGCACAGACACATATGTGGTAGGGCTCATTGTGATAGCCAACAGTGGCATGATTTCCCTGAGCTGCTTTGTAATTCTTGTAGGCTCTTACATTGTCATCTTGCTTTCCTTTAAGACCCGTTCATCAGAGGGGAGGCGCAAGGCCCTGTCCACATGTGCTTCCCACATTACAGTGGTGATCTTGTTTTTTGTCCCCTGCCTCTTCATCTACCTAAGGCCTTCCACCACTTTTACTGAGGACAAGATGGTGGCTGTGTTCTATACCATCATTACACCCATGTTAAACCCCCTGATCTACACCCTGAGAAACATGGAAGTGAAAAATGCCATGAAGAGACTGTGGATGGAAAGGTTGTTGGTCAGAAATAAGAGAGACTCTGGTATGAAACTCAATGGGATTGCTATAGCCTCAGTTGTACCAGTTTCCACATGAGTTGCTGGGAACAAGTCAACCATCATCCCTTAAACCTTATCCCATGAGAAAGAGTACAATATAGCATAGTTCTGGATTTGAAGTCTAAAGATCTAGTTTGAAGGGCCTATTCTACTAGTTACTAGTAGTCTGACGTTAGGCAAAGAGATATACTAATCACCCTGAGTGGATTAAATGTTACTGCAGAGAACTCTGACACCTAAACACAGTCCATTACATAATGTATAGTACTGTTGCCTCTGAGTAATAACTCTAACTGATGTAGAATGACAGGCATTGTATTCTAATAAGGTAATATAAAGAAATAATATCAAAATATTGGGAGTGATATTAAAACATAAAGGAATGATACCAAAAACAAATGTTGACATTGATCTTGCTATCCTTTGTCTGGTCTGTTTTAAATCTCATTTTAAAATGCAGATAACTACATTTCCTACCACTTCCCAGGGCTATATAGAGAATTACATGAGGTGAAATTGAAAGTAAACACATTTTGTCAATGGTAAGGATCTCTGAAAGCCAACAAGGCTTGCATCCATGAGACCCCAAAATTACAGCAAAGAAACAGTTAATGGGCTCATGAGAACACAATGAGGCTATTTCCCCAAGACTCAGCCAGAGGAAGCAGACAGAAATGTCTATCTCCAAGTCTTTCTCTGAAAAAGGCTTATCTGCATACTTTAAAAGCTGATGCCTAAGCATCAGGCTTCTAATTTAGCACAGTAGGGGCTGACTGCAATCTTCCCCAGAAACCAAGAAGGCCACTGGACACCATCTCCACCTTCACCCTCTGGCCCATTCCAAGTCATCAGTGTCTCCCTGACAGGAGCTTATACACATATCTGGTACCCAGGTTTTGAGGCTGCTCCCCAGAATACGCCCCCTTCCACCACCTGACTCTGGTGGGCAGTGGAGTTTGAATTCACTGGTCCCATTGGACTACATCAAACAACGAAACACTTCTTAACCAGCTAGGCCCAAGAAATGCCCACTTCCCAGCCTTTCCCTGAAAGAGGCTTATTTCCTTCCTCTAAAGTTGCTGCCTGAGGATCTAATTTTCAATCTGTTTCCTGGAGCGGATGAGATCTTCCGTTTTGGGACACTTACAGGTCTTAGCACACACTCGTCTACTGAAGGCTACTAAACACAAAGAAAGCATCCTGCACACAGGTTTGAGAAACGACCAAAAGCTCAGGCCAGACTGAATGATTAGGTTCATTCCCTACAAAACACCACTTCATCCAGACTAGGAGAGGTGACTACATCAAAAACTAATGATACACTACATGTGAGTTAATTGAACATAATAATATAAGTAAACATTTACGTAAATAAATAAATAAATAATCTTTTAAAAAGTCTAGGAGAGGTGGCGGTTTTACCTAATGCACAGAAACCAACAGAGAGTCAAGAAAAACAGAGAAACAGAGGAATGTGTTCCAATCAAAAAAGCAAGATAAAACTCCAGAAACTGGTCATAATGAAATGGAGTTGAGTGATTTATCTGATAAAGAGTTCAGAATAATGTTCATAAATATGATCACCAAGGTTAGGAGAACAATACATGAACAAAGTGAGATTTTCAACAAAAATATAAGAAAGTACCAAAGAGAAATCACAGAGCTAAAGAATGCAGAAACTGAACTAAAAAATTCAATAGAGGTTAATACGAGACCACATCAAGTAAAACAAAGAATCAGTGAACTCAAAGATAGGGCAGTGGGATTCATTCAAACAGGAGTAAAAAGAAAAAAGAATGAAAAAGAGAGCATATAGCATAAGGGACTTACAGGATATCACTAAAGAGACCAATATTCTCATTACAGGGTTCCCAGAAGAAAAAGAGAGAAATAAAGGGACAGAGTGCTTATTCAAAGAAATAATGAAAATAATGAAAACCTCCTAAACTGAGGGAGGAAATAGACATCCAGATCAAGGAAATTCAGACAGTTCCAAATAAGATGACTCCAAAGAGACCCACACTGAGACACTTTATAAGTAAGTTTTCATAAGTTAAAGAATCTTTAAAGCATCAAGAGAAAAACACCATGTCGCATATTAAGGAACCCTCATTAGGTGATCAGCATATTTTTCACAGAAACTATGAAGTCCAGAAGGGAATGCATGATATATTCAAAATGCTGAAAGAAAAAAAAAATGCCAACCAAGAATATTTGACTTGGCAAAGCTGTCTTTCAGAATTAAAGGAGAGAGAAAGAGTTTTTTGGACAAGCAAAAACTAAAGGAATCTTCACCACTAGACCAGCCTTACAAGAAATGTTAAAGGGAGTTCTTTAAGCTAAATTGAAAGAACACTAATTAATAACATGAAAGCATAGGAAGGTATAAATCTAACCAGCAAAGGTAAAATACAGTTAAATTCAGAATATTCCAGTGTTGTAATGGTGGTAGGTAAATCTCTTATAACTCTAATATGAAGGTTAAAAGACAAAAGTACTAAAAATAACTATAACTACTATAATTCGTTAATGGATCCACAAGATAAAAAGATGTAAATTGTGACATCAAAAATATAAAATGGTAGCCTAGCTGGATATAGTATTCTTGGCTGCATGTTTTTCTCATTTAGTACTCTGAATATATCATGCCAGCTCTTTCTGGCCTGCCAGGTCTCTGAGGGTTGCTGGGGGGAGGGGGGTTGGGGGGGTGGGGTTATTATGGACATTGGGGAGGGTATGTGCTATGATGAGTGCGGTGAAGTGTGTAAACTTGGCGATTCACAGACCTGTACCCCTGGGGAAAAAAAATATATGTTTATAAAAAATAAAATTTATTAAAAAAAAAAATCAGATGAACAAGAAAAAAAAAAGAAAATAAAAAAATATATATAAAATGGGTGGGGATTAAAAATGTAGAGCTTTAATATACATTTGAACTTAAATTGGTATGAGCTTAATATAGACTACTATTAATACAAGATGTTTTATGTAAACTTCATGGTAACCACAAAGCAAAAACCTGTAATGAATACACAAAAGATAAAGAGAAAGGACTCTAAGCACACCATTACAGAAAATCATCACAAAAAAGGAGCAACACAAGAAGAAAGGAAGAAAGAATTACAAAGAGCCAGGAAACAACAAAATGGCAATAGTTAGTCCATACCTACCAATAATTACTCTAAATATAAATGGACTAAGTTATCCAATCAAAAGCATAGAGTAACTGAATGTATTAAAAAATAAGACCCAGGGTGCCTGGGTGGCTCAGTGGGTTAAAGCCTGTGCCTTCAGCTCAGGTCATGATCCCGGGGTCCTGGGATCGAGCCCCGCAACGGGCTCTCTGCTCGGCAGGGAGCCTGCTTCCTCCTCTCTCTCTGCCTGCCTCTCCGCCTCCTTGTGATCTCTGTCTGTCAAATAAATAAATAAAATCTTTAAAAAAAAAAAAAAAAACAAGACCCAACTTTATAAGTTGTTTACAAAATTCTCTCTTCAGCTTTTAAAAAAAATTTTTTAGTGTGTTATGTTAGTCACCACACAGACGAAAGTGAAAAAATATTCCATGCAAATGGAAACCAAAAGAAAGCAGGGATAGCTATACTTACATAAATAAAATAGACTTTAAAACAAAGACTATAATAAAAAACAAAGAAGGTCATTATACAATGATAAAGAAGTCAATCCAACAAGAAGATACATTTGTAAATAGAAGGATCTAAATATATAAAACAAATATTAAAAGACCTGAAAGGAGAAATAACAATAATAAAATAATAGTAGGGGATTTCAGCACCCCACTTTTATCAATGGAAGATCATTCAGACATAAAATCAATTAGAAAACACTGGAGTTAAAACTACATGTTAGACCATCAGGACTTAACACATTTGCAGAACATTCCATCCAACAGCAAAAGAATACACATTCTTCTCATGGAAACATGGAATGTTCCCTAGGACAGATCATATGTGAGACCACAAAACAAGCCTTAATATATTTGAGAAGACTGAAATCATATCAAGCATCTTTCTTGACCACAATTGTATGAAACTAGAAATCAATTATGAGAACTGAAAAATTCACAAATATATGGAGATTAAACAATATGCTACTGAATAGCTAATGGCTCAAAGAAGAAATTAAAAGAGAAATTTTAAAAATATCTTTGAGACTACAAAACAGAAACAGAAACACAACATACCAAAATGTATACGATGTAGCAAAAGCACTTCTAAGAGAATTCATAGTGATAAATACCTACCTTAAGAAAACAGAAAGATCTCAAATAAACAACCTAACTTTATACCTCAGAAAACTAGAAAAAGAACAAACAACATCCAAAATTAATAGAAAGAAGGAAGTAAGAAATCAGAGCAGAAACAAGCAAAATAGATGCTTTAAAAAACAATAGGAAAGGGTGGAGGAGCAACACGGCAGAGGAGTAGGAGACCTAAATATCATCAGGTCCCAGGAGCTCGACTAGATAGTTCTCAAACCATTCTGAACACCTACAAACTCAACAGGAGATTGAAGAGAAGAGCAGCAATTCTAGGAACAGAAAAGTGACCACTTTCTAGAAGGTAGGATGTATAAAGAAGTGAATCTGAAGCAACACATATGGGAAGATACACCATGGGAGGAAGGGTCAGCTCCCGGCAAGCAGTAGTGCTGCAGAGCACAAAATCAGAACTTTTAGAAGTCTGCTCCACTGAGGGACGACACTCCAGGGGCTGGAGCCCTTACAGGGACAGGGTGGTCTCAGGACCCACAGGGTCACAAAAAGACCAGGGATGTCTGAGTGTAGCAGAGCTCCCACATATGAGAGCAGGGAAGCCAGCTGCAGAGACAGAGATGAGGGGTGGGCTCTCAGCTCAGGGTTACCTTAAACCATGATCCAAGGCATAGTCAGGCCACTGCTCTTCAAGCAGGGACCCCACAAGTGGCAGACCCAGGAAGACCCCCTCCTTCCTCCTCCGGGAGGAGCAGCACAGGAGTGTGCTGCAGGAATCTGCTGGGTTTGGAGACTCCAAATGGGGCTGTGTGCCAAAGATAGAAACACTGGGTCACAGGCGAGGTGAGCACAGAACACAGCCAGAAACCAGGGTGACAGGAGTGATTGACCACTTTTCTCTGAGGGTGCGCTGAGGAGTGGGGCCCTGAGCTCTCAGCTCCTACAGAGCTGGAAATTGGGAAGCCACCATTTTCATTCCCGTCCTCCAAAGCTGTACAGAAAGCATTCAGGGAACAAAAGCTTCTGAGAGCAAAACTGAGCAGATTATTTAGCCTGGCCCCTGGCAAGGACAGTATAATTCCACCTCAGGCAAAGACATTTGAGAATCACTGCAACAGACCCCTCCCCCAGAAGATGAACAAGAACATCCAGCCAAGACCAGTTCACCAGTCGATGAGAACTGCAAAACTTCAGAGCTATGGGAATACAGCACAGAATTCATGGCTTTTTTCCCCATGATTCTTTAGTCTTTCAAAGTTAAATTTTTTAAATTTTATTTTTTTCTTATTCTATATTTTTAAGTTTTCCTCTTCCTATTTTAACTTTTTTTAACCATTTTATCTTATCAATACTTTTTCAAAAATCTTTTTTTAATTTTCATTGTAATAGTCATATTCTATCCCTTCATTGCATTTAACCTTATTTTTGTATACATACAGGTTTTTCTTTCTTTAAAATTTTGGGATACAGTTTCTTCTAACAGATCAAAATATACCCTAATCTAGCATATGGCTTTGTTCTAGTCTCCATCCTGATTACATTGTTTCCTTTTTTTTTTTCTTTTTTCAACCAACTTCTTATCAATTCCTTTTTTAGAATCTTTTTTAATTTTCATCTTTACATTCATATTCCATCCTTTCATCATGTTTACCCTTGTTTTTGTACATATATATGTTTTTCATTCTTTAAATTTTGGGGAGGCAGTTTCTTCTAACAGACCAAATACACCAAAATCAAGTGTGTGACCCTGTTCGATTCACCATTCTAATTAATATATATGTATATGTATGTATTCTCAAACACACACACACAGATTTTTTTCTCTCCTTTCTTCTCCCCCCAGTTTTGGGTCTCTTCCAACTTGATTAGTGTATATTTTTCTGGGGTCTGCTACCTTTTTAGTATTTTGTTGTCTCTTTCACCTATTCTTATCTGGATAAAATGACAAGGCAGAAAAACCTCAAAAAAAGAAGAGGAGGCAGTACTGAGAGCTAGGGACCTAATCAATATGGACATTAGTAAGATGTCAGAACTAGAGTTCAGAATGATGATTATCAAGGTGCTAGCTGGGCTTGGAAAAAAGCATGGAAGATACTAGAGAATCCCTTTCTGGAGAAATAAAAGAACTAAAATCTAATCAAGTTGAAATTAAAAAAAAGCTATTAATGAGGTGCCATCAAAAATGAAGGCTCTTACTGCTAGGACAAAGAAGGCAGAAGAGAGAATTAGTGATATAGAAGATCAAATGATGGAGGATAAGAAGCTGAGAAAAAGGGATAAGCAACTACTGGACCACGAAGGGAGAATTTGAGAGGTAAGTGATACTATAAGATGAAACTGTATTAGAATAATTTGGATCCCAGAAGAAAAAGAAAGAGAGACGGGGGCAGAAGGCATGTTGGAGCAAATTATAACAGAGAATTTCCCTAATTCGGCTAAGGGAACAAGCATCAAAATCCAGATCAAATCCAAAATCAAAATCAATAAAAATAGGTCAATACCCCATCATCTAATAGTTAAACTTACAAGTCTCAGTGACAAAGAGAAAAAAAAAAAAAAGAAGGATGCTATGGACTAAATTGTCCCCCCCAAAATTCATATGGTTGAAGCCCTAATCTTCATTGTGGTGTGAGGGTGTTTGGAGATGGAGCCTGTGGAAGGCAATGAGGGTTAGATGAGGTCACGAGGGTAGGGTCCTCTTGATGAGGTTAGCAGGCTTCTAAGAAGAGGAGGAGAGAGAGAACACTGTGTCCCCCACACATACCCTCAGCACCATGTGAGGACACAGCAGAAGGCAGCTCTGCAAGACAGGAAGAGAGCCCTCACCAGGAAACCAGATCCACCAGCACCTTGATTTTGTACTTCTGGCCTCTGGAACTATGAAAACTAAACTCGTGTTGTTTAAGCCACTGAGGATGGTATTTGTTACAGCAGCCTGTGTATGATATTGAAAAAATATATCAACTAAAAAAAAAAAAAACAGGTCAAACAAGAGTGTGCAAACATAATGGTATAGATGTAAAAATGATAATGACTTGTTCAAATCCATGTATTCTCAGCTGTTTCCATTGATTCTCTACAACACAGATATCAGCCTCTCTACATTTGGCAGAAAAAGTTCGCTGCTGCTACAATCATCATCAAGGGAAGAAAAAGAGCCAATTAGTTCTCCATTCTGTGCAGTCGATGATCAGTCCCTGCTTTCTGTGGCCCATGCCCAGCTTTATGACATGATGCCTTTGGCAACTAATTATACTCTAAGGAGCTGAGGCAAAGATCGAGGAAAAGTTTGTAAAGAAGAAAATTAATGTCATCCCTCAGGGGGTTTTCAGAGCTGAGTATTTTTTTACCTCTTTGAGATCCCCAGGAGCTGTAGGTAAGTAATTAAAGGCATGACTGGAGGCTGTGAGAACACTGAAGAGCCAGAGCCTGCGGTTCCAGCCTCCTCCCGTAACCACACTGTGCGCCCAAACCAGGACTCAACACCTCCCAGCACCTCTGTTAGATCCACAAAACAAGACATTGAGAAGTAGCTGGGTTGCCATGCCAGTGCAGAAGCACAGAGGCCATTTCTTTCCCATCTCCTCCTTCCCCAGACATGTGTCTCTGGAAGGGTGGATGATACCACCATTTGTGGAATCCCTGCTAGGTACCAGGCACAGTGCTATGCACTTTATCCATTGGATTGACCAATATGACACAGAACGTCAGTGTTCACTGATACCTGCAGTTTTCGGCTTCCTCGGTAAACAGCTAAATGCTATTTCCCTGTCAGTGGAATGCAGGTGAAAGTGATACATGTCATTTCCACACTTGGCCATAGAAACCCCACACAGTGTCTTCCACTTTCTCTTCCTCATCTTCCAGCTAGAAGGTGACACTCTGAATGACCTTAAGAGGTTTGGGTTAAAGAGGATGGAACCTGTACCAGCCTGGGTCCTTAAATGGCGCCAACCACATTAAACTGTGGCATGACTATTAAGCCACTGAGAGCTGGGCCTTTTTGTTATAACAGCAGTTAGTTTACCCAAAACATCTATTTCACCATCTCAAAATTCAAATTAAATCACATCTTTTATTTACCCAACTAATGGTTCAAGGCACACCTGCCTTATTAACAGAAGTCCACTATCTCCCACATAATGCTGAACCTCATCTCCATCTCAAATTGTCCAAGAACTTCTGAGGAACTCCTAGCCCAAAGGAATCCTGCTACCAAAGACCATGTAGGAAGAGAGGAATTAAAACTCTGACTAGGCACCCTCTTTGGTCATTGCCATGTAATTAGACCTGTGAAATCTGATGGATATGGGTCTGCTGCCCAGGTCTAGACCACTGTCAACGCCATGGTTAGAGTCCACATGTGAGCCCCAAGGTCATAGTTCTCTTTGTCCACTCTCACACGTTCAGCTATTGTTCCCCAAAACACAACAGTCCAGTATGGCTGGACCCAAAGAGGTTTCCAGGCCCAGGCACATGCTGCACCAAATCAAGCCTCCCACATAAACCCTGGTGCTGAACCTATAATTACCAACACTGGTCCCTCTTTCCTTCATGGAGGGCTCCCTCTCGAGGCTTTTAATATTCATTTATTCTAATGGATCATGGTCAACGTTACCATGAACCACATAAATAGGTTTCCTTAATTGCAAATCTTACAGACCAAAAGTTGAGGGTTTGGGCTCTTTCTTCCCAGAAAGCCCCTTGCTCTGTAAGAAAATTGTTCATATCAAGGGGAAGCACTTTTTACTCCATCTCTTGAAAAACATCATAATAATAGGTCCCCACACTTACTATATCTCCATTACTAAGCGGTGCACTCAATTAACTTCTCAGAACAAAGACATCTACTCTAAGAAAACTTCCTGCCTCTGTCTATACAGAGAAAAAGCTAGCAGTTAATCTTGAGTTTTGCACATAGTATCTCATTTAAAGCTATGAGTAAATGCTATCATATCACACAGCATTATGAGTCAATGCTGTTATTCTTACAAAGAACTAGATGTTCAAAGAAGGGAAGTGGCTTGTCTGCAGGATCACAGCTAGTAGGTGGTCAGCTAGGCCACAAATCATGTTCATTGGACTCCAAAGCTTAAAGCAGTTTCTGAGGATCAGGAACCCAGGAGGGGCTTAGCTGGACAGTCTGGTTCAAAGTCTCCCCAGAGGCCACAGTCAAGCTGTGTGCCTCTGGGCTGTGTGGCTGTGTGGCTGTGTGGCACTCTGGGTGCCAGAGAGCAAAGATCATTTGGGGTTATCTTGGTTGGAGACCACACAGGACTTCTTTTCCCCTCTTTTTTTAACCTGAATTTCCTAAATTTTTTTAAATAAAGATTTTATTTCTTTATCTGTCAGGGAGAGAGAGCATAAGCATGGGAAGCAGCAGGCAGAGGGAGATGCAGGCTCCTTGCTGAGTAAGGAGCCCAATGTGGGACTTGAATCCAGAACCCTGGGATCATGACCTGAGCTGAAGGCAGATGCTTAACCAACTAAGCCACCCAGGCATCCCTAAATTTCCTAAATTTTTTACCAAGAACATACTGTATACCAGATTATAAATAAAAAAGCTATCGGGTGCTGGCAAGGGCAGTTCTTCAACCCTGTTGATTTTTACGCATCCTATCTCCGCCTTCTAGTTCCTTTTCCAATCCTATTTTCCTCCGTTGCCTTCCCAACAGTTTAACCAAGTGTCGCTTCCTCGGCCCAATCCTCTGGCGTCATCTAGTGGCCACTTTCGAAATGGCTCCCCTGACAAAGTTTCTCAACTTTTGGATCCAAGGATTTACCTTGCCTTCAGGAAAGTGACTTGGATAGGATGTAACTCATAAGTCTAGAGTCTCGTGTTTTTCCTCAGAAGCCCCAGAGATCTTCAAGTCCAGTCCCAAAGGGAGCTGTCCCCCAGAAGGGACGGATGGGCTGTGAGAACTTTTGAGAACAGGGACTAAACCTGTCTCCTCCTTCTGCTCCCTAGATGACAACCAGCCTTCCCCCCTCCCAGACCAACATTCAGCCAGGAGCACGAAGGTCCCTAGTTTCCTACAGCTTTACAGCTCAGAACCTAACTTCCAAAAACTTAACATTCTCTTTTAACAAACTGCTAGCAGCTGAAGGTGCTCAAAAAAACAGTCTTGGGCTCACAAAGTTTTAGAGAACTTTGTAAAACTTAACAAATATGTTTTAAAATACGTTATATCTAATTTTTTTCATCAAGGAGAAAACAATATTAGGTTTTATTAGTTGAGTAGTCACTGGAATAAAATAGAAAATTTAGGCAAGTAAAAATTAAAATAAAGCCACTCATAATCCCACCATTACATATTCTGGAATTGTCTTTCTTCGATGCATTTATCTGCTTTTTAAATGGGATTATTCCCTACTTCAGTTCTACAAATTGCTTTTCTCAAACTTTACATGTCAGAAGAGCACAGGTGATTATCTGATGTTTATTTCCAATGATACCTCAGTTTCTTGGCTATACCTAAGTAATCTTTATCAAACGAAGTGTTAGAAGCAGAAAACACTTATATGTGAGACCATTTTTGCCTTTTAGCCTGGTTTTTTAAAAAGTCAGAAACAGAGTATGAAGGTTTCTTGCATCCTCCTGCCTCACCCAAACCAAGAGGGTATGCAGAAATATTTTGGGACAACTTTAGCCTGAACCAAGGCATGAAGACTATGTATGCATTCCCCCACCCAGTGTTATCTCTAAGCAGAAAGTCTGGGAGGGCTAACTGTATCATAATCTTTAGTGAGGGCTTCTAGGGTAGAGCTATAGACAAATTCTGTTTTCTCTGGTGTGATAGATACCTCCGAATTCTGTTTATCATTGCCTGGTTAAGAAACGGACTGTTTTAAGGTGATGGGTGTTAAGGAGTGCTCTTGTGATGAGCCCAGGGTGATGTGTGGATCACTATATTGTACACCTGAAACTAACATAACACTGTATGTTAACTAAACTGGAATTAAAATTAAAACTTTAAAAAATTGACTATTTTAAATGAAATCATCTATTCTTGAAAGAGATGACTAAGAACCAAGCCTTAAAGTTGACTCAAATCCCAGCTTCACCAATTACTAGCTGGGAGGCTCTTTTGTTATTGCCACAAAAATGCTATATAATAGGGACACCTGGGTGGCTCAGTTGGTTAAGCGTCTGACTCTTGATTTCAGCTCAGGTTGTGATCTCAGGGTCCTGGGGTCGAGCCCCCCGTGGGACTCCAAGCTCAGCATGGAGTCTGCTTGTCCTTCTCCCTCTGCTCTTCCCCCTACTCTCTCTTTCCCTCTCTCTCAAATGAATAAAATCTCTTTTTAAATGCCACATAATAAATGACCCCAAAGTCATAGAGAATGGAGTAAATCATTCTCGTGGATGTGTAGGTCAACTAGGGAGCAGTGAACAGAGGCAGGGTTGGACCAGGTGTCTCTGCTCCCAGGTGGAGCCCAGCTTGGCTTGGCTGGGGCAGCTCTGCTCCACACGTATTCATTCTGGGGCTCAGGCTTACAGGGCAGCAGCTGCCCAGGGGAGGTTCTTTTCAGAGCAATGGTTGAAGTACAAGAGAGTAAACAAAACCGAGTGAAGCATCTTATGATCTAGGTTTGGCATTAATACTGTCACTTGTGCCCTATCCACAAATCATCTGGCCTCATCCTGAGTCAAAGACAGGGGAGGGGAGTGTATTGGCCCACCACTGTCCTGTACACAATCGCCCACCTACCCCTCTGGCTTCTTACTGTGCTCTTACCTCCCCTGTCAGTTATGCTCTAAAGACCACAGTCTCCATGACCCCTTTTCAAAGCACCGAATGCATTCCTGCCTCAGGGCCTTGGCACACCCTGCCGCTCCCTCTGATCCTTTCTCATTCAAGCTACAATGTATCAGCAGGTAGGTTTAATTCCTTTTAAATTTCCTGTCTCTCCAATAGGCCCTAAAATTCCACAAGGGCAATGACCATGTCTGTTTTGTTCACGAATGTATATACCCAGGGCCCACTGCCAGCCCACAGTAGATGACCAATACAAATTTAGGTTGATAAATGAATAGCTACCACTTATTGGATATTTCATATATCCAGGCACTGTGCTGAGTGTCACAGCAGCAAAATTATAACCACACTCATATAGGTAAAAAGTTGAAATGTCACCTCTTTCCTTACAGAACTTATCTTCAAGCCCCCTCTTTGCTGAATGGCCAAGTCTGAAACATAGGGTAGGCCCAGAAACTTCCCAGTCGGGCATGTGATGGCCAAGATACCCTTGGGAAGATGCCCTCCTAGGGGCCTGAGTCTTTAAACGTCCCAGGTTTGACAAGACATCAACCCACGCCCACCTCTCTCGGGCACCAGGGCTGTGTTTTCAGCAAACCCCAGATACTCCACTCCTGACACTCCAGGCAAACTTTAGCTTTCTGCCACCTGATGCGCATCAAAAGCAGAAGGTCTGTGATTTCCAGTCCGTTTGGGGAGGGGAAGAACTAAAGCTCAGGCTTCCAAACTGGGACCTGCACGATTCTTTAGTTCCACGTACATCCATCCAGAAGCATCTTTTCTTAAGGCAAAATGCTTTCTAGCCTCAACCAGGAATAATTAAATTATAATATGCTCCAGATCTGTGTTTTTTGCCTATTGTGAAAATTAATTACAGCCACGGCCTCGGGCAGACCTGGACACACCAGGGGTACCATGCCTGGAAAACTGACCTGCATTCACATAATGTTTGTCAGTAAACAGCTCAGGAATGTGCTGGAACTGTCCATGGTTTTGTTGCACTTGACAAGCAGGCCAGCGTGTAGCAGTAGTCCCCAGATAGCCGGGAGAGGTGAGGAGCATGGGGAGTGAGGGAGAGACAGAGAACGCACATCATGGGCAAGGCAAGGTGCTGGAAGAACCCCTCTCAGTACCAACTAGGGCTGAGAACTACGGCTGTGGACCCCTTGTGGGGGAAGGGGGGTCAGATGGGGGAACTGTGTCTCCCACTGCAAGGGCTGCTTGTGCCCCTTTCTGTGCGGTAAATTCTACCTCTGACTCACATTCGCAGGACTTCAGTCCCATTAACCTGCCAGGTGTCTGATGGGACCCTTCCCTCTAGCCCATGTGACGCCATGTGGCCACCATGCCATTTCCATCCAGAGAAGATAGTGAAGGTAAGTTACGGGCCTGTGTGTGAATGGGGTTACTTTTTTTTTTTTTTTTTTTAAGATTTTACTTCTTTATTTGTCAGAGAGGGAGAGAGCGTGCACAAGCAGGGGGAAGGGCAGACAAAGGCTCCGCAGAGCAGGGAGCCGGATGTGGGACTCTATCCCAGGACCCCAGGATCATGACCGGAGCAGAAGACAGACACTTAACAGACTGAGCCAGTCACCCATCCCATGCATGTGGTTACTTACATATAATGTCTACGTCTGCACACACACACGCATACACACGCACACACGCCTGGCACATGTCTCGGCAGTGAGACAGCCTCAGGCAACCACAATCCCAGAGCTCTTGCCCTCCAGGCTCCCTCACCACTGCCAGGTGCGCTCACCCGGCCTCCCGTACAGACGGACACACGTTCTCCAGGTATCGCCGGTGCTTTCACGCCCCCAAGGACCCCCACCTCCTCCTGCCAAAATTCCACTGGAGACTCGGCTCAGAAATCTCCAGCCTACCTTCTCCTGGTACCCCTCTTACCGGTGCCTGTCAACCTCCTGGGCATCTCCTGGGTTCCTTCTGTGTTTGCGCCACACGGGCCCCGCCCCCTGCTCATGGACCACCTCTACTGCCTTCGTTCCTGCTTGTCCCGCGGGCCGGCCTGCCCAGCGAGCACCGAGGTGTTCTGAGAGCGCTCTAGCCTCCCCACAAGCACCAGCGCGTGATGAGCCTGTGGCCAGCGCGTGGCCAGAGCATGGGCAGCGCGCCAGCAGCAGGTAGCCAATGCGTGGCCACCGCTGGGCAGAAAGCTTTCTCCTTGGCACAGGTGTGTACCTGCTTATGATCGTGTGAAAGCTACGAGTTGGTGCATCAGAGCATGAAATGCTGTTTTCTTTCTATTTTGACCACCTAAGCCACTAAAGATTTTATTTACTTACCTTATTGGTTCTGTTTCCCCTCTCAAAATGTAAGTTCATGAGGGCAAAGGTTTTTGCCCCTTTTGTTCATGGTGGAACCCTCGGCCGCTGAGGTGTAGTGGTTGGTGCATAGTAGACCCGGGAAATAAAAACTGTCCGCATTGCTACAGTATCCCAGCAATTCTGGGACTTCCCAGATCATCACCAAAACATCCTCAAAAACTCCTGGGGACTTGCCTACGGCATGCGTGCTGCCACCAAGTGGCAGAAGTAGGGTGTCTGTCCATCTGTCCGCGTCTGACCCTCTGAGCACACATTCAGCCACATCTTAGAGGCACACTCACTTCTTCCAAGTCTCCTCTTCACATAGGCTCCCTGGATGTGTGTTTTGGGCTGAATTATGTCTCCCCAGAGTTCATATGTTAAACTTCTAAGCCCAGTACCTCAGAATGTATTTGGAGATATGGTCTTTAATGAAGGTGGGGAAATCGGAGAGGGAGACGAACCATGAGAGACAATGGACTCTGAGAAACAAACTGAGGGTTTCAGAGGGGAGAGGGGTGGGAAAATAAGTGAGCCCGGTGATGGGTACTAAGGTGGGCACGGATTGCATGGAGCACTGGGTGTTCTAAGCAAACAATGAATCATGGAACACTACATCAAAAACTAATGATGTACTGTAAAATAAAATTTAATTTAAAAAATTTAAAATAATGAGATTTTAAAAAAAAAAAAAAAAGGAGAGATGAGTATAGTTAACATTAAGTCATTGGAGGGCCTTAACTCTTTATGGCTGGTGTCCTGATAAAAAGAGGTGAGGACACAGACCCACACAGAGGAAAGATGGTGTGAGGACAAAGGGAGATGGTAGCCACCTGCAAGCCAAGGAGAGAGGCCTCAGAAGAAACCAGCTGGCAACACTTGGATCTTGGACTTCAGGCCCCCAGACTAGTGTGACAGTGAGTCTCTGCTGTTTCAGCCCCCTGGTCTGGGGCACTTTGTTGTGGCAGCCCAGAAACGAACACTAGGTAGAAAATGTTATCGTTAAGGATGCCTCAAGTGGCAGGCTCGCTAGGACACGGCTTCATCAATGAACGGGTGTGCACACAAAGTAAAAAAGTGGGGGTGGGGGGGGAAGAAACAAAGGCACAACATGTTGACATTTTTTATATTTGGTATTTGTGAGTCTTTTTAAAAAAAATTTTCAGGCCATTTTTTTCCTTTAAAAAAAAAAAAGCAACCAACAGCAATACTCTGTACAAGTATAACAAACATTAGAAATATGCATCATTCCAAAATAGTTACAAGAAAATTACAGTTTTAGAGTCCATATCAACACATCCTGTTCCTATGTGCCCCCAAGAGAGAAAAGCTACAGTATGTCGAACACTTGACGGCTACACAGTCTGAAAACTCAGAACTTGGACTTTTGAGGCAAATCAACATCAGTCACCAAGACTCATTTAGCTCAATAAGCATACCCCAGCGCTGCAAAAGAAAACCAGGCTTTTACATCATCTCAGGTGAAAAGCAAACACGGATCGGCTGCATAATTGGCCCCCATCCCCCAGGAGCCTCTGACTCCATGAAGCCCGAATCCAGTGCAGTTAAATGTGCCAAAGTCCAGCCAGAGGTCGCCACGTGCCCACGGGGAACAGACCCCCAAATGTCATTTTCCAATGGTCCCTGTGTCACTAGGTTTACCTTTGGGGGCAAATGTCCTTGCTCTTGGGAGAAGGTACCAATGACCCAAATGCCCCCAACCAACTGACCACCAATCTTTCACTGATAACTAACCACATCCTGGCTATTTTTCTGTGTGCAACTGGCAAATACTGAAGCAGGGATAATCACACCATCTCCTCAATTCCACTGGATTCCTCAGATTTTAGTTCGCTATTCCTGGGAGGCTTTGGCACAGGAGCTCAAAAGCACCTTCTGTTTTCTATGGCCAACCTCCAGCCCACGTGTCCTTTATATTTACACAATTATCTTCCCTTTTCAAACACTGTGCTATAAATACCCTCACAACCCCCACTGGCCCCAAACCCAGTCCTCTTCAGGATGCAAAGAAGCATCGTGACCTTCATGTGACCTGCCACGTGGAATCCAGACCTCTAGACCACAAGCCTTCTTCCCAGGATCTGAGAGTGGCTTGCTGGGGCAGCTGCCTGTTTCCCAAACCCATATCAGGCAGAAGGGAGAAGGATTTCTGGGTGTTTTTGTGTGTTTTTTATACAATAGGTTTACAATTACTGTTGCTTTAGCCTTTTAAAGGGATTTTTAGACTTTTAAAGGGACTTGACACTTAAACTTACCCATCCAGGTGGATTCCTGACAACTGAAGCGGAGAAGGGTATGGCCAACAGAATTTCTGCCCAGGCAAGAGCCTCTCGATGGGGTCAAGGAACTCTCCAAGATCTGGGTACATTGAGGGGCAGACCAGTGTAAAGGTTTGAAAGCCATCTGCCCAAACCCGACATCACTCAGCAGCCTGGGATGGCGTGGCTTCCCTGATGCAGACCTCAAGAGCTGAAGGCCCCCCTGAAGCAGAGTCCAGAGGGCCGTCCAGGCCCATACCACCCATTCCTTTAAGGGCCTGATGCTAAATGAACTGCTTGCCACAAAAGAGAGCAAAGGATTCGGCAAAAAGTGCAATTTCTCTGTGGGAAGGAAGTTCTCCCCAAACGCGACACCTTCACCACCTCTCCTTTTAATCCTTTCAGTACCTCAAAGGGAAAAGGGGGACAAAAGACGTACAAGCACTAAACCTCGGAACTGAATCAAGGGCGTTCAGTTGTGGTTCACCCTTCATGACCCACTAACATGTCCAGTCAGCTCTCAAGGTGCCAGCAGAGTGAGGAACACGGCAGGGGCAGGAGACGGGCTCCCCCAGGTCAACAGGGACCAGGGCACTCGGAGAAGACCCCGCCCCTGTTTTCACTCGGACACAATTGTCCTAAGTTTACAGCAGGATTTATTACTGTGGAAAACAGCCACAGGATTCCAGGAACCTGGCAATTCCTTCATAAGACCTTAAATTCTTCATTGCCTATAGGAGGAGAAACTCAAAACTTCTTCCAAATATAACCTGAGCCACAATATAAAATAAAAAGAAACAAATCCTTTCATGTTAATGCCTTGAGAAGTTTACAGATTATGTACCAATAAAATAAATCCACGTAAATTCTGAAATTCTTGGTGGATACAACACCTGAAGCCAAAAAAAAAAAAATTAATCTACATTTTTTAAAAATCAAAGTAATTACAGCAGCAGTATAGTGAAAAGAGGTTTTAAAAATAATTACATCTTTGATACAAATTCAAACTTTGTACACCTCAATTCAAAGGAATGACTGTTTTAAGAGTTTAGTATATATATACAGTAGATATGGATGTGTGTCACTGCAGATAGACTAAAGCCAGTGGACTTTGAGGGAGGAGGGATTAGTCAGACACTGTTTTCACACTGAAGTGTTCACAGATTGCCACGCTTTTAAAAACACACACACACACATATACACAGACACACATAAAATGCCAACCTGAGTAAAACATTACTAAAAACCTAGAGCATCATGAATCACTAAATCACATATTGCACCTTTAAATAATCCTTCTTACCAAATACAGAAATAAGAAAAAGGATAAAACAGGGACAAGAAAAGGAGATCATGTCACTGTAGGGTTCCTTTGCTTCCCTCCCCCGACCCCACTCCACAAATTCTCAAGGTGATACCTGGTTTCCCCTCTCACTCAACCAATGGGCTGAAAATGTGGCCAACAGAAGTGTCTTTGGGGAAAAGTGGGAAGGAAAAGGGAAGAAAGAATAGAGCACAAAACAGGGGGGAGGTGAAGGGAAGGGGAAGGCCTCCTCTAGTCAAATGAGAACAGGAATGTTACTGAGAAGGCTGAACCTCGGATACTAAACTACTGTTTAAATATTCCGTATATTCCAATTATGAGATTCAATACAAAAATAGAGATATCTACTGAGTTTTGCCTGTGGAAGCATAATTCAGAAAAGGCACATGTTCAAATAGAAAACCCAGGCAGGAGAGGCACCATGTACCCCTCCCTACACGATAATCATCCACAATTATGTATTTTCCATCAGCTAGATTCCAAGATACAGTAGGTAAAAATAGACCTCTGATACTTAAAATATATTCAACCCAACACAATCCTGGCTTTAGCATGTGAATCATATAAAATAGTCTTTTTTAAAAAGAATCTGTTTTGAAAAAGAAAAAAAAAGTCATAGCTCACTTTTCCTGGTGTTCCCATAATTCTTAAGAAAAACAAACAAAAAAAAAAGTGAACTCATCCCATTGGTGATCAGAAATGTAGTAGATTAGCTCACCACCCATCCACAGCCCCTGTCAGCCCCAACTTTTCATCTGTCCTGTGCAGCCTCACACCCTCAAATTAGTTCTAATGAAACAGAACAAAGAATTAAGATATTAGACATATAAAAACATGTCCACATCGGGGCATTTTCCTTTGCTGTGGGTGTGACGGTCCAGGTAACTCCAGAAAGGTCTGACTTTGGGATTAGGCAATATAACCATTTGTCTTTCCAAACGCAGTCACGGGAGCAAGGTTTTCATAGATTGTCATTGCGGTTGTGTTCTGGTAGATGAGATCTACTTTTGAGTCCTTCTGGGATCTGATAATATCCAGAACACACTGGTTGAGGAAAACATACTGGTCCTGTAGAAGAGTAAAAAGAGAAAGCCAATGAGTGGAGAGGTCCCAGAGAGTATTACCACCCAAGGCTATTTTCAGATTACCACTCCCCCAAACCCACCAACCACCCCGCCACACACCCAGTGAACACTTCAAGTTCACGTTTATCAAGAAGCTGCCACATTCTGGTAAAATCTGAAACCACAGATAGCAAGATTCTCATCATCAATCATTCTTAACCAGAGGGACAGACTCCCCACACCTCCCCTCCCTAAGGAGGAGTCCCAGAATCTTGGGGAAGAGCAAAAAAGGAATGTGGAAGAAATAATGCGCATATACATTCAAACAAGAAAAAGTCCAGCAAGAATTACTTGGTTAGCGAGCATGTACTGTATAAGGAGTAAATTGTGATTCTCAACAGAGGGAATATGTTAAAGGGGGATAAGCAGGGTAGAGTTCAGTGGGGACAACCTCAGGCAAGCTTGTCAGAATCTGCAGGTAGCCATTAAAAAGAAAGAGGAAGAAGAGGTATATGCTGACAGAAAGATCCATGATGCTATAAGAGAAAAAAAAATTACAGTGTAGTATTATATATAAAATAGGATTCAATTTTTTTTAAAATACTCTGCGTTAATATTTAAAATATGTAAAGAACCTATACAACTCAACATCAAAAAAAAAATCTGATTAGAAATTGGGCAGAGCCATTTGTATGTCTTCATTGCACAGTACATTTGATGCTGTCCTGCCCTCCATTTTATCCTAAGCATATGGCATTTCCCCTTACGGATGATCAAAAAGGACATATTTTCCTATAACTCTTTTTTGAGCCCCAAACAATGGGCTTTCTTTGATTGGAATCCCTTAACTTTGCTGCTAGTTAAAATACAGGCAACTGGAAATCTTTATTGCACAATGGCAAATTTGATGCTAAACCTATCTGTTGTTTTCTTAAATTATGGAATAATAAAGAATGGCTATAAAAATGAAGAAAAAAAAAGAAAGAAATTGGGCAGAGGACCTGAATAGACATTTTTCCAAAGAAGATATACAGATGGCCAACAGACACATGAAAAGATGCTCAATATCACTCATCATCAGGGAAATGCAAATCCAAACCACAATAAGATATCACCTCTCACCTGTCAGAATGGCAGGAAAAAAGGACAAAATCAAAAAGGATGCAAAGAAAAGGGAACACTCTTGCACTCTTGGTGGGAATGTAAATTGGCACAGTCTCTGTGAAAAAAACAGTATGGAGTTTCCTCAAAAAAAATTAAAAATAGATATACCATTATGACCCAATAATTCCACTAGTCGGTATTCACCCAAAGAAGACAAAAACACTAACTGAAAAAGATAGATGCAACCCCATGTTTATTGTAATATTATTCACAGTAGCCTAGATATGGAAGCAACCTAAGCATCCACTGATAGATGAATGGATAAAGAAGATGTGGTATAGATCAACAATGAAATATTACTCAGCCATAAAAAAGAGTGAAATCTTGCCATTTGTGACAACATGGACAGATCTACAAGGTATTATGTTAAGTGAAGTAAGATGGACGGAGAAAGACAAATATCCTTAGATTTCACTTAAACATAGAATCTAAAAATCGAAACAAACAAATGAAAAACAGAAACCAACCCACAAATACAGAGAACTGCTAATTGCCAGAAGGGAGGGAGACAGGGGATGGGCAAAATGGGGGAAGGGCGGTGGGAGGTACAGGCTTCCAGTTACAGGATGAATAAGCCAAGAGGCTAAAAGGTACAGCATAGAGAATCTAGTCAGTGATATTGTAATAGCGTTGTATGGTAACAGACAGAAGCTACACTTGCGGTGGGAATAACATTACATATAGACTCGTTGAATCACTATGTTGTACCCCTAATGTACTAAATGTACTAAAGTAACATTGTATGTCAACTGTACTCAGTTTATAAAAAGCAATAGCCAGAAGAAAATAAAAGATACTGTGTATGTGTGTGTGTGTGTGTACATGTTTTTCTACAGATGTACATAAAGAACCTGTAATGATATATACAAACTGTAAGCATTGGCTATCTCTAGGGAGTGGGATTGGAGAAGAAAAAGTAATAGAGAAACATAATCCTGTTCTGTTAGATGTTTTATGATGAAAAAGTTTACAGGGTGCCTGGAGGGCTCAGTCTGTCAAGCATCTGATTTCGGCTCAGGTCATGATCTCAGCCCCACATGGGGCTCCACACTGGGGGCACAGAGCCTGGTTAAGATTTTCTCTCTACCGATGCAAAAAAAGAGGAACCCTCCTACACTGTTGGTGAGAATGCAAGCTGGTGCAGTCACTCTGGAAAACAGCATGGAGGTTCCTCAAAAAGTTGAAAATAGAGCTACCCTGTGACCCAGCAATCGCACTACTGGGTATTTACCCTAAAGATACAAATGTAGTGATCCGAAGGGGCACGTGCACCCAAATGTTTATAGCAGCAATGTCTACAATAGCCAAACTATGGAAAGAACCTAAATGTCCATCAACAGATGAATGGATAAAGAAGATGTGGTATATATATATATATATGCATACATACATACAATGGAATACTATGCAGCCATCAAAAGAAATGAAATCTTGCCATTTGCAACAATTAGGATGGAACTAGATGGTATTATGCTGAGCGAAATAAGTCAATCAGAGAAAGACAATTATCATATGATCTCCCTGATATGAGAAATTTGAGAAGCAGGGTGTGGGGTTTGGGTGGTAGGGAAGGAAAAAATGAAACAAGATGAGATTGAGAAGGAAACAAACCATAAGAGACTCTTAGTCTCACAAAACAAACTGAGGGTTGCTGGGGGTGTAGGGAGGTGTGGAGAGGGTGGCTGGGTTATGAACATTGGGGAGGGTATGTTCTATGGTGAGTGCTGTGAAGTGTGTAAGCCTGATGATTCACAAACCTGTACCCCTGGGGTAACTAATACATTATATGTTAATAAAAATAATTTTTAAAAAAAGTAAAAAACAAAACAAATAAACATTCCTCACACTGCAAAAAAAAAAAAAAATCTCTCTCTACCCCTTCCCCCACTACCACCACACCTGCTCATGCAAGTGTGCTCTCTCAAAAATTTTTAAAAATAAAATAAAAATTTTTTTTAAATAAACACATTTACATTACTTTCAAACTATAAAAGAAAACAAACAAAAGACTTTGTAGGTAGGTGTAAGATTTCTGGGTGTCTCAAAAGGGGATAAAAGACTGAGTCCTGCTCTACGTAAGTATAGCGAAAAAAGAAAATCTCTCTTCTGGACAACACAGAGGTGAATTCCACTCTTTGTACCACAACCGTGCCACTCACCCCAAAGCACACAATGTACCCAGGCCTCCAGAATATTCCCTGCTACACTCAAAAACACAGCACATATTCATGGAGTTCTAAATCGGTACGGGGTGACAGCCTGATACAAAATTAACATTCTGCTCTCATCCCAGTCAAGACATGTTCCAACCCTACAGCATCAAGGAAGGCGATTTCTCATTATGGTTGTTGAGAATGTGACTCGAAAACAATGTTTATCAGGAACATCTCAGGGAAAGCCAAATCCAACGGTCTTACCCAACTGATATTGTAGATATTAAGCATTCATCTTCTCAGTTGGCCAGCCACCCCCCCCCCCGTAGCTATGATAATTGCCGTTGTGTAATATTTCCTTGGCTGGGTGAGGATACACAGTGGTATGAATGCAGCCACATCCATTTCATTCACATCATTAACATCTGATGAGTCCGTTCAGGAGCTCATTTTAAGGATGGTCAGACCTTCTTAGAAACAAAGTGTGATGATACCAGTTTTACGAGTTTACAACCCAGAAGCCAAAGTTCAGATTATGTGATGAGTCAGTAGCTGCAAGTTAGGGAATCCTAACATTATTTTGGTTTGTATAGTTCCATTGCTGATATCAGTTACCACTATCTCACTATATCAAATCATTAAATCACACATCAGTTAAGGATCTTAAAGAATGCCTCACAGCCCAGAGCCAGAAAGATGTAGAAGGGTGAAATGTCTTAACTCAAGAATGTGATATGATGCAACCTTCTAAAAACAGATTGGAAAGGCAGCCTGCCAAACACAGAGCTTGGCCTCACCTCTGTTTGCACCATTAAGGGCCTGTGCATTCGAAGGTCATACACAATCCCATACACATCCACCGTGTTCTCATTCTCTATCTGGTAGATAAGACGATCAATGGCAATGAATGTGCCTGTCCTTCCAACGCCAGCACTGAAGAGAAAAAGAAATGAGCACATCACCATGGGTTACTTGAACATAAAACTCTCAAATGTCCCCCTTCGTACATATATCTTGCTCTCCCCCACTATCAACACCAAGGATGGTTAAACATCTGCTCTACTGAAATCCTGGCAAGTGGGACTGCATTAGCTTGGGACTGGGACCCCAGCCGTAAAGTTCATTTGGAGTCAAATGCCACAAATAAAACATCTTGCTAGACCTTCTTAAATCTTAGTGTTGTTCAAGTCACCACCATAACCTAGGATGGCGAGTTTCATCAACTTATTCCCCGTAGGGCCACAAAGCCCCTCTCTTCTTCTGCCCTAAATTAATTTCTTTAGCTTAAAAGCTAGGGTCCTATTGTTCTAAAGAAGGAAAGGGGTGGAAGGGTAAACTTTTTCTGTAAAGGACCAGATAATAAATATCCTTGGCTTTGCAGACAAAATGGCCTCTTTCTGCCATTTTAGCATGAAAGTAACTATAGATAATACATAAATGAGCATGGTTCTGTTCCAATAAAACTTTATTTACAAAAATAGGCAGCCAAAGACATTGTGGCGATGGACCCGTATACATTAATTTACACACAGGTTTTGTATGCCCAAAAGAATTCATTAATAAATCAATAAAATGAACTAGAACTATGTGCTCCAACTTTGTTAAGTAACAAACCAAAATGCTAAAAGAAGAAAGGAGGTTGCAGGGTGATGTCTGTATCATAAAATCTGGTAAAAGTAAAAAGCTATATAAAACCCACAGATACATATCAAATAAAATACAAAAGCATGCAAAGGAATGATTCAGATCCATGTTAGGACCATGTTTAACTGTGTAGGAAGGAGACTGATAAGTAGAGACTTCATGACTGTAAGATCTTACTAATAAAAAAAAAAACACATGACCTCATTTTATACTTTATTAGACTGCTGATTGAACTATTTTGTAAAATTGAACTATTTTATAAGAAATAAGAGTACACTGTAGTTTAAAAGGAAAAAAACAGAGGCAATATACCGATCTGGTCCACAGGTTATATAGTTTGCCAACCCCTGTTCCAGTTCCTGGTCCCTTATACAAACCGTTCTTGAATTTGCAAATGCCTACCACGTTCCCTCTTGGGCCTTGCTTTTCTAAAGTGTGATGGCACTTGAAATCTGTCACACACGGAGCACATCTGCATACCTGCAGTGGACCAGAATGGGTGACTCAGGAGGTCTCTGCTTCATGTAGTCACGAACAAGGTACCGAAAGTTAATGAGCAGGTCCGTGGTGTCGGGAACGCCGTGGTCCGGCCAGGAGGTGAAATGGAACTGTCGCAGAGGGTGACTCTCACTTGTCTGGATCTAAAAGCCAAGAAAGAGTTAAGTGTCCGAGAAGTCCTAGTGAAACGGAGCCATCCCGGGATGCCGAGCTGCACGGGATGGCTGACTGGCAGCTAGATAGGAGTGGTTACAACTAAAAGTTGCAATTTTACATTGCTACAACAATGGATAAAGTGCTTGCCCAGACTCTGATGTGCTCATCAAAGCCCACAATAAGCTCCAGAAGGAGGGGTTCTCACCCTCCCGTTAAGATTCCAAAAAGTGAAGCGACTCCCCCACACTCAGCTCAGAGGCAGCCTCTTCCTAGGACCCTGAGTTCAGACCTTCCTTTCCCACAGCAGGTGCCTGCCTGTAATGCACTCACAGTCTTAGACCTACAGCTCCTTGGAGCCTCCAGAAGCTCATCCCTGAACCCACCTGGGAATGTCATCAACCAAAATACCAAAAATGAATTATACTGATATGGCTCCGATAATCGGAACCTTTGGGGCACGGGCTGCCTCACAATCTGCATGCCTTCCGGAGAGTCTCATGAAGGAGCAGGTAGCTAGTGAGCACTAAGTAAATATTTAGAATTGCATGAGTTTGAGAAAAGGAACTCCCCGCCCCCAACACACAAAAAAACACATCTATTTCAACATCAGACAGATAGTAGAAAGTGGATCTTGTTGTAACAGAGTGAGTGATGACACAGGCTGGTTTCCTACCACGGACAAAGGCAGGCACCTGTTATTATCAGAATTCCACCGAGGCTGGACCATTCCTGTCCCGATTCAACTGTGCTCATTATGCCCAGCCCTGGGCACTGAGCTCAGCCTCATACCTACATCTGGACTCTAGGCATTTCCATCTCCTTTATGAGAGCTACCTTTGGAAGCTTCTTTTTTTTTTTTTTAATGTATATACATTACAAAAGCAGTGTGTTCACATTGTTCAAAATATGGGAAGAGAGTAGAGAAAAAAGGCAGAGTGAAGGAGAGGGTACTGTGAAGTCTTATACACACAAAGGGGACAGTCACAAACTGAACCACAAGTATTCATCCAAAGAAGGAAAGCAGCTGTGAGAGACAAGCGGACAGGGAGGTGTAGGGGGAGGTCAGACTTTTTAGCATTATTTCTACAGAGGGTGGCCAGGGGCTCAGCTTAGGGGTGGCAGTCAAAAGAAACTTTTAGTTCTATCTGCTGTGTTCCCACTTTCAAGAAGGAAAACATATCCGTGCACTTTGTGTAATTAAAAAGGAGTCTTAGGGGGAAAAGTGGTATTTTACTAAATGCTACGTGGTCTCCTGGATCATTCGATCCTGGAACAGGAAATGGGTTTAGGGGAAAAATGTGAAATCCAAATGAAGTCCGGAGTTTAGTTAAAAGATGATAACATCGTGGTAATTTTGTTTAAATGATGTGAACAAAGCCACCCATGATTCCCCTCCCACAAGGGGATTCCCCTCCCCAAGCACGAAAGCAACCGAGGATAACCTGGTCTGGTTAAAATGGGCAAAATCTATAGAATAAGTGCATTATGAGGGTTTCTCAACCACTATGCGCTCCATCGTGTGATAACAGCTTTGACAGCACCTCTAGGGAAGGAATTGAAATATTAATTGAAGCCAACTCCTTTGAGACACAGCACTCAGTGAAGAATTAATACTTAATATACTACCCTGTCTCCGTGACTTTTGGAATCTTCAAGGATAATTCTTGTCAACTAGAACCTAACCCACCAACCTCCCACAAAAGTTAACTCCACTGACTCTACTCCCAGGCTTTTCTTTGGTGCATTATTCACAATATGCATAGACGTTTGTCTCCCGGTGTGTTTCACTTAATTGCAATCTCGCATCTCTCCATGGTAATTACGCAGTCTATGTAGCCATCATTTCTAATAGCTAAATAATGATACACTGACTAGATAACCTATAGTTTAGTTATCTATTCTCTGAAAGCTAGATATTTGAACAGGCTCCAAATCTTCCCTCCATTGTAAATAACGCCAAGATTCCTCTTTGTGAATAATAAGCCTTGTCCTCTATTTCAGATTATTACTTTAAGACAGACTCTCAAATGTTAAACCACCAGATCAAAGGAGAATGGTCATTTTGATGCTTTTGATATAAACCGCAAAGGGCTATACCAATTTACACACTCACCAAAAGATATCAATGTGGCTTCATTGCCTCTATTTCTAGACACCCTGTAAAAAAAAAAAAAAAGGACACAGGGGCACCTGGGTGGCTCAGTCAGTTAAGCGGCTGCCTTTGGCTCAGGTCATGATCCCAGGGTCCTGGGATCGAGTCCTGCGTTGGTCTCCCTGCTCAATGGAGAGCCTGCTTCTCCCTCTCCCTCTGCCTGCCAATCTGCCTACTTGTGCTCTATCTCTTGGTCAAATAAATAAATAAAATCTTTTTAAAAAAAGAAAAGAAAAAAGGACACATAATCTGACTTCCTGCAGTATCTTCACCATGTAATTGGATTTTTTTTCCCTAACTTTTGGCGGGGGCTGGGTGGGTAGGGGGTGGTGAGGCCATGTCTATACACCCAGAAATCTTATTAATGTAACCGCTCTCATAAACTGCTCCCAACTGCAAACTGCCACTCCTGAGGTCATATTTGCAACCAAAAGGGCCTTGGTTTGTAACAAAAACTCTATAAACAAGTCACCTGAAAGCGGAAGGAACAGTGGCTGCTGCTGACCCTTGTTCTTAAGATTCATCTCATTCTGGAATAACATACAGTAACAAAAACAAACACAAACAAACAAACAAAACACCCGACTGAGAAAAAAAAAAGAACAAGCTGGTGGCTGCCAGAGGGGAAGTGGGTCAGGGGTGGGCGAAAGGGGTAAAGGGGACTAAGACCCACAAACTCTCACTTACAAAATATGTAAGTTACAGGGACGAAAAGGACAGCATAGGGAATAGAATCAATAATGTCGTAATAAGGTTGTATGGTGACAGATGGGGACTACACTTACCCCAGTGAGCACCACATAAAGTATATAATTACTGGGTCACTATGTCGTACACCTGAAACTAACGTAATATTCTATGTCAACTACACTTCAAAAGGGAAAAATAAAAAAAATAACAGGAACTTCCTCTTAAGAAAGTTAAAGCTAAGGGTTGCTTTAGAGTGTATGCAGATAGTTTTCATTCTGTGAAAAGAGAGCAAAAGTATTTTTCTGATGCATAACAAAAAATATATATATTGGTTAATATCAACCTAGAAATATCACCCCAAACTACTATAGGGTCTTCTTATCTGAGGCCTATCCATCTTGGCCTCTTACTTACATTTTTCACCGTGAAGTCTCTGATGGTCCATTCTGGAAGAACGACTTCTGATGTCATTGCCACCATTATGTCCCCATAGTCCTGAGCCTGCTTGGAGGGCCAGTACTCCTCACATTTGGTCTAGAGTAAAATTGCATTTTTATTCAAAAAGTCAGGTCGCACCATCCGCCATCACTACAGCTTCATAAGGGAGACTGGCTATTGGAAACTGGCATCAGAGACTGGGTCAGCCCTTTAGTTGGGTTCTGTCAGACCCCCAAAATTGTTTTTTAATTTACAATTCTGGCCAACTCTTTTACAATTGGGAGGTTTCTCATAAAATTCCAGATTCCCGGCTTCTCCTGAGAACTCAGAAGATCTGGCCCACCCTGAGCCCCCATTTCTGCATGTAAATGGATTTAGAGCAGAACAGTCATTGTCCCTTCTCTGAGGACACAGTCCCAGCTGGCTTCCTTCGGCTCCGACTGCCGCCAGCCCACGACTGTCCTCCGAACTAAACTCAGACTGACCCATAACCCCATGCAGCTAAAAGAAATGAGAACCTTCCCCAGTACTTTCAGACCCACACTAATTAGAATACAAATACAGACACGAATAAAAAGAAATTAAATCACTCTGGGTCTTTGATTTAAATAAATCGGTGGGCAGATGTAAACAATAAAAATCAAGAAACATCTGCTCTGCAAGAATATCTGAATCTCTAATTTGACAGATGACTTAATACACCCACACAAACACACACTCTTTCTCCCTCCTCCATTCCCCCTCCCCGCCTTTCCGAGGTGAGTTCTACGGCAGGTGCCATCCAAACCCGATTATCTGACTCGCCCCGGGGAGGTCTATTTTGCTCATCTAAAAACAGATGCCCAGACTCCACCTCCAGGCTTCTGACTCTGGCTGGGGATCTGTATTTTTTAAAAAGATCCCAGTTTCCGGACCACTGCTCCCACAAAGAACACAGGACTCAGACACACAATGACATGGAGCTGATGCCCTCAGCTCAGCCTCTCCCCAGCTGGGTGTCTGCTGCTACCGTGTGGGCAAGTTCTTAAGTTCTCTGAGCCTCAGTTTCCCCCTCTACACAATAATTATAAAGGAGCACTGTTAGAGGAAAGAAATAACATACATGGAATAAAGTGACTGGCTCCCTTTCTTTTTTACCTGGAGCCAGTAAATCCACTTCTCCCCTGACCTGAGATAAACAACAAACATGTTCCCCATTCATTCAACTACATCATTTTCATTTGCCTAACACTGATTTATGAAACTGTTCCATGGGGTAGGCCTTGAGCTCCACCACTCCATAAAGTTTATTTGCATTCATAAGCAAAGTTCTTTTGTTTGCATGACAGCCTGTTCTCTGGATGCAAGGAAGTGAGGCAGAACACGGGCTTCTATACCCAGAGCCATGTGAAAATGGGAACCACATCTTAGGGTTCACTTATCTCTCCCTCCCCCATCCCCAGCCCGTAGCATAGCACCCTACACATACTTGGGGCAGGGTAAACATCTGCTAAATTAAAGCGAAATGAAGAATATTAAAAGGGGAGAGGGGAGAGCTGGGACTTATCTGGTGAGGAGTCTGAGATCTGGGGTAGAGGAGGGGTTCCAGTGTTAAAAGCTATGTTTGATCACCAAGTTGGTCGAATCCCTCATCTCACAGATGAGATGCTGGCTGCTTAGAGACACAAAGGGCTGGCGCCCACTCCCAGCATGAAGATGACCCCGTGCTCCAGCCCCACGAGCTCTGCGTGGAGCTGACCGCACTCCCGCTACTTGTAACTGCAGCAGCGACCTCGTGAATAGAGAACATTGCTATTCATCCACAAAAGAAGGTAACAGTAAAATGCTTTTATTTTTTTAAAGATATTTTTAAACTTTTCTCTTAGAGGAGAAAAAGACAGAAAATGAGTTTCTAAGAAGAGAGGTGCTGATGGTTGGGGGAGTGTTTTCTTTAGAAAGACAAATGCTTCTTAAGATACCCCTTCACCACAGTCGAAATGAATGCATTAATTTAATTGAATAATTAAAATTAAAATAATCAAATAAAATAAATTTTAAAATAACTTAAGTAAAAAATAAAACACTTACCCTTCCCTGTTCGACACATTTGGTCAACATAACGACGGCATATACATTTTTCTCCCAAACCATACGCCAGAAATCTTTCAAAGTGTTGGGCAAAGGCCCTTGTGTGGCAATGAAATCTTTCTTGGAATGGTAGCCCTAGAAAATGGGAATCAACCCAAATTCAGTGTCAAAGACACAAGGAGGAGCCCCGAAGATTTCACCCGAACAAGCCATGCTCTGGGCTCGTCTCCCCACTTACGGGCATGTAGTTGGCGTTGATGTAGTCATCAGCTGAGTGGGTCTGGATGGAAAGCTTGACACGGGAAATATCATCTGTGGCATTGAGAGAAAAATGTCCTCATTAGAAATATTTGAGGAGCGTTACACACAAGAGAGAAAAGTACAAAATGGCAACACAGGGGCTCCTCTCACATCCTGAAGGTGTGACACATGGCATTTTATGGAGATGACCTACTTGATCCTTACAGTCAGCACAAGTGACTGGCACAGAGGAGTCAGGCAATTGCCTGCAGAAGCCCAGCAGAGCTACGCACTGGCAGAGCCAGGATTTGAACCCCAGGCAGCCTGCAGCGAGGGTCCGAGCTCTTCATCAAGCCAGACCTCCTTCTCAGACAACACCAACCTACTGCTATTAGCATCCTTGGTGTGCGTGTCACAAGCCAAGAGATGCACTGAGCAATTGTATTTATTCCTCAAAACCACCCTTCTGGCTTTTGTGCCCGTTTTACAAATGAGGAAACTGAGGGTCTGTGAGATTAAGTACTAATGTCCGGTCAAAGACACTCAGAATTCAAATCTAGTGCTCTTCCCACGAAGGAAAGGTTTGCATACTTTCTCTATTCTCCTAAAAATGTCATTACAAAAAGTACCAAACTCAGGCATAAATGTGGAAGACAACTATGGGTGGGAAGATCTAAAACACAAAATCCTTGTGTTTTCATCTTAAAAATACACACACAATTTATCAGTTGCATATAAACACTACAAAAATAAATGCACACGCAATCTTGCCCAACTCAAGAAATGAAGTAATGTTAGAATTTCAAATGTAATCAGTAGCATCACCTGTGTGTCCCTGCCTCTGATCACATATTATCTCACCCTCCCCTGGACAAAATAACACGACAATTCCAAACTCATTGACCTACACGAGTTTCAGCCCAAAACTCTCCCAAACTCTGGATCTGAAAATCTCTGCAACATTCACAGGAACAGGCCAATGATCCTGAGTTAACCATGGACAGGCCATTCTGAGGCACATCCCACCAGCCTGATTTTGAAAGCACTTTTCTTGGAACAAGGGTCAGTACCTGCTGTCAGTACAAGGACAGACGGCAGGAGGCACAAAGAGAAAGAATGCAGAAGCTAAAAAATCCTGAATCTAAGCAGAAGTTAATGTTTTAGACCGGAAAAGAAAAACACAGCTTCGAAGAAAAAAGACAATGTCTCTAAATGTCCTCGTGGAAAAATCATCTGCAGAGCCTATAAATGACAGCGAAAATCAGAACACAGCTGCAATCTATTGATAAGTTCTTCATGCCCTAATTCCCACCCGAGAGAGACCACAAAGAGCTTTCCGTGGTAGAGGGCTGACATTTCATCTCCACGGATGATGTGATAAATCACTCTCATTTTAAACCCCATTTGCTTTGTTGGATGTTATCCCCATCCATTAGGCAGACATTGTTACTTTTCCAATATGTGAATTCAAATACAAGTCCTATTTAGCTGTGGAATGCTCTCATCAGCCCACCAGAGATGTATCTGGATAAGCAGAAAGCATTACTCCCATCCTCCTCCTGCTCCCTTCCTTTCCAGAGCAACAGTAGCTGAAATGAGGGGCTTTAAGAGAGAGGGGAAAAGAGCAGGGACTCTGGCCCTTTCCCGGAAAGAAACGATAGCTCTGGCCCGCCATGGCCCTCTGTGCGATTCTGGGAAAACCCCCCTAGCTACCCTGTGCCTCAATTTTCTCATCTACAAACCGAATATTCTACTACCTACTTCATAAGGTTCTCCTGAGGGCTGGATTCAGTGGACTATGCCTAAATAAAGGGCTTAGGACCCCACAGGGGACTCATGAATGATCGTGGGCGTGGCTAGCCAGCACCCTGGTCCCATTCCCCTCCACTGTTAGAGGCCTGACAGCCAGAGACCGAGAACAGGGAAGAGCCTATGGGGGGAAAAAAAAACAACAACAACGACTTACAGGGCAGAACGTTATTATAGCGATTTTTTCCTCTATTCTCAGCCAGCTCCGCCACATATTTGGGTAGACTGATTCCAACAAGCTTCAGATCCTGAAAACAAATGAGTTGTCCGTTTGTTTAGTGCCCAGATGTTAGTTATAATGACCACAGAGCACGACAGAACAAAGTGGGAGTGCAGAGGTGTTTTGGGTTAAACTGTGTCCACCAAAAAGATAGGCTGAAGTTCTGATCCCTGGGACCTGGGAATGATGCAGCCTTATTTGGAACTTTGGTCTTTGCCACTGTCATCAAAAGAAGACGAGGTCATGGGGGCGCCTGAGTGGCTCAGTGTGTTAAGCTTCTGCCTTTGGCTCAGGTCATGATCTCAGGGTCCTGGGATCAAGCCCCGCATTGGGCTCTCTGCTCCACAGGGAGCCTGCTTCCCCCTCTCTCTCTGCCTACTTGTGATCTAGGTCTGTCAAATAAATAAATAAAATCTTTAAAAAAAAAAAAAAAAGAAGAAGAAGAAGAAGATGATGAGGTCATACTGGAGTAGGGTGGGCCCTTCATCCAACAGGACTAATGTCCTTCTAAGAGAAGAGACACCAAGATACAGACATATGAGGGGAGCCAGGTGTGCTGAGATGAAGGCAGGCAGAGGAGTTAGACTCCCACACACCAAGAATGCCTGGAGCTTCCAGAAGCTGGCTGAAGACGCTCCTGGTGGTCTAGTGGTTAGGATTCGGCTCTCTCAGAAGCTGGCTGAAGCTTCTGGCAGGAGCCTTCCCTAGAGGCTTCAGATGAAGCAAGGCATTGCCAACACTTTGATTTTGGACCCCTGATTTCCAGAACCATGAGAGAACAATTGATGTCAGAAGCCACCCAGTCTGTGGTGCTTTGTTAAGGCAGCCCGTGGGAACTAATGCAGAGGTCCCACTCAAAGAAAAAGCATAATCCTTGCCTTCAAAGAGCTTACAACCTGGGAGCGGGGAGTAGGCGGAAATCACTAACTTTACAACGAGGCAGAATTAGATAAATCCTGGATGTCACTGACAGGCAACACCTCACAGGGGTAAGGGACCCAAAGACAGAATTTACGTCCTGAGCGGTGCTTTGAGTCATGCAGCTGGTTGAATGGCAGCCCCCAAAAAGGCAGGCCCATATCCTAATCCCCGCAACCTGTGGCTGTGAGCTGCTTTTGGAAGAGTCTTGCGGAATGGATTTAAGTTGAGAATTGAGGTGAGATCATCCCGGAATCTGCAGGTGGGCCCCAAATCTAGTAACAAGTGTGCTCACCCAAGACACCCCGAGGGGAGCCATGGTGGGGGGAGCCACAGAGCAGAGACACAGCCCCAAGCCACAGAACACCTGGAGCCACCCACTTTGGAAGAGGCAAGGAAGGGGATCCCCGCCCAGAGAGATGGAGGGAGGACTGGTCTGCTGACACCCGACTCTAGACTTAGTAGAGCCTCCAGAACCACAAGAGAATACAAATCTAATGTTTAAAGCCACGAGTTTGTGGTGATTTGTTATGGCAGCCACAGGAAGCCAGTGCAAATGGCGAGCCAGAGACAGCAGCAGGGCAGCAGGCAAGGGAGGCAGGGCAGGGAGGGCAGCAGGGCGGGACAGGGTGGGGAGGGTGGCAGGGCAGGGCGGGGAGAGCGAGCGTGTGAGTGTGCGTGGCCATTCTGAGGGAGGGGCTCTGGGCTGGTGAGGGTGGTCAGAGCACACTGGACAGGACAGAACAGGATGGAAGCACAGGAACTCTTTCCGCGGCTCTTCACATGATGCTCAGGAATCGACCTGGGCCACACAGCGCCCCACGCCAGCCCCCACAGCTTCGCAACTACTCCAGTGAACAGCCCTCCGACTGAAGTACCCAGTTTCTCTCCCTCTCTCTGCATAATCTTCATTTCTCAACAAGGTTAAACACACAAACCACTAGCAGTGGGGGTACATCTAAGGGCTCGCAGCCCACGCGGCCACAGTGGGTCCCCCGGGCGACATGCAAGAGCTCCTCCGCCCTCCAAGAGGGCCGCCTCTCACCCAGCGCTTCTCCCTGCAACAAAAATGGGCGGGTCCCCAACTTTTGGAAGAAACATAAAGCAGTTAAAAAACACATTATTTACAACCACGTACTTCATATTCTTCTGCAAACCCACAGTTGGAGTCTGCTTGTTGTTTCTTAAAGTAGGCCTCGAAATTCTCCACTTTGATTAACTTGGATCTAAGAAAACAGAACAACTTCTTAGAACTCTTTTATATTCAATAAAGTTCATGCTCAAAACAGAAAAATACAAGTTATTAAAAAATTAAAGCAGCTACTCACTTTTTAGGTCTTCATCATAGAAAGGGAAAGAAAAAAATAATCCATTAGAAACACCGACTCAGTCATGACTCAAGAAATAATAGTAAACATCTTCCCAAAAGAACAAAAACCATAATAATAAATGAGGGAGGGAGGGCTCACTATAATGTTATTTATAAACCACTGAAATGTAAATCAGGAAATCTCACTTTTAGACCCTCTCACGTCACCGATTGGCTTTGTGACTTCCAACAAGGTCCTCTCCTAGATATTGATAACCCATTTATTTTTCCTTAAAAATCACAAAATACAAATTTATTGGTAGAATATGGAAGTGAGGTTTTACTCGCCTTAGGAGAACATGGCAAGGAAGCTACTAGCTTCAGGAGACAAACAGATTCCTTGCAGAAAAACAAAGCTAGCAAGAACTTCGGGATGATCATGGCCAAATGTGTTAGAAAAAAGGACAGCAAGTTCCACCAAAAATTCTCTAGATAGTTACTGAACAGATTGGGGGATTAAATGTCTTCAAATAAAGCTCATAACTCCAGAGACTTACTTAATTTGAGAAAAGGATACCTCATTATTCTTCGCATCTTTCCTGTTTTAAAAGAAACAAAGACCCAATAAGACCAAAAAAAGGGTAATTCTGGGCTTTTCCACTTTCATGTATCTACAAAATGCCATATATATATATATATATATGACACTAAATCTTGTTCCCTAACACTAAGCTTAGAGGTCTAGGCAGCAAACCCTGGTTACAAATCTGCGAAGTAACTCTCTTTCATACCATCCAAAAGTATGGAAGAACCTTGCTCAGGCCACCGTTAGAAATACTTCTGGGTAAATGTGAATCCACAGCATGACTCCTTTGTAAAGCCAGAGTCATTTCTTCAAACTCTTCTTTGAGAAGGGCTTCCCGATAAGTTAATGAAATAAACCAGAAAATACCTCCACTATAGGTATGGTGGTGGGACTCCTGGCAATCTCCTGCATTGTTGGCTAAACCCCATATTGGTGTTTAAAATATACACACACACACACAAACACACACACATACACACACCCCTTCTGGAAGGTGACTTGTCAGTATGTATCAAAATTGAGGGGCTCAGTGGGGTAAGCATCTGCCTTCAGCTCAGGCTGTCATTTCAGACTCCTGGGATCAAGCACCAAATGCAGAGAGCCTGCTTCTCCCTCTCCCTGTCCCCCTCCCGCCTGCTTATGCTCTCTCTATCTCTTTCTCTCTCTTACTCAAACAAATAAAATCTTTAAAAAAAAAAAATTTGGAAACAGGCACCATACCCAAAGAGTCAGCAAACTGCCCACTTTGGGATTTAGCCTAAGGAAATAATCATGAATGTGCCCAGAGATTTAGAGACAAGTTAACTAACTGTAACAAAAAAAAAAAAAAAAAACCTGAAGACATCAGGAAAATTGAATAATTTCCACACAGTTGAATACTCTGTATCTACTTAAAATGAAGAAGATTTGAAGCTGTCCAGACTAGAAAATGATGTCCATAATATGATTCCGTGTGTGTGTGTGTGTGTGTGTGTATTCATCTGTGAGTTTCACAACCATATCAATGTGAAATGTAGTTTTGTGCAGGAGCTGTGATTATGAATTATCTAGTTCCTTTGCTCTTCTTTTTCTTTTCTGCTTTTTGTTTTGTTTGTTACCACAAGCATGTATAACACTTATTTCAACAAAAAACAATAAAGCTGTTTTGACCCCTCCTCACACACACACACACATTTAAAATCTGCCTGTCAACCCAACAGGGTAAGATGGCGGCAGAAGACCCTGGCGGGGCTGCTTTCAGGAACTCTGAGCCAGAAGGAAACTCCCTGGCTGGCAGCACCTGGGGAGTGCAAATGAATGCCAGCAGATACACATGCTTCACTTGCCCCACACATGGTCAGACAGGAGAGCGAGCAATGAAGTGCAAACACCGGGTTCAAGTTCACTTCCACGCTTCCTACACTAAACTTGTGTGTCCTTGCAATGGGGCTTTCAAGACCCACCTCCTAGAGCCCCATGAACATGAGAATTGATGGAAAACACAAATCCAGGCACACAGGAAGCACTCAAAACAGAGATGCTATTTTTACTACTCACACACTGTATCTATTTAACGCTCGGTGTCATATCACAGAGTCTCCTAGACATCCCGGCAAAGCTCCCTACTGCTACTCAGACCACCCATGTGTTCAAACTTAGCTAACTCGAGAGTGAAATCTCTTAACACCACACCATTGATTCGGGAACCAGAAGGCACAGTTCCGAGGAAGCACCTTACACGGCAGTGTTCACCAGGACCTGATGCCAGGGCGGCTGAGGGGAAGCAGGACTGGCCAGCAGTGGAGAGTGTGGATGACGGGGATGGGGGTGGGGGACCCATGACACTGGTCCTTCCAATCGTGTGACTGTCTGAAATTTTCCATAGTAAAAAGCTCCCTTAGGGGCGCCTGGGTGGCTCAGTCATTAAGCATCTGCCTTCAGCTCAGGTCATGATGCCAGGGTCCTGGAATTGAGCCCCGAATCAGGCTCCCTGCTCAGCAGGGAGTCTGCTTCTCTGTCTCCCACTCCCCCTGCTTGTGCTCCCTCTCTTGCTGTGTCTCTGTCAAATAAATAAGTAAAATATTTTTTTAAAAAGTCCCTTAAAAAGTAGGGTATTGTCACCAACATAAACAGTCACCTTTTCTTTCTCCAGAAGATGAAGCCGCCCACAGCCACAATTACCAAGGCACCAAAGATGCACCCAAAAACTGCTCCACAGATGACACCTGGGGTAAGTCCAAACAGGAAGCACTTCAAAAGATGCTCATGAGTTGATAATATACTATATGTTAATTGAATTTGAATAAAATTTTTTATTTTTTTAATTTTATTTTATTTTTTCAGTGTTCCAAGATTCATTGTTTATGCACCACACCCAGTGCTCCATGAAATACGTGCCCCCCTTGGAGACAAACCATAAGAGACTCTTAATCCCACAAAACAAACTGAGGGTTGCCAGGGGAAGGAGGGTTGGGAGAGGGTGGTTGGGTTATGGACATTGGAGAGGGTATGTGCTATGGTGAGTGCTGTGAAATGTGTAAGCCTGATGATTCACAGACCTGTACCCCTGGGGCTAATAATACATTATATGTTAATAAAAATTTAAAAAATAAAATAAAATACTTGCCCTCCTTAATACCCACCACCAGGCTCACCCAACCCCCCACTTCCTCCCCTCCAGAACCCTTAGTTTGTTTCGCAGAGTCCACAGTCTCTCATGCTTCGTCTCCCCCTTCAATTTCCCCCAATTCACTTTTCTTTTCCTTCTCTTAATGTCCTCCATATCGCTCCTTATGTTCCACAAGTAAGTGAAACCGTATGATAATTGACTCTCTCTGCTTGACTTATTTTACTCAGCATAATCTCCTCCAGTCCCGTCCGTGTTGATACAAAAGTTGGGTATTTATCCTTTCTGATGGAGGCATAATACTCCATTGTATATATGGACCATATCTTCTTTATCCATTCGTCCGTTGAAGGGTATCTTGGTTCTTTCCACAGTTTGGCGACTGTGGCCATTGCTGCTATGAACATTGGGGTGCAGATGGCCCTTCTTTTCAGAACATCTGTATGTTTGGGGTAAATACCCAGTGGTGCAATTGCAGGGTCAGAGGGAAGCTCTATTTTTAGTTTTTTGAGGAATCTCCATCCACACTGTTCTCCAAAGTGGCTGTACCAACTTGCATTCCCACCAACAGTGTAGGAGAGTTCCCCTTTCTCCACATCCTCTCCAACACCTGTTGTTTCCCGTTCTGTTGATTTTGGCCATTATAACTAGTGTAAGGTGGTATCTCAATGTGGTTTGGGGGCAGAAGACATATAAATGGCTAACAGACACATGAAAAAAATGTTCATCAAAATTAAGTTTAAAAAAAAAGATGTTCACAATTGGTCCAGAGTCCTCAAACCAGAGAGTGTGTGCGTGTGTGTGTGTGCGCGTGCACGCATGCGCTAAATATCTTTGGACATAAAATTAGTCCAGGCATTTGGGAGCCAGGGTCCCCCGCCCCAGCCCACCACCAATGGGCTGGCCTTGAGAAAGTCACGGCTCCCCTCCCCCAGGGTTCCTCCACTGCAAACATAAGGAACTGGGCTGTCTATGATTTTCGAGTTGTTCTTACTGCTGATGTCTTTCTTCAGATGAAATTGCAAGCAGCAGCCCAATATATAAAGTAGAAAACCAGGCAGAAACTCTCTTGTGGAGGCAGGGTGGGGCAGGGAGGGTCTCAGACCTGGGTCCTGTTTGGTGGAGTGACCGCTGTTTAAAAACCACTAGAAAAAATGTTCCCTGTGGTTCCTGCCACCTCTAACTCTGTGAGACTAACAGCCACCAATGAGCAGAAGTACCAACAGCACTGTGCTCAAGTGACAGAAAACCCCTCGGATTACTGGGGGAGGGAGTGGGGGTTCCCTGAACTTGGCTCCTGGGGCTTCTTTCCTGAAGCAAACAACTATCAAGTGTAAAAACCGGACACACTAACAAACCAGCGGATCACTTTGCCGCTGGCCTGAAGGTAAAGTGTATACTACTCCCTTGGGTCCCTGAGGCTCCAGAATCACTTGGTGTGACAAAGGCTCCAGAATCACTCTGTGTGACAAAGGACAGGAGTGCTTGACAAGGAGTTTGAGGCCAGAGTATCGAGCCTGCCTCTACGCAAGTCACTGCCCCTCTCTGGGCCTTCACAGCCTTGTGTCTCAGAAAGGAGCTGGACAAGACAATTTCTGCAGCTCCTTTGGCCCTAACATTTGAAGATGCCATGCACTAAAGTCAAATGGTGCCTGGCACGTGGGCACACGGATGACCACTCTGAGAAAAAGGACTAAATGTGTTTGCAGAGTGGAAGGGCAATGGGCTGAGGAGAGACATAGTGGGGGCGGGCAGGGCGGGGGGCCTCCTTCCAGGAAGCAGATGTGGCCCTTGATGGCCACGAGACCTCTCAGCTTCTGAGAGGAGAGACCAGCCCTCCCAGGGATGGAGGGAGGTGCGCAGACTCCTGGCCTTCTGTCCACACCAGAAGCAAAACCCCACTGAGATGTTAAGAGCACTGTTGTTCTTTTCTACCTGGATCCTGGGGCAAGAACACTGCATCTGAATAGGGACTGAAGGACACGTAGCTCTCGGGCCCGTCTATGAGTCCGTTATTGCGAAGGTTAAAGGTGATGTTGGTGAAGCCGGCCACACAAGCCCTATGGGATGACAAGAAGGAAAGAGATAGCTGAGACAGGGCCACCACCGTGGTGTGCGAACTTCGCACTCACGAGGATTGGCCCCAGAGGCCAAGAACCACTAGGGCATTACCGATAGGAGCCCAGGGGTTCCAGCTTCCCGTTGTAATAACCGTGCGTGGTTGACTCGTTCCCAACATCGACTTCGTATTTCAAGACCTCAGCCAAGCCCTGAGAACGTCTCTTCTCTTCTGTGGTTATGAGGTATGTCACGTAAGTATCTGAGGCCCCCTTTTTGAAATCCTCATACGTGTATCTCAAAACATCTGCAGATGGCTGAACAGCTAAGAAAGGCACACAGAAAGAAAGTCATAAGAAAGTGACTGCAGAGAGAGATTTCCATTTCTCACGTATCTAAATAGTGATATTGATGCTGGGCGGTAATGACGATAGCTCCCATCTCTCACGTGTGCTCTCCGTCAGGCTTCACTTAAACTAAGTTGTACCTGCTTTACTTATCTCTGTGCACTAAACGACAGACACTGACAATAGTCTCATCACATGGGTTTACTGTACCCATCTTACAGGTGGGAAAATGAAGGCATGGAAAGCTAAAAGGACCTGGGCCCAAGACCACACTGCATATACAGTGGGGTTGATTTTCAAGCCAGACCATCGACTCAGTGCCTGTGGTCTCTTTACCACAGGGTGATATTGGTCACTGTGGTCACTATGAAATATTTCCTCCTTCATTCAACAACGTCTAAGCTTGGATTTTGCTGGAAATCTTCACCACAAAATGACCTGAAACAGACCCAAAACGAAAAGACAGAGAGACTGGGAGATCTCAGCATCAGTTGTGGAAACCCTGCCATGGGTTTATGACACCAGCAAAGTCCTTGTGTTCCAGGATCCCCACACCCCTCACAAGGGGCTCCACCTCTGGGTCCTCAAGGAGGTGAGGACAGTACCCTGGGCAGGGCTGAGAGAATGGGCAGAGGCAGTACTGCATTGTTCCCATTTAAAGAATCAACAAAACAACAGAACGTGGCCTTGAAAATGCAGCCTTGTGCATTGCACAAGGACAGCTAACACTAACAAGAACAACCCCAAATCACACCTTTCTTCCCACCAAAGAATGTTATGGAGCCCCACTGGGGAAAAGGAGCATGTGAGCCCCCTCCTCTCTCAGCTGTGAGGATGCTTTCTGCAAGTTTTTAACCACAAATGCAGAAGTCACTTTCTGTTTTCCTTCGAGAGAAAGCCACCCTCTAGTATAACAGGTGTGCGTGTGTGTGCACATGCGTGCATGCACGTGTGTGTGTGTGTGAGAGAGAGAAAGAGAGAGAGTTGGTTAACAGACTAACATTCTGTCACCTGAAAGATCCTGTGTTGTAAAAGAGAAGAAAAACCTAGGTCAGAGGTCAGCAAAGTACAACCCACAGGCCAGATCCAGCCGGCCACCCATTCTGATAAATAATATATTAATGGAACAGACACACTCATACTTCACGCCCCTTCTGCGGCCACTCTCACCCCACAGTGCCAGAGTCCAGCAGCTGTGAGAGGGACTGCACAGCCTGCAAAGCTGAAACTATTTGCTATCCAGCCCTTCACAGAAAGTCTGTCAACCCTGACCTAGATCATCGGACAAAGAGCTCACCCACCACCTTCTGAGCACCAAAGCGTGGGTGACAGTGTAAAAACAGACATGTGCTTGTATCTCCAGTGTGCCTAAGTGGGCACAGGAATGGGCCACTGTCATGGCATGGCTCCTGGGCTATTGGAGCCATAACCGACCCCTCCTTACCATTCCCAGTGGTGAGAATCAGCGCATAGGCTTTGATGGGTCCGTGGCTGGCTTCAAAGCCACTGAACTCAACCTTTACGGAATTGTGACTGATGGACGTAATATTCGGGGATCCATCTGGAGAAGGGGGGGCTGAAACAGAACAAAGCAAAACATGATCACCCACCATTTAAAACCAAAGAGGGAATAAAATTATTAAGGTGAAGTTTGCTATAGTGCCTTCAAGCTCTGCCCTTGCTCTGGGAGCAGGGAGTGGGGCTCAGGGAAAGCACATCCAGAGCAAGGGACAGGAAAGGGAAGTAGGGGGCAGAGATGGCAGATCCCCAGCTCACAACGGCACCTTCAGCATGCCCAGCCACACGCCCGGGCAGGCTCCCAGCAGCCTTGTTTGTTGAAGACAGCCTGCCTTTCTTATCGTCTTATCATCCTGACCCAAAGAACCAGGGTGGATGGAGAGCGAGAGAGAGCCTGTGTGGCTGGGACTCTGAGGTGGGAGCTGTCCGCAGTCACCTGCCCACCGCGTGGCCACAGCACCAGACGGTTTGGTTGGCTGAGGACCATGATGGAACAGAGAGACCTGGATGAAAGCAAAGCTGAGGGATGCCTCTGGGTGGCTCAGTCGGTTAAGCCGCTGCCTTCGGCTCGGGTCATGATTCCAGGGTCCTGGGATTGAGTCCCACATCCGGCTCCTTGCTTGGCAGGGAGCCTACTTCTCTCTCCGCCTCTGCCTGCTTGTGCGCTCTCTCTCTGATAAATAAATAAAATCTTTAAAAAAAGAAAAGAAAGAAAGCAAAGCTGACATGAAGAGGATGCGCTTTCTCCTGAGACCTGGCTGTGTTCCTGGTCCACATTCTTCAAACTAAAGTCCTCATTTTTTTTGCTGGAGTTGGTTTAAAATGCCACCTAGAGAAACCCGACTGATCCCTCTCCCAGAAAAGCCCATGCAGGAACATTCCATGCACGACCTTCACGAGGATGTGCCTCCCCTTTCTGAACTGAGCTGCTGAAGTCAGCCTCCGAGTTAACACAAGAGGAAGAAAACGCTGAATTAAAGATGATCCTTCTCCACGCACACAGATACACACACACACACGTACTCTCCCTTTACCTAAATCTGTCTCCCACGTACAGTTCGAATGTTTTCATCATTATAGTCAAGATTCAGGAAGACTGAGAAAACTGAACAAAAACACGGCAGCGGGGCTCCCACACTTGGTGCTGCCCAGGGTGGCAGCCACCAGCCACGCAGAGCTGCTCAGCTGCTAAAACATGACCAGCCCCAGTTCGGGCGTGCTAGGCGTGTAATCATGGACTGGATGCCGAAGACTGAGCATGAGAAAAGAATGTAAAATAATTCATCGATAATTGACTTTGTGTAGATTACGTGTTGGAATGATGTTTTTAATATATAATATATAATGATGTTTTTATTTTTTTTAAAGATTTTGTTTATTTATTTGACACAGAGAAAGAGAGATCACAAGGAGGCAGAGAGGCAGGCAGAGAGAGAGGCAGAAGCAGGCTCCCTGCTGAGCAGAGAGCCCGATGCAGGGCACCATCCCAGGACCCTGAGATCATGACCTGGGCCGAAGGCAGAGGCTTAACCCACTGAGCCACCCAGGTGCCCCTATAATGATGTTTTTAATATTAAATGTGATTTAAATCGTCAGCTCTTCCTTTTTACTTTATTTTTTTAATTTTCATATGAAGATTTTATTTATTTATTTGAGAAAGAGAGAGAGAGTGAGCAAGCACGAGTGGGTGGGGGAGAGGCAGAAGGAGAGAGAGAAGCAGACTCCTAACTGAGCAGGGGAGCTGGACACCAGGCTTCATCCCAGGACCCTGGGATCACGACCTGAGCCAAAGGCAGATGCTTAACACACTGAGCCACCCAGGTGCCCCTTTTTACTTTTTTTATTCTTTTTTTTTTAAGATTTTATTTATTTGACAGAGAGAGATCACAAGTAGGCAGAGAGGCAAGCAGAGAGAGAGAAAGAGAGGGAGGAGGAAGCAGGCTCCCTGCCCAGCAGAGAGCTCGATGTGGCACTCGATCCCAGGACCCTGAGATCATGACCTGAGCTGAAAGCAGAGGCTTAACCCACTGAGCCACCCAGGCAGCCCTTACTTTTTTTTTTTTTTTAATGCAGCCCCTCGGAAATGTTAAATGCTGCAAGAGACTCCTATTATTTTCTATAGGACAGCACAGCTTTGAACCAGGCTTCGGCAACCTCTCAAGTAACTGAGAGTAGTGACCACTTGGGGGCGCTATCCCCATGTCTAATTGTCAACCACCTAGCCAGGCTTCCCAACCTAGACTCCAGGGATTCCCGTCAGCTCTTTGCCTGTTAGCTGCCCAGAGGGGACTAGATTGTCAGCGGCATGCTAGCTCATCTACCTGCAGGGCTGGAAATCCTCTCCCTCTCTGCGCTTATCTGAATCCTTTGCTCCAGGGACCCCATCTGCCTTACTCACCAGTGTCCCTCACCCCAGGCATAGAGTCAGCAACTAACAAATGACGGCTAGAAGACCATCACTCCAGTTCTCCGAGATTACCCATCCCATACCTCTCAGAGAAAATGCAGCTCCACCTTTATGATAAATAAAAGATATGTTAATTTTGTCTATAAAAGTTCATCTGCGGGAGGGGTCACCCGCATAGCTCAGATGGTTCAAAGATCAGCTCTTGGTTTCGGTTCAGGTCATGATCTCATGGGTCATGAGCTTGAGCCCTGCATCAGGCTCCATGCTCAGCCCGGAGTCTGCCTGAAGATTCTCTCCCTCTGCCCCTCTTCCCCACCCCCCAACCCACTCTCTCTCTCTCTCAAACAAATACATAAATCTTAAAGAAAAATTCATCTGAGGAAAGGGAGAGGTACAGATTGAAAAGTAAGAGAATTACTGGACTAAAGAACTGGTCATTATCCAAACCTACCATACTGTTCAGCTTCAGAAACAACTATTTCTGACAAGTTCCTTCTCTTCCCTAGGCACTGCGTATAGCCCTAAAGATACCGAGTCAGATATGGCTTATGTTTCTCAGCAGCTGACGAGACGACACTATAAAACAGAAACTACAGAGAAGGTTCATTATTTCTATTGTGTTCTAGATTGCTGCAGAAACCTGAAGGAGTGTGACCCAGGGCATCTGATACAGTTGTGTACTACACAACTTCAAGGAGCCCCATGCACACTGTAGTCCATATGAATGGTGTCCCCTGGAACTGTGTGGTGCACAACCTGAGCAGCCATACATGGCCACTCTCAAGCGGTCTTGCAAACACATTACCTCATCTAATTTGTATAACAATCCTGAAAGCTAGTATTATTTCCCCTTTTTATAACCAAGAAAAACAAGGCTCATAAAGGTTAGGTAGCTCTTCTGAGATCCCATAGCTGGCAAAAGGCAGAACTCAGAATCAAACCCAGGTCTCCCTGTCTAAATCCAAGGCTCTGTGCACAGAACCCCTCAAACACTTTCAAGTCAGTGTTCCTATAGTAAGAGGCCTTTTTTTCTTATTACACTCACGGATTCTTTGGGAAATTTCCAGAAACATTCTAATACCCCAAAGGAAACATATACAGGAGTCAAGAGCACAAAACAAAACCAACCCACCAGGCTGATCTAAGACATAATGTTGGCAAAGACATTGCAAGGAAAAGATAGGTAAAAACAAAACAAAGACATCATAAGGAACCTTTTTTCCAAGTACAAAAAATAAGAACAATGAGCATGAAAAGTTTGACTAGTGGGATCCCCTGGACAGGAAGTGGTCCCTGTGCCTCAAAATAGGTGGGGAGCTTATCCATATGGATTCTAGGGAAATGGGAATCTTGACTGGATATGTGATCATAAGGAATAAAAGCACTTCTCACTTTTTAAGTGTGATGGTAAGAGCAATGTGGTTCTGTCAGAAAGGGGAAAGGAGCTTCTATCTTGGAGGAATGCTTCCTGATATATTTATAAATAAAGGTATAGAATGACCAGGACTGATCTCAAAGTAATCCAGTCAGGGAGGAGGGGATCTAAATGAAAGAAGATTGGTCAAACTCTGACAAACGTCCAATTGGGTGGTGATGGATATGTGGGTTTCTTTATGCCTCCTTCTACTTTTGTGTATATATGAATATTTCTATGAAAATGTTTTTTGGTAATGCAGTCAGGGAACTTACTACTTAAAACGTGGCAATGAATTATTCTATAAAACAAAGGAAGCTTTTGGAATACAAAAAAAAAGAGTCCCTCTTACTCTGCATTTTAATGCTAGATTTCTATAGAATTAACAGTCTATGCCAACAAAAACAAGTATTTTAGTAGAAATTGAAAAAGAAATACAGGCTTTTAGGCCACACTTGCAGACCCACTGGGACGGCGTTCTCTAGGAGTGACCACAATGCCATCTGTCCCCCCTCCACCACCACCACCACAAAGCCCACCTGTGATGCCAGTGAGGCAGGTGTTTTGGGCGGGAGATGCGGTCTTGTTGCAGGAAGAGGCAGCGACGCTGATGTTGTAGGAGGTAGAAAAATTCAAACATGTGATTTCTGTCCTGTACTCAGTGCCGTTCTCTGAGGAGCAGTTCTCCAGGTCTGTCACATTTTCCCAAGCTCCTCTGCTGATCTCCAGCCGGAAGCCCGTGTTGGCGCCAGGAGGACAGGGCCACTTGAGAATCAAGGTTGGCTCTTTGGGGACCACTTCGCAATGGAAGAAGGCTACTGGTGCGGGATCTGCCAAGCAAGGACAGCACATCATGAGAGTGTGGGACTTGTGCCTTGCCGGACACTGGCCCTCGGAGAGCAGCAGAATCCCAGCTCATCTGTAATGCGGAGAGAGCCACGCGGTCCAGTAGAAGAGGCAGAGGCTGACATTGAATCAGGCATCACTGAACTGTGTGACCTTGGCTCAGTCACCCAACTAAGTCTCAGCTGCAGGACTGTATGGGGAACTACATGAAACAGTGGCCACCAGTCACCACGCCGGAAGACGACAGGGCTCCGTGAGAACTAGCTGTGGCATAACAGCATGGGAACAGCAACTCCTTCACCCGCGTCATCTCACCTTGGGGCCATCCTGACAATCCTTCTGTTAGAGGTAGGGTTAACACCTATTAACTCTGCCAGTGTGTCAGCTGAGGCTTCAAGAGGTTACGTTAAGTTGCTAAAGATGATGTGACTGGTAAGCAACAAAGCCAGAACTGGAGCCCAGGATTTCCAAACCCAAGGCCAGGGTATTTTGTAGACACACAGCATGCTGAATAATCAATGGTAAATGGGATCAGTTTCTTCATCTTTAAAATGGGGTGTCAGGGGTGCCTGGCTGGTTAGTCAGTTAATCTTCCAACTCTAGATTTTGGCTCAGGTCATGATCTTGGGGTTGTGTACCAATGTACTAGGGGAGAGTATTATCACTACTTCAATGCTGCAGTATTTTGCAGCAGGAAAAGCACTAACAAATCACTAGAAGCAGCTCCCACATGCTTCACCGGAGGCCTGAAAAAGTCATCTGCCCAGTGCACACCTACCGCCACAGCTCCTCTTCCAGCCCCCTCCAGTCATAAAGGCTCATGTACGTTTTTCTCTTGCTATTGGTGGCAATTATTATAGCTAAGATAAATGTCAGCATGGAAGCAACCCAAACCACAAAGGTCAGTGTCTAGACCAGGCAGATGGAGCCCAAGATAGCAGAAGTGACTCAGAGTTGCTAGGATTTCTTAGCTGCTCCCCGTGAGAGGTCAGAGGTCATCAAGGTCCCAGCTCCCACACCACCAGGAAGGCTGATCCAATGGGAACCCTCCACTTCCAGATCAGCCTGAACACACTTGCATAGCTTGGTCTAAGGAAGAGAAGATGTTGGTACAAAGGGGGTAGAGAATAAGGTGGTACACAGGTGCCAAGGTGACAAAGGGCGCAGATCTGTGAGCCGAAGCACTTAGAACCACCTGTAAAACACTCCCTGGGTCCCTCTCTGAAGCTCCCTCAGTTAAACGCAGGCTACCCTTCTCTTTGTAGCACTATTTACACTCAGAGATAAGGATCAAGACAGGTGAAAAGGATGAGCATCCATTTTAACAATATCCTTTCGATCTTCTTCAGTGGGGAAGCCAAACTATGAACTACAAGCCTGGATGGCATCCATTTCCTGTCCCATGGCCTCTCAGGCCTCACCATCTGCCCATCCGTCGCCCCGTTGCTCCCATTGGTCCACTCCCGCCATCCTGGCCTCCTGATCTTCCTTCAACCCAGCGGGCACACTCCAGCCCCATGGCCTTTGCACTGGCTGTTTCTCTGACTATCATGCTCTATGCCCTGACAGTCATATGGCTGGCTCCTTCACTTCCTTCAGGTCTTTGCTGAACAGTTACCTTTTCACTGGGGCACCCTAGATAAACATCTCATCTCCCCCTTCCTTCTACTTTTTCCTCTGCCGAGCAGTAACTATCATCTAATAACTTACTTATTTATCTTGTTTATTACCTGTCTTCCCCACCAAAATAAAAATTCCAGGAAGGCAGGGACTTGTGGGTATCATTAACAGCACTTGGCATATAGTAACTGTTTGATAAATCCCTGAGTGAATAAATGATAAGAATAACTAGACAGCACTAATAAGCTAATAGGATGTCTCAAAGAGATCAGCGTATTCCGTACAACACAAAACTGATCAAAGTCTGTAGAGGACCTACCTGCAAGGTCAGCACCACCCAGGAAAGGTGCCACCCGAGGCTACTCACCTGTACAGAATGACTGCCAGCTCGGTGACAGGGACCAGGTAGCATTCCCAACTTGGGTGAAGATCTCCACCATGTATACCGACCCAGGTATTAACTCGGTGATGGTGGCACTGGTGACACCCATGTCTGTGATGAGTTCTCTTGCATTGCTAGAACTTCCATCCTTCTTAATAAAAAGGTGGTAGGTGTACATATCAGAATCTTCATCAAAGTTCTGCCAAATTAAGGTTGCTGCTGTGGTGTTGATACTTATTTCAATGTTGGATACAATGCTGGGCCCTTCGTTTCAACGACAACAACAACAAAAAAAGACACGGATTAGCCCTGAATTCCAAGACTATTTTATTTACTGCCTCTAAAAAACAGGCTGACCCCTTTGGGACAGAATCAATAAAGCTAACATTTGCTGACTCAAACAACAGAAGTCTTCCCAAAAAGACCTTCAGAAAATAATCATATAGATTAAATCTCAGAAAAAAAATTCTTTCTTACTGCTTTTAATTATCTGAAATATATTTTCCAGATATAATTTCCTATCTGTTTTGGAAGTCTGATTAAGGAAAGAGAAAAATATACTAAAAAGATAACACACACTACCATGTCTACCATGTAAGTTAGATCAAACATTAGCAAGACACCTCCCTTACTGGGGTACCTGGGTGGCTCAGTGGGTTAAGCCTCTGCCTTTGGCTCAGGTCATGATCTCAGGGTCCTGGGATCAAGGCCCGCATCGGGCTCTCTGCTCAGCAGGGAGCCTGTTTCCCCCCACCCCGCCCTCTCTCTCTGCCTGTCTCTCTGCCTACTTGTGATCTCCCTCTCCACATCAAATAAATAAATAAAATCCTTAAAAAAAATAAATTTTTAAAAAGATACCTCCCTTACTGCTCCTCGTGTAAGCAGTATCTTCTAATGGAAGCATGACAAGGTGACCCTCCTCTAGTCTGTATTCCCAAGGAATGAATGAAACAGTTATGTCGTCCATGCTCATCAGATCACTTTCTGCTTCTAAAGACAATTCCAGGTTCATATGGCTCAGTAGCAACACTGAGAACAGCAGAATCTCTGCTGTTTTCTGATGTTTTCCACTTAAGCAGCTTCCTACTCTAGCGGGAACCCGGAAACACAGTGGTCCCTTCCCCACTGTTTAAGCAAGGCTTACTTCCCACCCTCCAGGAGAGAGTCAGGAAGAATAGTCCTTGACCCGGCATCCTAAGAGACTTACTTGTGTACGGTGCAGTGAAGTCGGACTTCCCCACGATGTGGTCCACTTCTGGAAAGATCGTGATGTTATATAAGGTGCCTGGAACCAAGTCCTTGAGAGTGATAGCTTTGTGAGAGCTGTATGTCCTGTTAGTGCCATACTTGGACTGTAAGTCCAAGTAGTAGGTATAGTCAGAAGCATTATCTGTATTCTGCCACTCCAACTCCATTTCGGTTGTGGTGACATTGAGCACACGGATGTCAAAGACCATGCTGGGGTCTGGTTGGAAGAAAGGAAGAGAAGAAGAAGTCTGTCAAGGACCATCATAATGCCCACCTTGATTTCAAAATGTCAAGAGAACTGTTCTTTTGCCATCAAAGCCTCAAATGAGTTCACAAAAGGTAAATTCCAAAACAAGGTAGAAACACATTTCTTTCAGGAATTTTGGCTCTTCCATAGCACAGATGAATGTACCAATTCATCTGCCAGTTCTCTGGTCTTTTGCTTTTGCCCTAAAAATGCCCCCCCCTTCAGGGGTCTTCTGGAGTGGAAATCAGGTTCGGTTTCCTGATCTGAGTGCTGATGACCAGATGGGTTCAGTGTGTGAAAATTCATCAAACCATGCACTTAGGCTGTGTGTGTTTTTCAGGATGTACCCTGCATCTTGATAAATAGGCTTTTATTTTTTAATCATTTTCTCAAAAGAAAACATCTTCCTATAAGAGAACAGCTGAAATGCAGAGTTGACATTCGCTAGGTTGGGGGGAATCTGAGGACGGGCTGAAGGGAAAACACATACACACAGTCCAGCCTTGGAGCTGGGCTCAGAAGAGAAGTGTCCCTCAGGACCCCGCTCCGCCCACCTCACCTCTGCAAACCAAACCAGATATAATATGAATGCACAGATCAAGGCCCAGAAATAAGGACATAAGCAGAGCGTCTCTTCTGCCCTTGCTTTCAGCACAATTCTCTCTTCACCTGGGAACCGAGGTCACCTCTAACGAGAGGAACTGAGTGGCTGAAGGGACAGAAGAGGGAAAGAAATATTTTCACTGTAAAATTTTTTGGGGGGTATCATTATTTTGTACCACCTGCATGCGCTCCCTTCCAAAAAAAATTTTTTTTAGATTTTATTTATTTGAGAGAGAGTAAGAGCAAGAACACAAGCAGGAGGAGCAGCAGAGGGAGAGGGAGAAGCAGGCTCCCCAGTGAGCAGAGAGCCTGACGTGGGGCTTGATCCCAGGATCCCGGGACCATGACCTGAGCTGAAGGCAGGCACTTAACTGACGGAGCCATCCAGGCACCCCCCCAAATTTATTTTTTTAAGTGTGTTCTCCTTAAAGGGAGGTAGCTTTGAGAGGCTTCTTTCCCTACCACCAAATTCCCGATGTCAAAGGGATGCCACAGAGACCATAAAAGAAAACCATTATCTATAAAGATAAAAGAATCTATAAATAATCTAAATATTCCATAAAAAGAGAAGGGCTTTGTAAACTGTGGCCTGGCTACCAAATGAAACATTTTGCAGCCACTAAAAACATGAAGACCATTAAAAAAAAAAAAAAAAGTTCAACTACAAAATACAATGATTTGTATAATAATCACATGTAAACAAAACCTGTGACCGTGGACACAGATGTGAAAACAACGCAGCTGCGTTAGAAGAGTGGAGTTATTCTTAATTCCTTTCCTTTTGATGGTGGTAAAATACACATGAAATTTATTATTTTAACCATTTGTAAATGTACAACTCAGTGGCATTAAACACACAATGTTGTGTCACCAGCATCACCACTATACCCAGAACATTCCATCACCGCCAGCACACACTCTGTTCCCATTAAACAGCAACTCTTCTCTCCTGGTAACTTCTAATCTAGTTTTGTCTCTAGGAACTTGCCTATTCCAAGAACCTCTTGGAAATGGAAACATATAATATTTGTCCTTCTGTATCTGGTTTCTTTCATGTAGCTTAATGTTCCAGAGGTTTTTCTACATTGTAGCAGGTACCAGGATTTCATCCTTTTTATGGCTGAATAATATTCTATACCATATACATACCATATTTTGTCTATCCACTGCTCTGCTGATGGACAAGTGGTTGCTTCCGCCTCTTAGCTATTGTGAATCATGCTACTACGATCACTGGTGTCCAAGTAACTCAGTCCCATATGGACATATATGATTGGAATTGCTGGGTCATATGGTATTTGTTTCCCTTCTCCAAATTGCCTGTAATGCCATTATACTGATATTTATAATAAGTTGTTCAATAATAGAATGGCAATCTCCTAAGAGACTAATGCCTTGTTAGAACTCTTCTTGATTTCCATTCAATGAGACTCAATTACAGGCTACAGTACAGGAGATGCCTTCTCCTCAACCGACAGTCCTAAATGGCTTTGCAGCTGCACCATATCAAAGTGTCCTCACTCTCACTAACACCTCACTCTTCAAAGCCAGACAGAGGCCAGTGCCCTACCTTGTCACTCTGGGCCAGTTATCAAGCTCACAGAACTCCTATTCCCTACACTGGAAAATAGGTTAACAGAACCTACTTCATGAAGTTGTAATAAAAAATTTTAAATAAAGGATGAGAGCCCAGCACTCGGCAGACCCCCAATATGTTTAACTATTGTTCCATTAAGTTCTGGTTCTTGGCAAGTCAAGCAGTATCAAGGGTCCCCCACCATGGTGATCCTCATCATTAGCAACATTCTCAAAAGAAGAAAAGAGATATATGTTGACATTAAGACCCCATCTCAACAGTTTAATCTAAAATTCAGAGTTGAAAAGGAATTACTACCTTTCATCTGAGGAAGGCACGGTAGCAGTTCTTTATTTTGGAAACAGATCTTTCAAGTAATTAGCAATGTCTTAACCCAACCAACAGAGTTGAAGAAACCCACACAAGGAAAATCTCAAAAGCCCAACTGATTTCATGTGTAGCTAAGGGAATTAGTCTCATTTCTTTATTCTTCCCCTCTCCATAAAAGTTTTCAATTCTCCTACAATCAAAGATCAAAGAATAGTGTGTTTTTCAAACTTCCCCAAAAAAAAATCATTTCAAATTTTAAAAACAACAGAAATGAGCATTAAGTTGTTTTCATGAGATACTTTCATCAATATCATTTAGCCTTAAAGAACAATGTTGTTCATGAAAGACTATAAATAATCTGCTTGTCCAATGAAAGAGGAATACTTAAGTAATTTACAACATATCCAGATCAGTGGTTCTCAAACTTTTGAATCTCAGGACCCTTTACCTTCTTAAAAGAGAATTTTTTAAAAGAGAATTTTTATTTATATAGGCTATATTTATATTTACAGTATTAGAAATTTTTAAAATGAGGGAATTTTTAAAACCTAAGAATACACAAGCCTACATTCCATTAGCCATCAGAGTGATGATGCCATCCCTTGTCATATAGCATCTGGAAAACTCCAATGTACACTCATTATGAGAGAATAAAAGTGAAAAAGCCAAATATCACTTTAGCAGCATTATGATAATAATAATACCTTGTCAACATCTTGAAAGAACCTAGGGAACTCTCAGGGTTCCCTGGATCACACTTTGAATACCAATGATCTATCCCAGGGATCAACCAAGTTTTTCTTTAAGGGCCACAGAACAAATATTTTAAGCTTTATGGGTCATATATTTTCTGTTGCAACTACTTATTTCTAGCACAAAAGAAGTCATAGACAATATGTAAATATATAAGCATGGTTGTGTTCCAATAAAACTTTATTTATAAAAACAGGCAGTGGGCCAGATTTGGCCCATAGGCCATTATTATCTGTTGACCTTTTATTTAGACAATGGAATGCCAGGCAGGTACTAAAACTATCCTGTAGAAATATTTATATTGAAAGGGGAAAATATCCATAATAAGCTAATAAGTGGAAAAAGGCAGATTATAAAACCACGTAAATAGGATGACTTCAATGTTTTTAAAAGAAAAAATACACTATATACACACACACACACACACACACACACCTGTATATATCTTAAAATTGTAAAATCATAAAAGTTATCAGTAATTATTTCATACACCAAAAACACACCAAAAATTATCAGTGATTATTTCTGGTTGATAGTTTACTATGTGATTTTCTTCTTTTTGCTTGTGTGTCTATTTTATATAATGAATATGCATTACTATCATTATACATTTTTTAAAGATTCTTCTTAGATAAAAAGAAAAGCAATATTTGGAAAACTTGATGTTACAAATTACACTGATTTCCTTTAAGGAACTGTTTTACAGAAAACACAGTCCATTTGCTTACCAGTGCTATTGCAGATTCTCTGGGGATCCCCTTTAGTCTCATTTGGTCCTCTTGGAAATATGTCAAAAACATACATAGTTCCAGGGGATAAGCCACCAATGATAATACTTTGGTGAGTGGTTGTGTTCTCCTGAGATTCTCCAGTTCCATTCTTTGTGGTAATTATCTTAAAGAAATCTGAGTCATTGCTGCTCCAAGCTAAGCCAATTGCCCTCGTGCTAACACTCGTCACTCGGAAGTCAGAAACTGGACCAGGGGCTGAGGGAAGAAAGTAAACAACCAGATTAAGAACCTATTTCTCCAGAAGACAAGAGTGACTGAACATCACAAAAATATTTATACTGAGATTAAATGCACACTTGGGACACCTGACCTGTCTTTTTCTCTTCTTTGTATTACCTTCTACAACACAAGCCCCTCAGAAACTGGTATTTCTGGCCACTGAGAAAACACTTGACTACAAGAACACAGAAACTGCTTTTGGGTTGTACAAAGTCATTCACCGGAAATAAATGAACCTCTGTTGAGGGACATGCAGCAGAGGCTGCTAAAACCAATTCCCTACCCTGCTTTTTCCTTAGTCATACAGCCCTAGATTTTTAGCCATCTACATAGCCATCAGAAATAAAGACTAAATTTCCCAGCCTCCCTTGCTGCTAGATGAACCATGCGGCTAAGTTCTAGCCAATGGGATGTGAGCAGAAATACTGTCTGACTTCTAGGACGGTATCATGTAAGCCTGGAGCGGTATCTTCTGCTCCTCCCCCTCCTTATAGCTGTAATGTAGATTCAATGGCTAGAGCTCAGGCTGCTTAGCTCTAGAACCAACACTGTGGCTGCTGATCCCAGACTCCAGCTCAGAACATACATTCCTGGAGCTGCTGTGACAAAGCTGGACCCTTAGGGTGGGAATCATTCCTGGGTCCCAGCCTAAAGCCTGCTCCCCAGCTGTTATGACTTGAATTGTGTATCTCCCTCAAAATTCCTGTGTTGAAGTCCCAACCCTCTGTACCTCAGAATGTGAGGTACATTTGGAGAAAGGGTCTTTAACAAGGTAATTAAAGTAAAATGAGGTCATTAGCTGGAGTCCTTATAAGAAGAGGAGATTAGGACACAGATATGCACAGACCAAAGGACAACCATGTGAAGACACAGGGAGAAGCAGCCATCTACAAGCCAAGGAGAGTGGCCTCAGAGAAAATCCCCCATGCATCACCTTGTTCTCAGTCTTCTTACCTCCAGAAGTGTGAAAAATAAATTTCTCTTGTTGAAGCTCCCCAGTCTTTGGTATTTGGTCATGGCAGCCCTAGAAAAATAATACACCAACCCTCCCAATAATTCTATTAACCCTCATTTCCCAGGATTAAATTCCTTTTGGCTTAAAAAAGGCTCATAGCTTGTGTTTCCTGCAGTGGAGCCCTGGCTAACACTCCACCATCCCCTCCTGCTGGGCACTGGGCTTCTTTTATGATGACAAAGAAATAGACTTCTCTTTTGTTTAAGCCATACAAACTCGGGAAGTTTTTTATTACTCACAGCTAAACATAATCCTAACTAATAAAGGGATTAAACAGTAAAAAATGTAAAAGATGGAGAAGTGAAAGCAAATTCCCATTTACCCCAAAAAGTCAGTCCAGAAGACACTTGTAAAAATATCTAAGGTGTGGGGGTGCCTGGATGGTTCAGCCAATTAAGAGTCGGTAAATCCGACTCTTGATTTTGGCTTGGGTCTTGATCTCAGGGCTGTGGGTTTGAACCCCGCCTTGGACTCCACACTGGGCATAGAGCCTACTTAAGATCCTTTCTCTCCTTCTCCCTCTGCCCCTCCCTTCCGCTCTCCCCTAACCTCACCCCCTCTCTAAAACAAAAACAAAAACAAAAACAAAACCTCCTAAGATATGCTTCCTAGGAAGCAACAGACACCCAAGTGGAGCACTCTGTGAAACGATCCCTGGGTCCAGAGCCAGGCACAGGTCTTTGCTCTGCACTTGCTACCTAACTCTGTGGCCTTGGGCAAATCATTCCACTGTGCTGGGCTGCAGCTTTCTCATCTCTAACACAGGGATCCTAAAACACTGGACATGGTACAATACTGATACTATTGTACTATAAACTGCTGGTACACCATTATTGTTTTCTTTTAAATACTGGACCTCCTTCAGAACAGAAAACTTTTTATTTGCTGTTTATCATCTTATCTTTAAGGTAGAGTTAAGCAAAAAAAGATGAGCTATATCTGTACCCTGCTCCATGATAATGTCAGTCCCCGGAAGACAAAGGGACGTGAGTATGCAGGTTCTTTTTGTCTCCGTGCATCCATGTGCCTCTACCGCTCTAAATGGTCATGACAAGCCCAGCTGGAGTCTAATCCCACCTCTGCCACTTACCAGGTGTGACACCTGCCTACTGCATCTCTCTCAGCCGTGGCTTCCTTATCCATAAAATAAGGCTAATGCCAACCATGTCAAAGATTTGTGAACGTCCCCTGAGAGCTCAAGGAAAGCACGCTGCACAATGCTCAGCACGGGGGGAGGGTCCGTCAACGGTCGCCAGTACTACAGAGCACATCCTGAAGGAGGTAAGAGTCCCCGGGGACTCCCACACTGAGCCCTGCTCTCCTTGAGGGCAGGAAAAGACCTCTGTCTCATACGTGGGCCTGACATATAGCAGGCAGGCAAGAAAGTTTAGCAAAGCAATGAGTTAACTCACAGGTGTACACTTGGAGGAAACCTGACACGCCTTCAGAACCGTTTTGAAGGAAAGGGCACACGGTGATGTTGTACAAGGTACTTGAGTTGAGTGAAGGGATGTTGACCCAAGTCTCACTGGCATTGAGGGTGAAGGAATCCATCGCCCCAGCAACCTGGATCTTGTAGGTATAGACAGAGGATGTCTCATCATCGTTGATTTTCCAGGTCAGGGTCACGTTGGTCGCACTGATGTTCACAACTTCAATGTCAAAAACTTGACTGGCCACTGTGATGACACAGAAGTTAACAGTAACCAGAATGGCCAAGCCAGAGAGAGAAACCCCCATCAGGGCATGCCAGCTAATGTAAGAAGGGCTCTCAGTGACTGTGCCTTCCTCTCCCTCACCAGGTACCCACAGCCACAACATACACAAAACCACAGGGGCCCCAGCAAACGTCAGGCGGCATCATCATCATCATCATCGGTGAAAAACAACCTGGCCAACTGCAATGGCACAGTCTGTCTTCGTTCTTCTTGGGAGTTTACTCTTAGAGCTAAGACGGCCCCTCAAACAAGAACACGGACTCTACTCAGGTCTGCGCAGGTGTCGGGCTGACCCAGAAACCCCCTCAAGCAGCTATCCCTCCAGAATGAACTCTACAGGATCAGTTAAAGATCATAAACTTCAGCAGGAGGCGGGCCCAGGTTCCAAGGTTAGTTCTGCATTAACGGCTGGATAGATCTTAGGAAAATCACTTGAGCTCAGTTTCCTCATCTGTCAAAGTGGGATAACACTCCTAACCTCAAGAAAAGATAACACAGAGCTCACCCCACACTCGCAATCCATCCTCCATCCTTCTATGGCCTGCTTTGTGTCCCAGGAGGCTGACTCCCACACCCTGTATCCCTGGGGTTGGGGGGCGGGGAGGCCCTGCCAGACGGCCTGGGATCGGGTTCCACCTGCCAACCTGGTAAGAGGTGACTTCCTACCATAACTAGTCTCAGGGGTCTTGGCAATGCTCTGATGATTTCCTGAACTCCATCCCACCTAACTAGTCACTTGAAAAATGCCTGGTATGATACATGTAGATGTGTGCGTACTTATACGTACATATGTATGTGTCTACATATATATATACACACACACATGCCACATAGAGAGGGTGAAGGTTACTATAATTCTTATTTATCAAGTGCTAGGACAGTTTGACACAAACCATGTGTGTATTCATATGACCGAGAGCCTAAAGCACAATCGCTATCACTTTAATTCTGCTCAAACCACTTTAAAAGCAGGGAACCCAAGACCCACACAAATCCACAAAACTCCTTTCAGCAAATCAGGCAAAAGGTCATTGGGTGGATCCAGCTCTGGGGTACAAGTGCTTGGCAAGGGGCCCATTCACCCTCTTGCACAGCATCTTGCGTGTCGGACAGCTCCATCGCCATCAAAGGCACCCCCCAGAGAGTCCATTCCTCCCCCTCCTCCAACCTGACCCCTGCCGACCTGCTGGGTCCCTGAGGGTCCCTGGAAGCCAAGCCACCTTTCCTACAGGTATATCCTCCCCTCTCCACCCACACAGTAGCATCACCAGTAGAAGAAAGGAGGGCACGAGTGGACCCTCCTTCAAGGCAGATACCAGGAAAAGCAAGAATTCTTTACAGACACCACCTGTCATAGGCGTCCTGCCAGGAACAAGGCCTGTGCAAGGAACATGGCCAGGCCAGTCACTGCCCCGGAATACTCTGCAGCATGTCTCTGAGAGAGACACCCAACTCTTAAGCACCTGATCACATCTCTCTAGGAAGGAAATCAACCCCTGTGGAATTACCAGGGGCCTCGAGCAGTCACTGACTCCCTGTGCTTCTCTACCTCCATACCTCAACGTCGGCGACCGGCACCTTCACCCACAATGTTGCCTCAACGGACATGTCTTCCTCCCTCTCTCTGTTTATCCAAATCCTATTCTCTCTTCAAAGCAAGTTCAAATCCTGCCTGCTGCAGAGGCCTTCCCTTGGGATTTGATGTGAGAATCGTGCTCCACCTTCCGACGTCCAGAGCCCTCAGTGGGCAGCTGCCGTGGACAGTGGCCATGTGTTGCCTCTGCAGCACCCAGTGCCCTCTTCCCAAGAGCACACCACTCCCCTTGATGGGAGGAAGTGCCTATCAGCCATGTAAAAGCTGGGGGACAGCACTCCCTTCCCCAACACAGCCACCCAGAAAGCAGGAATGGGATACCCTCTGCATCGTGGGACTTTGCTCCTGGTACAGTGTGATCCAGCCTTCCCGAGTTTCCTGGATCCTATTCTTATCTTCTGCCTTGTGTCCCCTAGCCCCCACCCCATCCCTCCATCCTATGGGTCTCTGGCAGCCTTTGAGAACAGCTATATTTTTGGATCAGGTAACCAGAGTTAGTTCACGTCGCCTCGGCCTGGTCCCCAAGGGTGACACTTCTTGCAGCATTTATTCCCGAGCCCACAGGGCCTGACACATGCCTCTCAGTGCACATGCATCTCCCTCAACTCCCCGTCTATACCCAAATGCCGTCAGGGAGGAACCGCACATTTCTTTGTTCCCCCATCAGCACCAAACCAAAACACCCCAAACACTGGTGAGTGTGCAGAGCAGAAGCACCACTGAACTCTAGGTAGGACGTCACGACGTGAATGTCAACGAGCTTCAGCAGGGAGGTCAATATGCATTCCAAGGCTGGGCCAGAAAAATAAAAAACTTGTTTTCTCAGCCGATGGAGAAAATCTTTAGCCAACAATGACAACACGAACACCTGTTAATAAGAGAAAAGCAGGACACGACTTTGTCCCCCAGGTTTGTGTGCAAAGGCACAAAAGAAAGACATGAGGTAGCACCTAGCGTCTGCACGTAGTAGCAGCTCCCGACACGCTTTCCTGAGCTGGAAGAAGGAGGCGTCTTGGCTGCAGAGGGAAGAGGAAACTCACTGCATCTGCTCTGTCCAAAACCTCTTCCTGAAAATGCCCTCTGACAACCAAACTGCTTGTGAGGCAAGAGAGAACTGTGAACCAGAATCACAGAGGACAAAACGTGGGGCCAGAAAACTCTGGCTGAAGACATTCCACAAAATTCAACGTACCCGTCCTGAAAGTTATGTTTTGGGGCTGCCCTTCTCTACCACCGGCTGCTTGAGGATACACGGTGGCCTTGTACTGCGTGTTGGGCTTCAGCCCGAAGAGCCACACTTCCGTGTCTCCGGTCAGAGGATGGTGAGAAGACGGGTCTGTGGAATTGAGGGTGTACCCATACACCAGGGCACTGGGCGTCCTGGGCTGCGGGAGGGCGCCCTCGGTGTTGTTGGCATCTGTTTCAAACACAAAAGTCAAATACACTCACTCAACAGAAGCCCAGCCCTGTCCCCCTGCAGCACCTCCCCTACAAGAGGACACCTCCAACTCTGCCCTTCCTTCCCTTGAGAGAGAGACATCCTCCTACAAAGGCCCCAATCTCAGGCAGGCATTTTATTTTCTACTTTTATCCCAGGTACCACCAGACAACTGTGCTTCTCCTTCCAACATGACTGTTTGCAACTCTTCCCCTTTTCTCAGGAAATCTTCTCCCACCCAGCTCCAAACGTGGTCCTCCAGGGACAGCCACAGGACTCAAACCCGGAGAGTCAGAGCCCACTCTAGAAATATCTCCCCTTCTGATAGGGGGTGACACGGGGTACCTGTGGGGAATCATGTCTCCCAGAGCTGTGTGACGGGAGCCACTCTGAGAATGAGGTTGCTAAAGAAGGAAACAGGAAGAGGAATTGGGAGTCCCCTTGTCTCTTTCTTCAAGGCCTTGCTGCCCACCGTGGGAAAACAGACACAAGCCAGTAAGTTGCTCTTCCAGCCCAAGCTACTTGAAGTCTGGCTCCTGTCACTTGCAGTCAAGAATCCTAACACCCACTGTGTAGTCCTGTTTCCTTAAGTGTAAAACGGGGATTAAGTATGTGTTCTCAATCCACAGGGTCACTTCTGAAAACGCTTAAAATCTGCAAATGGCTACACCATTGGCAATGCAGACGATGTCTGCTAGACTTGCCCGCTAAGCGTCCCTGTCCTCAATGGACATGGCAAGTTCCTCTGATGGCCCTGCTCACATAAAAACATCTGTTATTCGTTCGATGGAAAGCTGAAAGAGCTAATGGAGCCGGCTCCTCTCCGGGATGCCAGACTCAAAAACTTTCAACCCCCATTACCACTCTGAGCCCCAGCGATCTGATCTATAAAATAAGAACATCTCCCTACCTTCTTCATATAAATGTAGGGTCAAACTAAAATGTGGAGGAAAGCTCTCAATAAATTCTAAAACTCTATAGAAATGTAAGAACGACATTTCTTAGCAGTCATGGAAAATCAAATCCAGAAAGGCAGATGAGAAGCACACACTTTGGTAACTCACCTAAGCCACTGCCTGTGACCGAGGGCTTTCTCTGTTCATTTGGTTCTGCAAGTGTCAGGGTGACGTTGTGTGAAGTCCCTGGTTTCAGGCCCGATATATTGGCCACTAAGTCTTGAGTCAACTCTATGGGACTTCCGACACCTTCAAGGAGCAGCCGGTAGGTAGAAGTACCATTGCCAGTCTTCCAGGTAAGAGCAGCCTTTGTCACCCTCACGAAGGAATTTTGAAGACCAGAGACTGGACTGGGCTCTATTTGAAAAACACACAGTGGACATTGATGGAACAATGGGCAGTCACCTTTCATTAGGAATGACTGGGGTCACTGAGGTTCTCACTAACAATACTTTCTTGAGATCAGGGTCTGGGGCAAATCCATCATTTCACAGCAGGAAAAAGTAGATATAGCATGACGGGGAAAGAAGGATACACCCACAGCCCAGGATTTTTAGGATCTGTAGTATTCACTTCCACAGTTCACTTCAACGGCGGTGTGACACTCTGAAATTGTCCTCGAAATTGTCAAACAGCAGCATTTAATCATATTTGTTTAGAGCATGGGGACAAGGCAGGAAACAAAGTGATTGTTTACTACTTCTAAAGGTCTCAATTCAAGATAACAACAAAAATAATGCCATCTCAGAGCACCCAGGCGTTTCGACTAAGGAGCTCATTCCTGCGTTCCAACCCAAAGGGTGCTTTGGAAGACTTCCGATCCATCGCCCCACCATTCTGTCCATCACCTGATTTGGCTTGCTGTGACATAAACCAGCCATTTCTGTCAACGTGACATCCACTCCCTTCATTCTGGAGATGGCAAGGTAGACATACTGAGAGGTGGATTGACTGGCTCAGGGGCACACATCATGGGTAGAATTGGGGAAATCAGAACCCAAGGCTCCAGCACTGAGCCCATGAGGTCCGGGGAGTGCTGCGGATACAGCAAACCCTGCCTGAGGTCTGCAGGGGCGGCATCGGAGGCCACGGTGGGCTCTGAAGTGAGCTAATTGGCTGTGATTCTACCCTTCACGCCAAACATTTTGGGCTCGAAGATTCCTAAATGGGGTCACTCCTGTGTCCTTTTTCTTTTGAAAAGAAATGGAACAGCCATCAAGTAGCCAGAGGAAGAACTCTGGGTAAGGGGTCCCAGCTTCTGAGCACTATTGTGCTCTGGGCCTGGACTCCCTCAGTGCCCACCACTTCCTGCTCAATAACCAAGCCCTCAGACGATACCTCGGTATTACAATGCCTCGGCATTACAGTTTGTCACTGTGGCCCTCAGCGTTACTACGAGGACAGGATAATGTATTAAGAATAAGCACATAGTACATGCTCAGCAAATAGTAGCTGATGAATGAAGCATTGTCCCTGGGACTTTCAGACAGAGTGAGGACACTCAGCTCCTGTTTGGCTGCTTCTTGCCACTTCTCGACCTCCTCTTTCCTATGGCCACCAGTGCTGTGTTCCCTTGTCCCCATCACCATCGCTGAATTCCGTCTTCTTCCTCCTCTTCCATTCTCTTCCTCTTCTGCCTGTCCTCTCCTCCTGCTCTTCTCTCTTTCATAATATAGCAAACCTCTATTATACAGTTTTTTGCCTCTAAAACTCTGCTCTGAGGAGCTCCGAGAGTTTTTCTAAAGGTATCTGTGATACCCCACCCCTGTAGCTCCCCCTCGTTCCAGTTCTTTTTATTTATTGGGCTTCTGGGCAAGATTTCATTATTTAAAGAAATTGTTTCCTGGCCTTTAAAAAAAAAAAAAAAACTTGCTGAAAACCACTGGTTTTGTTCGCCTGTTCCCTTTGAAGGAGACACTGTGCTAGGCAGGTGGTCTCTTCAAGCCGCGGGCTCCACGACGTCAAGCTCCATGGCCCTCACCAGCCAAAGAGATCACATCCCCAGGTCAGAAAACCAACAGAGGATCTCATTTTTAAGTTTCGGTTCTTCTCAGCTTTAAAAGAGCTTCTCATCTCTTTTTTATAGTTTTGGTTCTTTTCAGCTTAAAAAAAGAGAGAGAGCTAAATCTGCAGCTATAACACGTGTCTCAAGATATCGACATCTAAGCTAAATAAAACTCTAAACCTTCCCAAGTGTCACAGGGCCATTATTTCATCTGAAACACACACTCCTCTATAAAGTATACCCAACTTTCAGGCCCAGCAAAAATTCCTGAGAAGCTTTAAGCTGCTTTTAAAGAAGCCTACTAATTACTGGACCCATTATAACACATGGCCAATGAGGTCTCTGCCCTCAAGCCTTAGCAGAAAATATTGCCAATAACAGCAAAGGGTTTTTAAAACTGAACAGCTGGAATTACTTAAAACCTCCCAAAACACCGAAGACCCTAATACCGAATGATCCAGCCACCTGAACTCCTGGGCTTAAAACAATAGAGAATCTTTTCTCTCTTCCACCGTTAGCAAAAACCAATCTCTCTCCCAAAAGGCAAACTGAATGGACAAGGCTCAAGGACACAGGATGAAAAGGAACAGCTCACCATCATTCCTGGAGGCTCATCTTACCTAGTGTGTCATTTATGGCCACGGAATCTCTTGAAGTCCCGGCGACTGTTTCTGAAGTGACAAAGGACGTGTTCGAAGTTGTTGGATTAAAGCCTGTGGTGCCATTCCTTATTGGATCTTCAGCAGGGGTGTTCCGCTCGCTCTCCACCTTGCTCTTTTCTGTATGCGTGTACCCAGAAACAGTGCCATTCGCGTTTCCCCATGTTGTGGTCATACTGGTTGTATTGATGGAAACAGCTTCAATGTCAAACACAAACATGGGTTCTACTTAAATAACATTTCCCAAAGGACAGCAAAAATTATATTTAAAAAAGAAATGTATGCCTGGGTGGCTTAATCTGCCTTTGGCTCAGGTCATGATCTTAGGATCCTGGGATTAAGCCCCAGATCAGGCTCCCCATTCAGTGGGGAGTCTGCTTTTCCCTCTCCCTTTGCTCCTCCCTGCCCCACTCATGCTTGCCCTCTCTCGCTCTCTCTCTCAAATAAATAAAACCTTAAAAAGATAAAAAAGAAACCTAAGAGTCAGGACTGCTCTATATGTCTATTTTTCAGAAGTGAATTGTACAATGACAGAAGTTCATTTCCCTTTCTTTTGCCTCCTGGACTTTTCTCCAGCAAACTAATTTTAGATACATATACATATATGCATGCTTGTGTGTTAGTAAGACAGAAGGCTTTAAAACGGAGACAAAAATGACAGAAATCAGCAATGTTGGCTGTGACTTGAGTATGGATTAAATCTATCTAGAGGCTGATATAAAGAAAGACCGAAGAGGCAAAAGGAGTCTCTCTTGCCATTCTTAGAAAATACTGCCCGTGGAGAGGTCTTACAAGATGCAGAAGCTAACTCTTTGGCCAAATCCTGATATTAGGAGGAAGCTCTGCCATTTTCAGGCACTAAGATGGCATGAGACAGAATGGCATGAAGGGAAAGGAGCTGGTCTTTGAATTCACCCCTGGATGTGAGGACCTCCTCTGCCCCTTAGCCGTGTGACCTGGAATGAGTCCCTAAGAACCTCTCATCCTCAGGTGCCTCTGTTGTCAGCTCTAACACACTATTTTAAACATGAAGGACTATCTTTAAGGCACGTGATATGGTAACCAAGGTCGCTGGATTTGGACATTTATAAAATGGGAGTTCAGAGTTCCATCCTGCTGGTCGTTAGCACGTGATTCTACTCAAAGTCCTGGGAGAACATTCTCATTATTTCATCACTGTGGTTCACAGACTTTTTAGCTTGTGTTTCATTTTTCTTTCCTGTGTCCAAGGCTTCAGCTGTGATCTGGTAACAGTCACATCTATAGCCACCGAAATGCATGTTACTTAATAAGGCACCAGGAAACTTTTCAGTGATAAATGTGACTGATTTGAGTAGCCAGAAACAGTGGTCATGCAAGCTAACAAAACATTATCTCCCACTGTATACTAGTGATAGAACAGGATTTTGTTATGATTTTTTAAAAGGAATCATAGGTCCCTCATCTCCCCTTCTCCTGCTTTAAAATGCTACCTCTATGCACAGAAGTTCTCTTCTTTGGCACCAAAGATTCAAGCCTCTACAAGGTACCTACCAGCCTATTTACCAAACTGATTAACAAGCAAGAAAAAGCAACTGCAGAGCTCTTCCCATTATTTGTACAGACTTTGCATAATCACTATTATTAACTCAGATTGGCTTTATTAAAAGGTTTCAGCAAGATCTACCCCCTTTGTGTGGCACTGGAAGAACATTCTAATTATTTTATCTCCATGGTTCACAGACTTTGGGATTTTACCAATGGGGGGGTGGAGGGGAAGTTCCCAAATTTTGAGGACAGATAAAAGCTACCAATTTTTATTTATTCTAAAAGGTACATTTAAAAAAACTACCAAATACTATTATTTTTATAGAAACAAATTATGACCTAAAAAATTAGTAAGGACATAATCCCAGAATAAATGTTGTTATCAATTAAATATACTTAGCTTCACTTAAAACTTACTATCATAGCCTTATTTTACTCATTTTACTCTAGACCAGGGAGCATTTCAATGGACCAGCACTGTTAGCAGCTGGGACTCAGTCCTCTACATAGAAGCAAAATATACAGGAGTCTACGTCTGATTTTCCAAAGCTTACACAAACTCTATATATCAGTTTAAAAATAATGGAGCAGGGGCACCTGGGTGGCTCAGTGGGTTAAAGCCTCTGCCTTCGGTTCAGGTCATGATCCCAGGGTCTTGGGATCGAGCCCCGCATTGGGCTCTCTGCTCAGCGGGGCGCCTGCTTCCCCCCCTCTCTCTCTCTGCCTATTTGTGATCTCTGTCTGTCAAATAAATAAATAAAATATTTATAAAAGAATAATGGAGCAGTGTAGCGAAAAAAAAATACTTATGGGATAGCAGCATACAAAGTAAATATAAATCATACTGCATTATGAAAAGTGTTTTTAAAAATCACCCACGCATGTAGGCTTGCAGAAAAGAAAAATCACAGAAAATATAAAATTTTTTGTCAAAGTTGCTCAATTGATTGAATTCTTTCTTTCACTTGCTGTTGCCACACTCACCCCAATTCTAAAGAAAAACTGGAAACTAAGACTTTGAACAAATAAGCATTTTCTGTGATTTTCGCATTGCTGTAAATGCTGCTGTGTCCATCAGGGGGCGGTAGCGAACAATACAAAAGAAGAGAGGGAAGTGGTACTTACAGTCACCTGCGCACACCATCTGTAACAAAAAGAAAACGGAAGTCAGTGCATTCATTCAGCCACGGAAAATGCAAATCAGGAATAAAGCAGTTGAGAATTTAATAATGGAGATGGGGTGTTAACAAGTACATTAAAAAAAAAGGCCCGATGGCAGCGATTAGGGTGCCAGGACACTGAATAAGGGAACTCGGTGAAACCAGAGGTCGCTTACAAACAATGGATTAGCTCAGCTGTATGGAGGCTGAGCCATCCAGTGTTCTTCCCCACAGATACATCCAACACTGGAGCAGCTCCCCTCCTGCCACCGCATCATAAATTGAGGCAGAAGGACACAGAAGCAAGGTCATGATTCTCTAGGACGGGAAAAAAAAAAAAGCAGGACCATGGCACCCCTTCCCCCAGCCATGTTCAGGTTGCAAGTACAGAATGTAAAGCCAGGTGCACACGAGAAGGTAATCAACTTGAGTTCGGGATTTTTGTTGTGCAACAATCCAGCTTCTTCCTTCTACCAGTAGGTGTCAATAATCTTTTTTTTTTTTTTTCAATTATATGGCATGCAACTTTGGGAAGCATGAATGTCCAAAACATAGCAACCTTAAAGATTATTTATTTAGTTAAGTGTCTCAATCTGCCATCTTTGGATCCCTGAAGGTCCTCAAAGATATTCATTGTGAGCCATAAATTATTCCCCCATACTTTAAAAACCTAAAATAATTTGAGGTTGTACATTCTACTACCTAGAAAACACATCTCTGGGTAACGGGATTTTTCAAAGTATGGCCCTCATGAAGAGGAAAATAATCAAAAGGGATTCTAGTGGGGAAAAAATGTCCTCCAGCTTCCCATCACCCTTAGAATAAAATCATGATCTCATCATGCCCTTTGAAATGTTCCTGAAGCTGGTTCTCTCTTACAGCCTTTACATATTGATTCCTTTCTCCAAAAACACTCTGCCCCAGACCTTCCAGGGTCATGGCCTAAAAGGCCACCTATTCGGGGAATCCTTCTCCAATCAACCAGTGAAACCTAGCGCCCCTGGATCTTTTCTCCTCTGCATTCACCTCAATTGTCATCAGCCTCCTTCAACTACAACATATGCTCCATGAGAACAGAAACCTCACCTGCACCCATCCCTAGAATGGTGCATACAGTAGGCACTCTAAAAATGACACTGAAGAAAGGAATGACCCTCTTGTTTTATAAAGGAAGTAATTCCTAAGGCCCAGAGGAGGAAGAAGATTTGCCCAAGGTCCTATACAGCAAGGCCAAGGCCAAGGCTGGTCAGGTCCAGAAGCCTGAATACCCCACTCAATCCAAAGGAAACATCCTCTGCACTTACCAAATGGAGACGCTGAAGACAACATTCATTCTCATCTGGGGGTTATGCCAACAGACAGAAAGGTCTACTCACCAGCCTGTCTCCCAAGGGCCCAGGCACCAGTTCCCAAAGGAATCTGAGGGTTCCTCCTAATTCTTCCCTCCCCACAAGTCTCATGGCCCACATCCTATTGATTCCTCCTTTCCTACACACACACACACACACTTTCCATTCCCACCCCCCAACTCTACCCTCAAGCCTGCACTCCTTCAGCCCGTCTTCCTGCTTCCAGCCCCTGCCGCCCACCTATGCCCAGCTTCTCTCCTGTGTCTGATAGACCACAGGAGAGAGAAAGATGAAGACCAGGTTGCCAAGCAAGTTAGCATGTGGCAGCAAACCCTCCCCCTTTTTCCCCCAGCAGTAGGAAAACATAAACTACCCAAGCTCATTACTCTATACTGGCCCGTCCTAGCCCCTTGTGATGTTATCGTCTCTTCATACACAGCTCTGCGTTGCATCCTATGCTGGAATCCATTCGGTCAACGATGCACCCAAATAATGCCCACAAACATGGATGAGCTGGACCTGCCCTCAGACTGTTTTTCGGAAAGTAAGGGCAATAAGGCGTGTGTATAAATAAGTAACTGAAGGCAGAGTAGAAAGCACCGCCAACTCAGTGAACCAGCAAATCTTGAGCGCCTGCCTGTGCCCAGCCGCACAACCCAGAGCTGAGGCAGGCAGCCTCTGTGCCGTGCGGGGCTCTCAGTTGCGGTGAGGAGGCAGGCGAACCGAACCGCAGGACAGACGGAAGGTACCCCTGGGGTAGGCACCAGTCGCTGAGGGACGTCAGAGGAGGGCGTCCACGAAGACAGAGTGCCTGTGCATTTTGAGCTGGGTCCTGTACAGCCCTAGGCCCAGTAAACATGGGCTGATGATCATTACATGGGACAACGTGCCAAACAGCTCTGAGTTCTAGAGGGGAAAGGGCAAGGGTCACCCTCACTGTGCACAGAGTCTGAATCTGCCAGGCTTTGTTCCAAGTGCTTTAAGATATTAACTCACTTAATGCTCCACACAGCCCTGAGTGTAGGAACAAGTCCCTTGAGCGCTGTTGAGCTGCAGCGTCTAGACTTGAACCCAGGCAGTCTGACTCCAGGGTCCACACCCTTAATCAACAGCTACCCTTCCTCCCCATGTAAAGCAACGGGTGAGAAATATACTGGAACCAACAGAAGGTTTAAAAGTCAATTTCAAAAGCTATCCATGTCACCTTTCTTCCCTCTGCCTTCCAAAAACTCCAGCAAGCAAAGGAAGAGTGTTCTTGACAAAACAGTGTTATGGTTTCTCCTGGCAGCCCTCCCACTGGTGCCACACAAACACAGGAGCCATGTCTGTCTATGGCTCAGTCTGAAAATGACAGCCAGAGAGAGCAAGTGCACTCGCCATCACACGGCTTCAGGCTCTCCTGGCCTCCCTTCCCCTTCTTTTCCTTCACCTTGACCTCACTGGGCCTGACTTCCCAAATAAAGCCTCAACACTATAATCCCTTCCTCAGGACCATAGAAAGCCCAGACTAAGACACAGGACAAGGGGACCAAACAGAAGTCCACAAGGGGCTCCGGGAGGGAAAGCTTCCTCATTAATAAAAAAGGAATTACATGGAAGAAAATACCGTCCTGGTTTGGTGGACTTCACTAGATCTGCCCATGATGCCTGGGCTGCTGCAGCCTCTGTGTGACAAGGAGGTAAGAAATCACCGACTTGCTGAGAATGGCTGATGAGGAGAAAAGGGGGAAACATCTTGTGCTACTAAATCAACCCATTCTTGCATGTGTCCTACCCCCAGACTTCCTGCCTAGAGACAGGCAATACCCCTCATTATTTAACTACTTTTATTTGGGCTGTCCAATATTTAAAACCAAAAGGACACTAGTTGACACAACAACTACAAAGCAAGGTAGCTAATTTTCACATTAACCCTCATTTTTACAGATGAAGAACGTGAAAGGCCATTGATCTGCAATTCAGGGTCGCAGAGCTAATCAGGGAGAGATAAAACCAGGATGTAAGCCCGGGTCTGCCAGACCCCCAAAACTCTTTCACTGACCACAGGGCGGGGAAAAAAAGACCCTTGCAAACAATACCCCACAAGACAACTGGCATGGGAGAAATTTGTAAATACTTTTTTGAAGAATACAATCAAAAGAAAACTCATCTTTCTAAAATTAGCTCAGGGCGCCTGGGTGGCTCAGTGGGTTAAGCCGCTGCCTTCGGCTCAGGTCATGATCTCAGGGTCCTGGGATCGAGTTCCGCATCGGGCTCTCTGCTCAGCAGGGAGCTTGCTTCCCTCTTTCTCTCTGCCTGCCTCTCTGTCTACTTGTGATCTCTCTCTGTCAAATAAATAAATAAAATATTTAAAATTAGCTCAAAGCCTACTTGTAGGAGGTGAAATGGGAGGCAATCCACTTTCACAGATTCATACACCAAGCACCAAAGTTAACTGCAGAAAACAGGAAGGTGGGGACAACTTCCCAGCAGGGACAGCGAAACATGATGACGGGAGTAACCTCAGCTCCTTCCCCTTCTGAGAGGATCCAAAATGGTGGCTGCCCATGCATAAGGCATCCACACAAATCAGCCTTCATCCAAGGGCCCTTCCACAATTGCTCCCTAACCCGGCCAACCCGAATCCTGGTAGGAAAAGAAGTAAGCCTTCCATTTTACTTAATCGTTATTGTCACAACAACCCTATAAAATAGGAATTATAATCCCCACTTTACAGATAGGGACCCTGGAGCTCAGAGTGTACAGCCTGAGGTCACACAGCTGAGAGATAAAAACAGATGCTAGAGGCTAGAGATAAAACCAGCAATTTCCACTCTCTACCCCCACCTCCTTGGCAGAAGTTAAACTAGAGTTAGTATGCAGAGCGAAGCCCAGTGGCAGCCGTCCCTCAGACTCCAAAGGGTGTCCCATTCTCATCTGAGGCTCCAGGCTTCTCCCTCCCAGCTTCTGCAGACCCTCAATGAGAGAGTTGATTATAAGTGAGCTTGCCTTATGGCTAAGACTCAGGGGACACCAGAAGTCACTGACCTTGAACCCAATCAGGGAGCAGAGTTTCCATAAAAGGCAGTGTCATAGCAACACTATTCACAATAGCCAAGGGGAAGGACCACCTAATTTTCATCAATGGATAAATGGATAAACAGCATGTTCTATACCCATACAATGGAATACTATTCAGCCATAAAAAGGAACGAAATTCTGGGACCTGCTACAAACAATGTGGATGGACCACAAAAACATTATGCTATATGAAAGAAGCCAGACACAGAAGCCCATATGTTGTAGGATTTCAAGTATATGAAATATCCAGAAAAGGGAAATCCAGGGAAACAGAAAGCAGACAGGAAGTCACCAGGGGCTAGGGGAGAGAGAAGGGAGAGTGATTGCTAATGGCTACTGCGTTTCCATCTGGGTAACGGAAATGTTTGGAACTGCACAGAGGTGTGGTCCTACAACACTGTGAATGTACTAAATGCCACTGACTGTGTTCTTCAACATGGTTAATTCTATGTTCTATGAATTTCACCTCAATTTTTTTTTTAAAGATAGGAAGTAGGTAATTTTTGTATAATCAAGCTCAGGCACTAGAAGGAAGTAGGGAAAGAAAGTTCCCTGAAGGAAGGACAGGGGTGCGGTGGAGAAGAAGGAGGAAGTAAATAGGGAGGTCTGAAAAAGCAGATCAGGACAATCAGAAAAGAGAGAAAGAAGCACTGTGAACGCGGAAATTAGAAAACTAAGCCAGGCAAAACTGCCCAACGGAAGCAGCCTGGGGACCTCCAGTTCTGAACAGATTCCTAGGATAAAAGGAAGGAATTGAAGCTCCCTGAACACCTACTGTGTGCCAGGCACTGAGGTGGGCTTTCCATGTCCCTTGTCTGAGCTGAGTCTCGGAATCACAGCTGAAAAGCTTGGGAATCTAGAATCAGACCAGGGAAAATCATTCAGCTCTACCATTTACTGGCTCTGTGACTTCCGGGCAGGGACCTTAACCTCTCTGTCCCTTGACTCTCCATCTGTAAACAGGAATGATAATCATACCCGCCTTGTTGGAGTGAGGATGAAAGTAAGCGATCTCTTTAACACCGACTGTTAGCATCTTTAAATCTTCAGAGCAATTCTGCAAGGTATTTTTATCCCCATTGTACAGATGACAACATCAAGGCTCAGATCTACTGACAAGACCAACAGACAATCTGAAATTCATACTTCCGAAACATTTGAATAAATGAGCAACAACTCTGTTACAGAGGCGGGCACTGAGGCCCAGAGACAGTAAGTGGCTTACCCAAGGACACACAGCACCAAAACCAGAACCCAGGTCTTGACTTCTACTTCAACCTCAATCACGTTCCCCACCCTTCCCCAAGCCCTTGTCTCCCGGAATGCAGACCCATAAGGAGTACTCACAGCTCACCCCTGCTTCTCACTCCTCCTCTGCAAAGTCAACCATACAGATGACCCAAAGCTTTTGCAGGCCCCCGTGACTAGGCAAATGAAATAAATCATGAGATGAGATTTTGAGCTCACTGCTTTAGGAGGAAGGCATACTGACATGCAAAAAAGGAATATGATACTGTCTTTGAACCTGCCACAGAGTTCTGGTGACCTAGGCTCCCCAGGCACAGTAGAAACCTGTTGATCAACCAGATAGTGGGACTAACTAAACACCCTACATGCTATAGAGCCTTCTCCCTCCTCTTTTCAGAGGAGCAGACCCTGGCTATTGAGCCTTCCAGCCTTATTCATGGCTCCCCTCCCACAGAGATGTGTTCCTGTTTCACTTTGCTTACACCGATGAGCCAAAACTCTTTCTCCTTCTCTTCGAGAACTACCACTAGTCCTGAAACTGTGGCTCCGGGCCCAAGGATCCTCCTCCAGGCCCCCAAGAAAATCAAACAATGAACACTACCCTCGATGCCACCCCAACTCAGCCAAAGCTGCAGCCATCCCATCAGTGGTCCACTCTGAACACTGGATTCTTCCTACTCAACACCTTCGTCACAGGAGGTCACTAATTGCATTTACCTGAAACTTCTAAATTCTCCCCAGCTCCTCTACACATAAATATCACTCCCACATTCATACCAAAACATACTCATAAATATTCTCTTCCCCTCTTTCCAAGACCCTCTGTAACTGCCCCATTGAACTTGTCTCCCACTCTACCAACTTCAGAAGAACCCAACTCTTCCCTGCCTTCACCCTCCTTGGGTACACTCAGGAGTTATGTCCTAAAGATGCTTCTTTGTCCAAATCACCTTGACTTCCCCACTTCCATACTGTGGCCATCATAAACCAAAGCCTCCTAAACCCCAAGCCCTAAATCACAGAAAAAACCTCCTCCTAGGGCTGAGCAAAACCCAGGCCACATTTCTGTTTTGAAGTGCTTAGGATACACTCACCAAAAAAAAAAAAAAAAAAAAAAAAAAAAAAAAAAAAAATTAAAAGCACCAGGACAGGGTAAGATCTGTTACAGTGTACTTGTGTTTTAATCTTGTCAGAGTATCAATGTGACTCCATCCATAATCCTTCATTTGGAATATTAAAGGCCAAAACCTAAAGAGAGGCCCTTTTTGATGAACACCGAAGGTGAGAGCCAGGCCCTAGTCCTTCATCCACGTACCTGGTTGCCCCTCCTTTCACCTCTCCCTTCAATGAACAGTGAAAAATAAATAGAACTGCTAGATTCCTCTTTCTAAAACATGCTAATATTCACCGGGACCCTGGCAGGGACAGACGGAACACTCAACCAGGGGAACTGAGGACGGTTTAAAAGGGACCATTTATAAGAGTTGGGGGGCAGAGCCAGTAGGGAGGCAAGAATCCTGAGGCGGTACCAGTCGGACAGGTAAGGAAATGGGCTGAGGGGCTGCCTCTCCCCCATCCCTATCTGGGGCTTCCTAGAGGTCAAGGGCCTCCACTGGTGTAGACCTGGAGGTCAGCCTCCTCCTATCGGCAGGGCAGGGTGGAGATGAGTGGGCAGGGGTCTGCAGGGGTACACAGAGAGCTCATGTCCCATCACCGCTGAGAGCCTGTGAATTGGTAGGCAAGGCCTAGTAGGGTGACCAAGAGGTTTAGGTTCAACTGCCCCCGACAGTCGGGAGCTCTGGGGCTCAAGGGTCTCTCCAAGCCACCTGTTTCATCAGTTTCAAACAGTGGAAGGATATATGCAACATAGATGCCCCGTTTGAGATCTCCCTGATGTTCAAACAAAATAAGGTTTCCATATTCCCAGTCTAACAGCTGTCTTCCTGCCTCACTGAACCGCTGAAGCTGCCACCTTCAGCAGCCTTGATGACCTTCAGCGATGGCTCCAACCCCCAGGAGCATCCAGGCTCTGAGCTCCTTCCAGTCCCTCCCACTCAGCCCTTTCCCTATACCCTGCACTGTGCTCCACTCTGGCCCAGTTGCCAAAGATACCCAGGGCACTTCACGTGGTTCCAAGTCTCCAGGTACTCAGAGGCACGAGAAGCAGGAAAGAACAGGATGGTGCAATGTGGAGAGACAGCCAGGAACCACCCCGACCACCCTGCTACATGGGCAGGGGGTGCCCGAGGACATGGTGAACGTGAGGGACAGGGAGCGAGGGGCTCAAGGGGTTCGAGGGTAATGTGTAAGGGAAGATTGGTGGAATCACCACCCAAAGAGGGACCCCATGCAGGGACCTAATGCTGGCTGGCTCTACTTACTATAATACTGATTGAGCGCTTAACTACTGGCCAGTTATGGTGCGATCAGGGTTCCCTTCAACATCTCAGTCAAGCCTTACAGCAACCTCAGGAGGTAGGAACTGTCCAGATGAAGAAGCGAAGCCTTGGAAAAGTGAGGTTCCTGACCCAGCATCTCACAGCTAGGAAGCTGAAGATTCCAGCACTGGTCTCCCTGGTTCTGAAGGTCTGCACCTTCCCCCCTCCCAGGAGCACTGAGCTGGCTTGTCCCTGAGCAAGTCTCAGGCCTGCTTCCATGAACCTCTGCCTTCCACGCGGGCCTCGGGGACAGGTCTGTAGACCCATTTAATTGGACTCAATTAAGAAGGCTTCTGTGTGTTCTCAGAAAGAGTAGAGTTTGAGGGTAAACTCACAGAGCTGCCTGGATTTTAGCAAGTGACAAATCTTCGGGTTTCCCATTATCTATGTTTGGCTTTTAGGGATGGATAATAAGTGACTGAGGAACACAATGGGTAACAATAGGCTCTTTATCCTTCTAAAACCAAGCCCACACACCATATGACAATAGTTATTTTTACCCACTGACGTAATTAACCAAAATGTGAACTGCTTCAAGCAATTTTTTAAATCAAATAGCATTTTATGGGATTTGGTACATTCTTCTGAATGCTCATTTATCTCCCATGTGAAAAGTACCCAACAGCTTCTATAAAACCAGTCCCTGAAAGGTAAATCATTGATCATGAAAATGGTAGCCGGAGTGGGCTCTCCCTCTGAACCCAGAAGCCAGGCAATAAACATCACTCCCCAGAAGACAAGTGTGGCATTATGAGGTGATCCGAATGATCTGAATACCTATCATCCTTTTCTACCCTAGAGTCTGAAAGGCCTGGGACAGGCAGGCCAACAGGTGGCATGGCAAAGTGTTACCACACCACAAGACAACAGACCAAGCCAGGCTCACCCTGCCTATGTGGGACTCTCTGAACTTGATGCTGTCATCAAAAGGGATTGTGGAGGGACGCCTGGGTGGCTCAGTCGGTGAAGTGTCTGCCTTCAGCTCAGGTCATGATCTCAGGGTCCTGGGATCTAACCCCGCATTGGGCTCCTTGTTCAGCAGGAGGCCTGCTTCTCCCTCTGCCCCTCCCCTGGCTATGCTATCTCTCTCTGTGTCTCTGTCTCTCTCTCTCTGACAAAAAAATAAAATTTTTTTAAAAGGTGGGGTTTTGTGGAAAAGGGTCAGCATCAGCCAGAATTCTGTGTCCCAAAACAGCCAGGTGAGGTTTTGTCAGAAAGGATGAGCACCAACCAGCCTACAAAGACCAGGAGCTCACCTCTTCCCTCTTGGGATGGTTGGAGGCATGATGAACTCTTCCAAATGCATGGAGAAAAAAGTAACCAGAGGGGCTATTTTGGTGAGGCTATGTGAACTTTGAGATGCAGAGCTGAGGAAATCCCAGGCCAGAAGTTTCCATGGGTATTTTTAGCAGCAGGATTATTTTTTCAAGAAAGAATCTTCTGGAGAACTACATGTACAGAGCTCCACATTTCATACATATCTATATCTATATCTATATCTATATACATGTACATGTGTGTACAAGTCCACTTGGATACAAGCAGTTTTTTGTTATATATTTCTTTTAAAGTTCAAGTTACCTCATTCTTATTTTTTTTCCATTTTATTTTATTTTACTTCTTTTCAGTGTTCCAGCATTCATTGTTTAAGCACCACACCCAGGGCTCCATGCAATACGTGCCCTCCATAATACTACCTCATTTTTATTTTGATGCATAACTACATTAGGACATTGAATTCGTGTTCTCCAATGTATTAAAATATGGTGTAACACATATCTGGGCAAGTGTGTTCATTACAATTTGACTATAATTTCAAGCACGGCCAAATTGGAAACCAGGTAGGGTGTTTTTAATGAAACACTTATGGAACCCCCAACACACCTCAAGGAACACAGTTTGAAAACTAGTGATCTGGAGCGCCTGGGTGGCTCAGTCTGTTAAGTGTCTGCCTTCAGCTTGGGTCATGATCCCAGGGTCCTGGGACTGAGCCCCACATAAAGCTCTCTGCTTGGTGGGGAGCCTGTTTCTTCCTCTCCCTCTGCCTGCCATTCCCCCTACTTGTGTGCTCTCTCTCTCAAATAAATTAAATATTTAAAAAGAGAGAGAGAGAAGGAGTGTGAGAGTTGGCAAGCTCCAGACCCCTGTCTAAACCCTTTTTCCACACTGTACAATAAATCTGAACGTCCTAAAGTGGAGTTCCATTGTCCAAATCTAGCCCACTGACATGTTTTATTCAATTCACAATGGTTTTTTTCTAATTCGCCTTCACTAGAACACTTCCTATTTTTCCCCATTGTGTTTTCCAACTTCGGTAATATTTTAGGAGTCTTAGATTTTTTTTAAATCTTAAGTTCTAGCTCCAAAAAAAAAAAAAAAAAAAAAGAAAGAAAGAAAGATCAAGAGGCAGTGTGATTTTTCATTATTTGGCCTCTTCCATTTACTTACATTCCTAACTACCCCCAAAAACATCTGAGTTTCTATTGATCAAAGTGCATCTTGCAAAATTCATGGGTTGCAATTATCAAAGAACTGTTTACTTTGTAAGTTTCTCTCTTAGGACCAGATCTCTGGCCAATCCCTGATGTGAATTATGTGCACGATGTGAATATGAAATGCACCAGTATGCCTGCTCTAAATTCTCTGCTCAACTCTGTTCAACCTACCCCCCAATGACACCACCACCCCCCAAAAGAAGAAAAAAACAGGGTGATCCTTCAGTTGAAGAATTTAATTTCCAACTTCTAAATCTGAATAATAAAACCACTCCAAAAGTCCTATCGTCCACCTTTGAGTATGGACAACAATAGCTAATAGCTACCACTTACCAAATGCTTGCTATGCCCAGGCCAGTTATTCATGGAATCCTCCCCTTCCTCACCCCACCCAGCCGGGTGTATCTATAATCTATGCCTTCTTGACTCCCCAGTCTCCCATATCCTTCCCGCTTCCTCCTAGAAGAGGACCAAAGATCAGGACCAAAGATCACAAACTCTGCCTTCAGCTGACCGCAGAAAGCTAAGGGGTCTCTCACTATCTATTCACTTTGAGCAGAAACCCAAGGGTAGATCCTATCTCAGAGGCCAAAGGGCCAGTGGTGATTTCCACAAACCCAGATGCCTTCCACGCCCTCTTAGAACCATCCTGAAGTAATCCCGTGTTCTTCCAAGGCTTTACAAACAGAGGTTCCCACGACCCAAATCACCACCCCTCTGATGACCACTGCATTGTGGCATTGAGGACAGAGAACAGGGTGGGGTCAAAAATCAGCAGGACTTGGGATCAGGTTTGGATGTGAATCCTGGCATCACCACGTCTTAGCAAGGAGTCTGAAAGCCACCCTCCTTGAGTTCTTTTCACCCATAAGTTACCAACTCCCCTGTAGGCTTGATGTAGGGGTTGAAGGGCACACACTAGGTCCTCTATACACAGCAGCAAACATCAGTCCTTTAGAGGTGGGACAGCACAGGAATGAAGAGAACATGGTCTGGAGTCCAGCCCCTCCAACTACGTGAACCTGAGTGAGTTACTCATCCCCTTCTAGCAACAATGATGACCACACCCACCTAAAGCAAGGGTGGGTACTATATTGACAAGCACTGAACTCAAGCGCTGGGTATATTGGCATTTATTTGTGAATGTTTGATCATTTCGTAAATAAAAAAGTAAATAAATGATAGAAACAGTATTTGCTGTTTACAGCACTGCCATGACAAGTCTGAAGTGGCGAGATCACCCAGAGTGAGTGCGCGGGTCAGTGTAAGTGATCGCTACAATGATTATCACTCCCAGGAACTGGGACCAGAGGATCTGAGAGGTGAGGCACAGGGAGGGGCACACTGTCTTGCAGAGAAAAAGCAGAACCAGCACATATTTCTGCCAACACAGAAGCAAAAACAGAAGGGAAGGGCAAGCTGGCATCTTGGATTTGGGTGTGTGATGAGAGGAACTTGAGCAAAAATTCTGAGACGGGCTGCTTCCCTGGCTCCTCCCGCCCACCCCAGACTGAGCTGTACAGAGGCCATGGAGAGTCACTCTACAAACGCATGGTCGAGCCCCTCTCCCCATACAATGGAGGAGTCTACCCAGTTTAGCGGAGAGCCCAGGACTCAGGCCCACTCCTCCCCATGCACCAGCACCATCTCAGGATGGCCTCAAAATTCACAGATGATAGTAACAGATCAGTCCTTATAAAGATCTTTGGGCCCACAGTATACCCTTCTAATTAAAAAGTACATCGCTAACCCATCCAGACAACACAGGAAACTTCAACTGTTTTGTTCTCCCATCAGCTAAATAGAATCACCATCACCCCTCCCCCCAAAAAAAGTTGCAAGGCAAAGCCATACCATCGTCCTCCGTGAGAAACTAATCTTTAATAAAATGGCGCCTTGGCAAACCACTGGGGCAGGTACTATCAGGCCAGTGATGCCACAAAGCAGACACTTTAATCTGACATCCAAGCAATGAAAAGAGAACTCTGAGCCCTAAAATCCTGGATTATGGGAGAGCTGACCCAACCGAGCCCCATCCATGAAGACAGAGATGGGGAATGACAGGTAATTTTCAACATCTCATAAAGCCTAATGAATGCCCTAAATGCAAAATATGTCTGTAAAAGGCCAGACAATCTATATTTTAGGCTACAACTATTGTAACCATCAGCCACAGGCAATGTGTTACCTAATGACCATGGCTGTGTTCCAATAAAACTTTATTTATCGACATTAAATTTGCACTTCATATAATTTTTCACCTGTCATAAAATATTATTCTTGCCTTGAATTTTCTTTCAACCATTTAAAAATGTAAAAAGCACTCTTAGCTCACAGGCCACCCAGAAATTAAGTGGTAGCTGGGTTTGGCCCACAGGACCGTAGTTTGCCGACCACTGGCCCTAAATGACATATTTACCCTCGACGGAGCCACAGGCACCGGCTAACAGCAGGTCAGAACATGTACCTGTGGTCTGGGTCTAGTTCTGTGTCCTGGGTTCCAAAAATTACTACCTTGAGCACTAAACTGAAGTTTAATCTTCTCATCTGGAAATAGGGATTACAACAGTCCCCTCCTCAAACGCTTAAGAGAATCCACTGGAATGATGCCTGGCACAAGGCACATGCTCAAGAGAGGGTAACTCTACACCAACTGCCATTGTTTCCTTGCTCTTGGTAGACTTCAATCAGCTCAGTGTTAAGAACACAGGATCTCCTGACACTTGTCTGAATTTCCCATTGGGAGTCTTTGGCTGATATGACATGGGAAGGAACAAAATTTCTCCAAATGAATACAGGGTATTCAAATGAGAATATAATTTGCAATATGGGCCCCCTGGTGGCAGAGAATGGTGCCTGAAGGTCAAAACACATGTGGCCACAGCCACAGGGCTGCCTGGCTGCCTCAGTCAGGGGAACATGTGACTTTTGATCTTAGGGTTGTGGGTTCAAGCCCCAGATTGGGTGTAGAGATTACATAAAAATAAAAAGATCTTAAATATTAAAAAAAAAAAAAACCACATTGGCCCCAGAGTGCTTCTCAGAATAGCTCCTCTTGTACCCTATAAGTTTGCATTCACTCTCTCAGCATCAGGCAATTTATTTTCTGTGTGTTTACCTTATCGCTCTAGCTAGATGATAAACTCTCTCCTCAGGTCAGGGAAGTCCCACACCTCACACTCATCCGTGCCTAGCACAGTGCTGTCCCTGATGCAGGCTCGTTCAGCACTGGCTGACCGGTGGGTTGTAACTGGCCCTCTGGGGCCTGACACAGAGCTGGCCTGGCCGTGAGTGGGTAAAGCCGAGCAGACATGGGTGAACTTCACGGCCTCGGGAGCCAGCAACTGAAATATAGGTGGCCCGTCATACGGTAAGATAAAATCTTAGAGATTATCTGTACCAATCTGCCTCTGTTTCAAGTTGAGGAAACAGAGGCCGGGTGAGGTAAAGTGATTTGTCAAAGCAGCTGGGCTGAAACTCGTCCATTCACCCCACGTTCGCTGACTTGGATTCTCTATGCCAGGCTCCATGATCTTTCTAGAGCACAGAGATAGAAGTTCCCTAGTCTTACGGTGCTTGAAGACGAGCAAGGAAGACGAAGCAATAAACAACAGGGTTTTTTTTTTTTTCATTGCTCCTTTAGGTGGAAGCACTTAATTTGGTGAGGATATTGAGTTCTTACATTCTACCTCTCTCTGTCTTTTCCTGAGCTCTTCAACACACACACCTTTTTTTTTTTTCAAACAATAGATGTAACCAATGCCTCCAGTAAAGGAAAGTGTGAGTCATAAAGGCAGAACTCACGTTTCATGTACATTTTTCCACATACTGACATACCTCCCATTCTCTGAATAGTCTGGGCTGCCATCCCCTACTTTGACTCATGCATCTCTACTACCTTCTTAGAAAGCGAGAGCTGCCTCACTCCCTCTCTTTCCCAGTTGGTAGCTGCTCATTCACCAGGACAGCTTTGCCTAACCCCACCTCCCAGTGCAGCAGGAGCCTTCCTCTGTTGGTGTGCTCTCCCCCCAGCTTGATCTCCTGCACCTCATGACTGTATGTGTGTCCTGGACTGGCTGGGAGTTCCATGGGGGTAGGGGACTCTAACTCATGCCTAGCACAGTGCCTGAGCTGGCTGGGCACTAGACAGCTGGACAGTAAGCAGCATGATATGCAGAAAGGATAAGAGAGGAGACGAGGTCTAGGCATGAGAACTGGACTTCCTATGGATAGCAGGAAAGAGTGGAAGAGAACAGGCAAGCCAAGAAACAAATAAAATGGCAAGCGAGCTCACAGAAGTGGTTCTCATACTTTGGTAGGTCTCAGAACCATCTGGGAACTTAGTAAAAATACAAAAGCCCAGCTTTGTTCTATTTCAACCAGCTCTCTAGGTGACTCAAGTCCCCTCCAAAGTGTTGAAAACCACTGGATGAAGGTATTTTAAAAAGACAGTAAGACAAGATGAAAATCCCCTCTGGTCTGAGTAGCCACAACCTATAAGCTCCCAGGAGGGCACTCAACAACTCCAGGGGAATGAGTTGGGAGTTGGTTTGGTTTGAGGAAAACTCAACCCAGAATAAACTGAAGATATTCTCTGATGGTCTTTAAATGAGGGAGGGGCCTGGTCTTCTAGAATCCAGGTGGAATTTTCCCAGTGGGTTCTAGTTGATCTAAAACCAGACTAGACTTGAAAAAGATGGGCCAAAGGGAAAGGGTTTCCCTCAGAAGTATTGCAAATTTCTGGCAGCTTCTTCCAGTTCTCCCTTCAACAAATCCAGCAATCCAACAAATCCTAGAAAGTAATTCCATCAGCTACGTGCGAATTCCCGCTAAGAGTGATCTTCCTCACTGACCAACAACTTGAAATGTTTTCACACCAGGGTCAGGAAGACTAACACTGTCACTCAGCATGTAGTAACTCCTTTTCCTGCCCGTTGACTAGCACCATCTGTTCACACAACACATTATTTGCCACATCCCTGGATCCCTGGCTTTTACTTATGTGCTTTCAGGAAACAAAATTCAACACTTAGAAGACATGATGGATGTAAACATCTTCTGTACACTGCAGTGACCTGGGCTGGATTCCAGCGAGACCTACAGTGAATGAATCAGCACTCTGCAGAAGAGGGAGAATGAACATGGAAGTCAGACAGGGGTTCGAATCTCCACCCCACCACCTAGTAGGTGTCTGATACCAGGTGAGTCACCAGTTCACATTTTCTTTGGGAAAACAATGCTGCCTGACCTCCCATGATGGTGGCGAGCAAGTGTTTTCCTCAGGTCTTATACAAAGTGGTTGCTTAATGAATGTTAACATCCTATATCCCAAAGGTATATATACTCATCTTCAGAAGTAGCAATATTTGGCTTTGCACAAAAGACACACAACACACACACATACTGGTATTTTACCCAGTTGAAGATGATTATTAACTATTAATGATAATTACTACATTGTACGAATAAATTGCATTATATAAAGAGTGACTCTCTTCCTAAGTTTGCATTAACAAAGAAAAAAGCTAAAATTCTCAAAGTCTCATAAGTCCAGTCCATCTTTCTTTGCCATCTAATAAAACACTTTTTATTTCCTTTCATGGGCTTAAACTTCACTAAAAGGCAAATTGTCTGAGGGCCTGCCTCTGAGACAACAGGACTCTGTGTGTGCTCAAATAATCCCCTGTTCCAGTTGACTGTTTTCTATTTTTCTGAATAGACACTGTACAGAATCAGGAATCAGAAACGGTCCTGTGATCTCCCTAATTGCTTCCACAGACAAGTCCAAAATGGGTAAATTTTTTCAAAGACACAACTGATTCAAACCCCAAATGTTCCTCAAGGAGCTCCCAGGCTTCTCTTCCACAATGGTGTGGACCCCCCTCAGCCAGCCCTCACCCCAGGGCTGGGCAAGAACTCAAATGGCAGAAAGGACTCCCCCTCCAGACAAGACCCATCTCCACCCAATAAAGGCCGGCACTCAGAAGAGGAAGGCCAGGAAGTCGAAGACAACATGTTCTCAGGCATCTGTCCTCTTGTTACCCTGAAGCTGACCCCAAGTCTGATCCAGATTCTAGCATTTGGGGAGCCACTGTGCCACCAAGAACTTCTGCATCCCCAAAACATCCTTAACAGCCACGTATGAACTTCAAATTCATACATCCATCACTGTAGATGCCACCAACCAGCCCACTTGATCTCAGATTTAACAGCTCTCAAGAGAGATCAGGGTCTCGGTCTTCCCAGCATTTTACTGGGATCCTCCAAATTCCTTTTATCAGCTCTGCAAAGAAATAGGCAGGTCCTGTTAATCAAAAGGTAGAACAAGGAGGCACCTGGGTGGCTCAGTGGGTTGGGCCTCTGCCTTCAGCTCAGGTCATGATCTCGGGTCCTGGGATCGAGCCCCACGTCAGGCTCTCTGCTCAGCAGGGAGCCTGCTTTCCTCGCTCTCTCTCTCTCTGCCTGCCTCTCTGCCTGCTTGTGATCTCTGTCTGTCAAATGAATAAATAAATTCTTAAAAAAAAAAAAAAAAAGGTAGAGCAAACAAGCCCAAGTAGAGGCTGAAGTCATATCAGTAAACAGCGAAAGGTCCAAATTCCCAACAGGTTTGACGTCTGATAGACATCACGTGATTTCAGCCAACAACCTCTGTCAAAGTTACTTCCCCATTCAGTAAACTTAAAATGTCAGGAATGTCTTATTACGGTACTCGGTAAGCTTGACAAAATGACTTTATTGCCATTTTTTTAAAAATCAAGATAATGAGAAGCTCCAGGAAGGTCATTTTGGCCAGATCTTTTGGTGGCACTCTATTTGGTCTCTCAGATGGAATAGTCCTCTCTTAAATGTTTTAATAAATTAAATCCCAGGAAAACAATTTTACTCCTTCCTCGCTGTTCAAAGAAAAATTTCCCTGCTTGTACTGTGGCTTTTGACATCCTGCCAAGTTTCAGACACTGAAATATGAATGGGATTAAAAAGGATTAAGACAGAGTAAATGCTATTAACAGTACCTCTATCGCATGCATCCATCTTACTCAGGAACCAATGACCCACCAGGGAAAAAGGAGGACTAAGGGGGATCGGCTCATTCAACACCTGCTCACTTGGGATGGCAAGGTCAGCCGTGAATGCTTGGCTCTCTCCAGCCACAGTTGTGTGTCTGTCAAAGGTCTGCACCGTTCATCTTTACACATAATCAAAGAACACTTCATCAAGGATCGTCAGAGCTGCGGGAGCCGTTAGCAATAATCAGCTTCCCTTTGTATTATTTTAGAAGAGCAAAATCCTCTTGCTCTGATACAATGGATAATAACATTATTAGTAAGCCATAATTTTAGAAGTTCAAATTTATAATATTTACTTATTATGGAGCATCCATTTTTTTTTTTAAACAGTGATTTGGGCAAACGAAAAATCTGAAATCACGTGTTACATCCCATCCATTTCTGGGTTTCATTCGGTTGCACAAAATCAATAAAATTCTGATTCACTTAGATGTGCAGCTATAAATGGTCAAAGTTTAACAATTCATCTCAATTAAACAGAAAGCTGAGGTTTTATTCCTAAGGGCATCATTTTTTAAAAAAGTTAAGCTGGCAATACACAGGAACAAAGGGGTACTCTCCAGTGTTAAAGGTGTTTCTTTTTTATTTTTTCCCAGCTTTATGGAAATATAATTGAGGGTTTAAGGTGTATGCATGGTGATTTGATACACATATGAATTACGTACAAGATGGTCACCACCGATGATTTCACACAGTTACTTTTGTCAGGGAGGAGAACATTTGAGATCTACTCTCTTAGCAATATGAAACAAACACTTTACAGAACTCATGAAATATTTCACATAATATTTCCTTGGAAGACTTTTAAACTACTCATCTATATACTAATTTTATACAAATTCTACTAAAGGATTAAAACAAAGAGAGGAGAGACATTCTCTTATTCTTTTTTTTTTTAAGATTTTATTTATTTGGGAGAGAAAGAGAGCGCACATGAGGAGAGGAACAGAGTCGAAGGAAGAAACAGACTCCCCACTGAGCAAGAAGTCCAATGTGGGGCTCAATCCCAGGACTTTGAGATCATGACCTGAACCAAAGGGAGACACTTAACGGACTGAGCCACCCAAGTGGCCCTGGGCATTCCTTTATTCTATGAAGCCAATATAATCTTGGTCCTAAGAGAAGGACAAATAAGCAAAAAAAGTTATAGGCCAACACTCTACATGACCAAGGATGCAAAAATCCCAAATAAAATATTAGTGAAGATGAATTCAGTGTAAAAACAGTATCACGACCAAGTTGATTTGCCCAGGGAACGCAAGAATGGCTTCAAGATAGAAAATGTATGTCATTTATTACAGTATCCGATTAAAGGAAAAAAACACAAGGTCGTCTCAATGCAGAAAAAGGATGTGGTAATATTCAACATCATACATGAAAAATTCAGTCTAGAAAGGAACTTCCTTAACCCAATAATGGCAATCTATCAAACAGAACAGGCAGCGTTCTGAGCCCGGGTGACACTGGAGAGGATTCCCTTTAAAATCAAAACCAAGGGGTGCCTGGGTGGCTTAGTTGTTAAGCATCTGCCTTCAGCTCAGGTCATGATCCCAGGGTCCTAGGATAGAGTCCAGGCTCCCTGTTCAGCAAGAAGCCTGCTTCTCCCTCTCCCACTCCCCCTGCTTGTGTTCTCTCTTTCGCTGTGTCTTTCTCTGTCAAATAAATAAATAAAATCTTTTTTAAATAAATAAATAAATACATAAAATCAAAACCAAAACATTATTTATCAACTAAACCTTAATAAAACTTGGGGGGGCGGGTAATGAGACCAAGACAAGGATGCTCGGTTACCACTTCTTTTTATAGCAGACAAGAAAAGGAAATAAATAGATAGGAAATAAAAAGAAGGAAATAAAACTCTGTCTACTTACAGAAAATGAGATAATAAAATTGGCTGTATAGAAAAAAATTTCAGTGCACAGACACGTTATTAGAAATAATCAGAGAATTTCATTTGGCACACTTACTAAATCAAATGCATTTCTGCATACCAGCTATTAACAGAAGAGGTGATTTAAGTTATCATTTATGATAACAACAAAAACCTAAGGAACCTAGGACTGCACCTATGAAGCTCTGTATGGAGATAATTATCAGACTTTATTTAAAAGACTTAGAAGAGATAGACCATGTCCCTAGACTAGAAGACTCAATATTGAAAGATGTCTGTTTGAGATGCCCAGGTGGCTCAGTCGGGTAAGTGTCTGCCTTCAGCTCAGGTCATGATCCCAGGGTCCTGGGATCAAGTCCTGCATCAGGCTCCTTGCTCAGCAAGAAGCCTGCTTCTTCCTCTCTGCTTGGACTCTCTTTCTCTCTCTGACAAATAAAATTGAAAAGAAGGAAGGAAGGAAAGAAGGAAGAAAGGACGGAGGGAAAAAGAAAGTTGTCAATTCAATGCAATCCTAACCAAAATCCAAATGAGATGAGTTTTCTTCAGAAAGTTGATCCTAAGACTTAAATGGAAAAAAGCAAGGAAGTGTCAGGACCTCCTCCTGAAGAATTAGGTAGAGTCATTTCCTCTACCACCAATTAAGACTTATTATAATGCTAATTGTAATTAACACAGTGTGGTGCTGTGTTAAGGGACAGACAAAGGGGTCAAGGAAACAGAATCAAGAACCCAGAGAGATGTCACTCTAAGCTCACGTGGACCTGACAATCATCAGCAGCAGAAGGAAGAATTCATCAAATGGTGTTGGAAAATGTGGTATCCACAGGGAAACTGTGAAACTAGATCTCTACCATCAAACCATAAACCAAAATCAATCCTAAATAAATAAAAGCACTAAATATGAAAGGCAATACCCTGGAACTTTAAAAGCAGAATAGCAGGGAGCATCTTTATAACTTCAGGGTAAGAAAATAGTTCGTACACTAAAGCATAATCATTAAAAAAAAAAAAAAAAGGACTGATGTATTTGGCCCCCTTCAAAACTAAAAACCCCAGTTCCTCAAAAGAAATCTTAAAAGAAAGAGAAGTCAAACCACACACTGAGAGGAGATCCAATGCATACACCGAACAAAGAATTAACTTCGGAATAGAAAGAGCCTGAATAAATCATTAAGAAAAAAGCAAATAATCCAACAGAAAAACACGACAGAAGGACCCAAACAATATTTCAGCTAAGAAATACAAGGGACCATGGAAGATTAAAGTGACTGCTCAGATGAAAGCCTTAAGATCTCTGACAGTATCCAGTGATGGACCACAGATCGACAGGAACTATTTTTCTTTTTTTTAATTTTTTTTATTTATTTTCAGCGTAACAGTATTCATTGTTTTTGCACCACACCCAGTGCCCTATGCAATCCGTGCCCTCTCCAATACCCACCACCTGGTTCCCCCAACCTCCCACCCCCTGCCCCTTCAAAACCCTCAGATTGTTTTTCAGAGTCCATAGTCTCTCATGGTTCACCTCCCCTTCCAATTTCCCTCAACTCCCTTCTCCTCTCTAAATCCCCTTTGACAGGAACTCTTATACGTAGTGACGGGATGGGAAATCGGGCACAATCACTCTGGAAAACGGTTTAACAATCTTGTGAAGTTGAACTTCATCACGCAATCCCACTCTTGGGAATGAGCTGGAGAGAAACTGTCCCTGGGTGTGAACCAGGAGACACGAGCAGGAATGTTCACGGCACCATGACCAAAACAGAGTGGGACACGCCAAATGTCAATCATCCAGAGGAATGGATCGCTACGTTGCAGGAGTAACACACCAATTAATCGCTCACACCTGTACAACTGAAATCACTGCAGCAACACACACAACAGATGAGTATTCGGAAACAAGACGGAGAAAGCAAGTCATAGAAAACCAAGAGAGACACTCTCATCAGAGTGTCTCTGTTAGAAGCAAAACTCAACAACAGGCTCCCTAGGTATAGATGCACAGAGAGGTTATAATTTTGTTAATGTTGATAAAGGATAAATATAATTCAAGATAGTGGTGATCTGGCTGGGGGTTAGGCAAGTGATGGGCTTAAAAGGAACACAGGTGAGGGAAATGACCGGGTGACAGCTTCACAGGTGTACATTTTCCTCTTGCAAATGTAGTTCAACTATATTCTTTTGATTATCAAATACATGATCAACATGTTTAAGCCACAGACACAATTCACTATCACCATCGTCAATGACCATGACAACGCCTAACACTTATCAGTAAGGTGATCACGAGATGCCAGGCGCTGCTTCTGTTATAGAAAGAACTCGGGCAGCCAGGTGACATGCCCAAGGTGGCACCCCCAATAGAGGGGCCAGAGCCAGAAGACAAACCCAGACCTCCTGTACCTCCACGGACACATCATTTAAAAAAAAAAAATAAATAAAACTAAATTTTAAAAGATTTATTTATTTATTTAAGAGAGAGGTGGGGAGCAGGGGGAGTGGCAGAAGGAGAGGGAGACAAGCAGACTCCCCGCTGAGCAGGGAGCCCAACATGGGTTCCATCCCTGGACCCTGAGATCACGACCTGAGCAGAATCAACAGTTGGATGCTTAACCGGCTGAGCCACACGGGGGCCCCTTCACAGACACTTTAGAACCACGTGCTTTATTCAATTCGCAGCTAATCATTAGCTTCTAGAAAAACAGTTCTCAGTTGACAAGATGGCAACAGAAAGGTAGGTTACTGTCATCCGTTGTGAGAAACAGTGCCCTTAATTTGTAACTAATAAGCCTGTGGCTAGTTGACTTCTTCTCTAAGCGGAGGAAATTCAAAGTTCTCACCGAGGAGTCACTCCTTGCACAAGTCAACAGGTCTTCTTAACGAGGGGGAGCGGGGGACAGATCCACAGCCAGGCAAGGGCCATGGGTCTAAGTGCAGGGTGGAGGCAGGGAGGTACTGAGAGTCATAATTCGAGAGAGAGAGAGGAAGGGAGAGGAGCAATAGAGAGGGAAGCGGGGAGAGAGAACAAGAGAGGAAGGGAGCTGGCTTCATCAGCTGGTTGGTTAGATGGGGAGGTTGCTTGATGTGCAGGGGCTGTTGGTCTCAGATCCCGGCGGTGGCCACGCCCACCTCCAGAACTGATCTAGGAGGAAAGTGAGACTCTTTTCCATGGCTCTGAAGACCTGCGTCCCCGTCCTGGATCCAAGTACCTGTTCCATCCCTGGGCTCACCTCACTTTGTTTGGGCCTCTAGGCTTCCGTCCATGATAGGAGATTTGTCACTCCTGCCTTCTACCTTCACAGACTTGTCCAAAGATCCAACAAGATGGCACATGCCAGCTCTTTGCCACTCTTCAAATATTATGCTGACAACATTTTCCCGTCTGCAAAAACACGCACTGAAGCAGCTTTTCAGAGGTAAGTGGCCACCCTTCCTCAGTCCGGCAGCACCTCTCTATCCCACCGCAGTGGCCAGAAGCACCTACCTTTCTGAACAGCACCCAGAGGAGTCCAGATATAATAGTGTATACCGCCAAAGCCTACAACCTACAAGCTGCACAGGGGAGACTCGACGCTACCCCACGAAGGAGCAAGGCTCCAGGCCCCACTGGGATCCTCAGCAGGCTCCGCCCACCTGGGGCCCCAGAAAACAAGCTCTGATCTTTCTTGCAGCTCGGGGAGGGCACACCATCCTCTGATCGACATAACCCCCTGCCCCAAGCAAAGAGCAGGAGCTCTCGGAGCCAGCTTCCTTAGATTTGGCCGTCTCACTTGGGCTTGCCTTGAGAGCAATCCTAAGAAAGCAGGTATCTTTGAGAAATTTTTCCAGTCACCTAAGGAACAAAAGGTCAAATCTGGAGCGGAAAGGGAAAAGGGAGTCACAGAAACACCTACGTGTTTTCCACTTAGGGGAGACCAGTGAAGACCTGCCTTTAAGAAGAGAGAAGTGGCGAGAATGCCTGGTCTGTAAAGTACCGCTCAGTCACCACACAGCAATAAATAGATAAGACCCATCCTGCCCTAAAGACTATACACAGTTCTATTCTGGAACCTTTTAAACTCATATACACTTACCTCCTTAAGAGGAAGCAATAAAAAATGCAAATTTATAATAACAATAATGATATGGTAACAGCAGCCCTTTTACTGAGCTCTTAATATACCAGGAAACATTTCCATCACACAAGTCATCCTAATAATACTCCAGGGAGATAAGAGACACTCTTACCTCCAATCTACAATTGGGAAGTGGATGTCCAAACATAGGAAGCGAACTGCCCAGGACCAGACAGCTATCCTGGGCACCCAGGTACTTCTCTCCAGTCCCACCTGTCTGGTCTACCCAAAGCCTGTACCTTCTCTTCTTTTACCAGAGAGGACTTTGCTTCATTGCAGACTGAAGAAACCCTCCAAGGCCACAAGTAAATGCCCCCTGTGGACACATAGGGCCAGTCTTTGGACAGTGGTCTGATGAGCAGCCTTCGGTATCCGAATACTTCACCACCACCTGCGACATTCATCCTCCAGAGTGGGGTGGGCTGGGCATGTTTCCGATAAGGCTGGAAGTCCTGAGGAGAACACACCAGCAGGATGAAGACCTGGCCCGAGCAATTCAGAAGTACCAAGCACTGGCCACGTGCCCACAATGAGGCACAGCCAAGGCAGGCAGGGGTGCAGCTCCGGGGGTGGGCAGTGGAGGAAACCAGATGGGAAGTCCGGGTGTGGGTCTGGGTGTCAGGGTGCACCCACGTCATGGTCTGTGAGGACCACGGACCTGTCTCTAAGGAAGGCAGCTATGCTTGGCTCTGGTCAGGGACAGGATACCAAAGCCTCTTACTTATGAGTGACTTGAGAGGACAAGGCAGAAATGAAAGCCAGGCTACCAGTATCTGATCAGGCACTAAGGAGATTCAAGAAAGGAAGCTAGCGTTGGTCTAGGGGCCAGGAAGGAAGACCACCTTCCTTTCCCCCTGAAGCTTGAATACCAAATGGAGGTAGGAGAGAAAAACATGTGTGAGGAGGAAGGGGAAGATCCAAGTAATCTGGGCATTTGTTCATGAGCTGAAGACAAACCAGGTGGCAAGTGCGTCCCCCCTACCCCGTCGCCACAAAGACAGTGTCTGCTGGGGCGGCCCTCGAGAGCGGCTCCCACCTGACACGGGGTCATTCAAGAGGCTGTAAATTAACTGGGCCACTCAACAAGCCGCAAAATAATGAGAGTTTCCTTGACCCGCTAAGACTGGGGGCGGGCGGGGGGACTGAACACCTGCTTTAAGAGTGTGTTTTCCTTTGTTTCTCTGGAATAATGAGAGCCAATATTTATCGTGAGCCTGCTATAAAGCATATGACTCCAAAGATCCCATAAATATAGATGAGATAGAGACTGAGATACAGATACAGAGATATATAGACAGATAGACACAGATATAGATATATCTGGGGATATAACTGGCCCCATTTTACAGGTGGGGAAACAAAGGCACTATACTTCAATGGCTAGTACAGTAGTACAGGGCCCTAGAGCTAGGCTGTGAGAGGGCCGGCCTAGCGTTCCCTCTGACCTATACCTTCCATAAGAATTCCTTTCATTCCCTGATCATCCCCAGGTGCCAGCATGTGCTAAATAAAGCATTTCACATTCGTTTCCTCATTAAACTCCCACAACAGCCCTTTGAATTAAATGCATCATCTCCCTTTAGAAAGTCACACACAGTATGACATCAACTAAATCTTCTTCATGCATTTAAAGCCATACTGATAAAACACTGAATTTTAACAATGGTCTCCTCGGGTACCACTATAGGCAAAAAAAAAAAAAAAAAAAAAAAAAAAAAATTTTAATATGTTCCTGTACTTGCCATAATTTCCACGCAGGGCATGGCTTCCTTTTACAATTAAAAATGTCTCCTAGGACATTTGGGTATGAGTAGCAGCCACAGTTAAAATGTTCAAAGCGGTTCTCAAACATAGCAGACAGAGCGTGGCTGCCCAACACACTGACCAGGGCTGACAAACAGTCCATCTCTCACATGAAGAGATACAGTGTGTTACTTGAATAAATAATAAATAACAACCCTACACAGAGTTCCTAAAGCAAAGCATGTCAGCTGACTTGGCTGAAGTCAATACAACAGAAATTTTCTTAATACGACACACCAGGGTGGGAACTGCCTTTGTGGAGATCGCCCCAAGCCATGCACAACCAGCATGAGTACAGAAGCCTCATGTGATTCCTCCCCTTGTGCACAGATGGGCCCATGGAGGGCTTCTAACCCATCCATTCCGCAGGACACAAGAGACTTAAGACGACACTCAGACAACATGCAGAGAGAGAAGACTTTGAGACTAGGAACATGGGAAATTCCAGAGGTGATGACCGCCATTTGCAGAGCACCTACTGGGGCCCAAGAACAAAGGTGGGCATTTTTCATACATCACTCTGCCCAAGTCTCTAGGATAAGCTGATGGCAGCCAGCCAGCGACATCTGGGGCCACTTGCCAAGTTGCCGTGCTTCCTTCATCTGTGAACATATGGAGTCACTAAACTGTCACTAGGAGAGCATGGTACAGCTCAGCCCAGGTCAGGCCCTTTCATTCCCACAGATAATTTATGTCCGTTATTACAAGTCTTCGAGAGGAAGTATGGGATGTTCTTCGGTCTTTAAATCTGACATATCATGAGAATTTCTGCATGCTTGCTACTCTGTCTGTTAAAGGGCTGCCTCTCCAAGCCCCTAGACGAGAAAGAAAATGCTTTTCAATCATCTTGGATTCCAAGAGGGAGGCAGGTCCTCCCCTGGCCCTGACCCCAAGAAAGGGAAGTGCCTAAACTCTGTGCATAGCATTGGACCCTGGCAAACCCTTTTTAGCCCATCCTCCTAGGACCAGTGCCTGGGACTAGAAGCAGAGAGGCTCAAAATGGATCTATGAAATCATTCAACAGTTGAAGAGAAAGATCACCAAGAGAGGACTGAGAAGCCAAGGGACAGCTGGTGTCACTTAGAATCACAAGTAGGAAATGCAGGGACCTTGCTAAAAATACAACCCTTCTGACTGATGTCACTCACTGACCTATCATAAGGGGGAGCGAAGAGAGGAAGGTTTCCTTTACCCTAGAGCTAAAATCTCTCCAAACCAAACCACCTCATTAAATCCTCCTGTTGACTCCTTGGATGGGTACCCCAATTTCATAGCTAAGAGGTCAGCTCGTAAGTGGCAGAGGCAGAATTGGAATACAGGCATGCTTGACTCAAAACCAGAACCCATCGCCATCCTCTTTGGGTTTTAGCCCTGCCTCGCCTCAGATTTGCTGTGTGACACCGGGCAAGTCACATGCTTCCTCTGAGTCTCCGGTCCTCACCTGTAAAATGAGGGGAACATATCTTGACTGATTGCTCGGGCCCCTCTAGCTCTGACATTTTTATGGGGTTTTTTTATTTTATTTTATTTTATTTTTATTTATTTATTTACTTATTTATTTGACAGAGATCACAAGTAGGCAGAGACACAGGCAGAGAGGGAGAGGAGGAAGCATGCTCGGAAGCATGCTCCCCGCCGAGCAGAGAGCCCAATGTGGGGCTCGATCCCAGCACCCTGGGATCATGACCCGAGCCAAAGACAGAGGCTTTAACCCACTGAGCCACCCAGGCGCCCCTACGGTTTTATCTACCAGGACTTTGGACTTCCCAGATCAATGCAGTTTCAAACATTACGCACACAAAACATTAAAGGGCAACCCAAGAGATGCAACTTTTTATTTTACCAGATAAAAGCTACTTACCACCTACTGTCATTCTTCACAAAAGGAAATACTTTCCCCATAAAAATATAGGAAGGACATATTCTAATGAAAGGATGATCCTTTGGACTGAGTTAACGTCATGAGAATCTCAGGGGGTCAGTCTTATTTTTCTATCTTTTTTTAAGACGGATGACTAGAAACTTCCCAAGGTCTGCCTCAGTCTGCAGAGCAGCGTCGGGGAACTCGTGTCATAGGCATGTCTAACCACATTCATCATAGGACATAAAATCCATCATTTTGCCTGGCATGCTGGAAGAACGCAAGCCAATGCCATTGCAGAATTAACCGGGACAATGTGATGTACAAATCAATTATCAAAATTGCTGAAGAGAAACAGCACTGATCACAATAATAACGTATCGCTTTAACTGTAGTCCTGTTGTTGCCATGGAGACGAGGTGCTCAGTGCTTCATGGGCTCACTGGTTCATTTAATTGTCCATAGCCACCTTTTGCCCATTTTCTATCAAAATGCCCAGTTCTTCAGGGGTACAATGACATGGAAATGTTTTCAGATTGGAACAAAACAGATTTCAATGTGGTTCGTGGCTCAACGTGGGGACACACGGGCCTTTTTTTTTTTTTTTTTTAAGCCCTTTTGCACTGAGACGAGCAACAGGAAGTGATACAGGAGCAATTAAAATAAACACACGCACTGTCTTCCTGCCGAGTCCCTGGCCGGTCAGGAAGGACAGGTGGCCCCAGGCCACTGACCTCAGTTGCTCAATAAGCCCCAGGCAAGGCGCCGCGCGAGGTCAGTGCCGTCAGCGCAGACGACTAAGTGAGGAGAAGCAGCTCCAGGCTGGAGGCTGGAGACAGCCTGGGACCCAGAATCAGGGTCACAACCTCCAGCAAGGCAACACGCCTCAGGCCTCAGAGAGCCTCAGACTGCCACCTGTGGGATGCAGCCGTCCCCGCCGCCGCCTCACACGCTGCCCTTGTCCCACTTCCAGCCTCGCCGCGTCCCTGGAACCTGTCACTGTGTCACTTCTCACTTTCCACCTATCTCTTTCAGAGCGGTGAACAGAGCTAACACATGGAAGGTTTCAAGAATGGAACACAAGGACGTCAGAGTGGGAAGAGACCACACACACTCTCTCATCTCCTCAGCCCCGGTCCCCAGGCCCAATTTTTTAAAAAATGAGAAGAGCAAGGCCCAGAAGAGACAGCAATATGCCCAAAGCCATGCAGCCGGAAGGCAAACATGCCGTTCAGACAGGCGTCTCCTGACCGAGGGGATGCTCCGCAAACACCAATCACCTGCCTGGAAAGGAATCCTGGTATGAGCTATGGGATCGGGGTCCAAACAGTCCCTGCCACAGCCTGAGGAGCTCCGCTGACACCCCTGCCTCCTGAACCATCTGGTATCAAGGCCCTTTATGGTCTTAAAAATTACTGAGGACCCCAAAGACCTTTTGTTCATAATGCATCCATCATTCGTTAACAAAAGGATGCTTCACGGGAACTATCTGCCAATATGGAAAAGAATCAGTGAGAGGAGTGGCATTCATTTTAGATGTTTGCCGATCTCTTTAATGTCCGGCTGATTAGGAGTTCAATTCTCATGGGTGCTTCTGCATTCGCTCTGTGGTAAGGGGGCTTGGGGAGCCTGAGGTATAGGAAGACATCTTGGCCACACACGAACATGTAGCTGGAGAAGGGAGTATTTTCATAGACTTCTCAGTAATTGTGTATTTTTTTTTATACTACACCAAAACTTGATAAATGGTACATCGTTTTGTTGTTGTTGTCGTTGTTTAAGTGGGCCACATTGTAGAATCTCAAACTATGTCGGTTCTAAGCAATGGGGACCCAGAGGTGAAGACTTTTTTCCCTGTCCTGTTACATGAAAATCCATGGGCCTCCCCATCCATCGCACCTTGGATGGCTCTTTCTAGCCTGCATGGCTTTGCGCCATCGTGCGTTGCTTAGCTGGACAATACTGGTTCGCTGGGATTTGCACTCATGAGAAAATAAACACGAGAAGACAAAGAAAGTTCTCATATTGTTATGACAATAGTTTTGACCATGCAGACCCCTGGAAAGGGTCTCAGGAACCCCCCGAGGTCCTAGGACCACACTTTGAGAAACAGTGGCTGAGACTCAAGTCAAAGAAGTTCCCGTCACTCATTCCGCAAATACTTACTGGGCACCCACTACGTGCCAGCAACCATCCCAGGTGCTGGGAATTCCACGACGGACAAAACAAAGTCCTGCCCTCATGCAGCTCACGTTCTCCTGGGGCAGGCAGACTGTATGGGAATAAACAGTCAATGTACACGATCACATCAGGCCGGGCGAAATGCTGGATGAAGCCCTGTGCCTGACATTTGCACACGAGCCTGTGGTTTCCTCGGGAAGCCTAATTCAGCCAGCCTGGGATTCACTAATGTAAGGGCTGCACAATAAAATATGGAGCGTCTTTTTTTTTTAATACCAAAATACTTGCGGACACAGGCGGGGTGGGGGGTGCCCCACCCCCAGAAGAGTTGAGAGCTCACCACTGAGACTAGATTCCTTTCTGATTGCTCCACGAGAGGGTAAACCTCGGAAGTCACCTCACTCAGATGCTCCCGCCCTCCCTGCTTGTTTGCACAATCCCTTCACCAACCTCTTCTGCGTACAGGACGTTCTAATACACTGTCCTGTGTGAGCCACCCATGAATCCCTGAGAGGAGGAAACTGAGCCCGGGAGAGGTTCATAAGCAACACGCCAAGGGACGACACCTCAGAACTCGAACCCCAGTGCCCTGACTCCTCAGCACCGTTCATTCCACAAAGATTTTTACCACTTCCTGCACCTCTGATATTCCTTCACGTAAGGAAGAGAGAATAGGCAAAACGTTGAAACCAAAGTGTCCGTTTAGCTTCTTCCTTTAAAAATGTCCTGCTCGGGGATGCCTGGGTGGCGTAGCTGGTTAAGCTTCTGCCTTCAGCTCAGGTCATGATCTCAGGGTCCTGGGATCAAGTCCCGCGTCGGGCTCCCTGCTCAGGGGGGAGCCTGCTTCTCCCTCTCCTCCCGGCTTGTGCTCTCTCTCGCTATCTCTATCTCTGTCTCTTTCTCTCAAATAAATAAAGTCTTTTAAAAAAAAAAAAATGTCCTGCTCGTCATATCCCCCTCTGAAACAGCCAATCTGTGAAGAACACAAAAGACAAATGGGAGCTGATGCTTAGTAAGCACCAAGTGTTTGCAGCTACAAGCTCTATAAATGGTGAAGGTTTACTGCTGTGCCAGGCCCAGTTCTAAGCAATGGGGACCCAGAGGTGAAGAAAAACAACCCTGTCCCTGCCTCCTGGAGCTGATATTCTTAGAGGGCTGCCATCAGCACAAAACAGAGACACTTGGCAATATCTGCCTCATGGACCCTAAAAGAGTTAACACCAAAACCCAAGCTTCCTAAGCCTTCATCAATAGCATCAGACCAACAACAGAGCCCTGTGTTCAATCCTGGCCTCGGAACACCCTTTCAGGAGAAGAAATGAGCTTTATTACTCTGCCCCTTCACTCCCCTCCCACCTCATTCTACAGATGGAAAAGCCAGCCCAAGGCTCCAAAGCCACTCCCTCTGAGTCTTACAATGAGTCAGAGGTGTGACGGGGGCAAAGCCAGCTCCCTTGTCTTCCTGAGAAGCCCTGGCCGGCCCAGTTCTCTCTTCTTAACATCCCAAGAGGCCTCCTTGAACAACAGCCATGCATTTGTGGCGGCCAAACAGCACACATCCCAGCCAGGGAAACGACTATTTCAAGAGGAAAGGGGCATATATAGCAATGGCCCTCGGCGGCCACCCAAAGTACAACCAGCCCTTCGGTGTCAGCCAACCCCACGCCCCCCTCAAGCTTCCTCTCCCCCCCCACCCCGTTTGCCTTGCCAACACAGTTCCCACCAAGGTTTAAAAAAGAAGGAGAAGTTCCCTTCTGCTGGCTGGCCGGCACATTCCACTGACTCAGACCGTTCTGGACACCACGGAGAAGACACTGTTCATTTTCCCTGGGCTGAGAACTAGCCCACATCCGGACCTGTCACCAGTAGGAGGGGGCACTTGGCTGTCCCAGCACAAGCAGATGAATGGAGGGCTATTTTTAATGTTTGGTTCCTGTCTTTATTCCAGAAAGCCTGGCACCTGTGCCAGAGTTGCTCCAAGTGTGGCCTGTAGACCACCGGCATCAGAAACACCTAGCTGCTGCAGGGAAATCCTGAGTCTAGGGCCCTATCACACACCTGGGAGCAATCACCAGGCATAGGACTAGGAGTGTGAATCTTTAACAAGTGCCTCAAGTGAGTCTTTTGCAAAATAAAGTTGGAGAACCATTGGCAATGCAGGATGCATTCATTCATTCACTCATTCCTTCAACATCTGCCCAGGGCCCAGCACTGGGCTCATGAAGTGAGTGGCATACAAAGATAAATTGCCTTCCTGAGAGTCCGAGGTAGACGCAGTACACTGTGAATGCTAAAAGAGCATGGGACGCCATGGGAGCCCAAACCTGGGAGCATTTAACCTGCCTGGGGGGTCAGGGGCAGCTTCACAGACAAGGGGATCCTGGACCTGAGACCAGAAGGTTGGAAGAATCATTCCCTGTCCCGGCTGGCTCTGACATTCCCTTTGGCTTGGCCAAAACCGAGATGGTGTCCCTCCTGTCCTCGCCTCACCCGGTATCCTCCTGACAGCTCGCAAGTACTCAGTACACATTCAGTGAAGGAACAGAAACAGACCACGGACTGGACGCTGTGGGAACAGGAGCTAGGAAGGCGCTCAGAATCGCTATCTGTGCACCTACTGCTGAAGAACACAGGCCGTTGAGTGGGGCTGATGAGGGTCTGACTGCCATTTCCCATTTCTGGGTCACAGGCAGATCAGCCTTTCCAGGCTTCACCTTCCCCTCTATAAAGCAGGGACAACAGCTGCTTTCCAAGGTTGTCAGGAAGGCTAAACCTGCCTAAAAAGCCTCTCGCATGGAGCCTAGTACACGGCATGCATTTTAAAAAGCTAGGAATTGCTTAGCAATAATCCTAAAAGGCCTGAGATGAAATCCTAGTTCCACCACCAACCAGCTTTGGTAAATCCATCCATCTGGGGCCTCGGGGTTCTCTCCTGCAAAACAAGGTGCTCAGACCAGACCCTCCCTGAAGTGTCCTCTGGCAACAAACGTTTTTCTGAGAGTGGTGAGAGACTGTACAGTCCCCACGATTTATCCTGGACTGACAGGTGTGTTCTCTCTGGCTCACAGTGCCTGAGATCCCAGCTGGCATTTCTTTTCTTTTCTTTTTTGTTAAGATTTTATTTATTTATTTGACACAGACAGAGATCACAAGTAGGCAGAGAGGCAGGCAGAGAGAGAGATGGGGGGAAGCAGGCTCCTGCTGAGCAGAGAGCCCGATGTGGGGCCCGATCCCAGAACCCCGAGATCACGACCTGAGCCGAAGGCAGGGGCTTAACCCACTGAGCCACCCAGGCGCCCCCCAGCTGGCATTCCTAAGGCTGGGTGAAAGTTGTGCCTTTTCCCTGACTGGGGCCATGCCTCAGGCTATTTTGTTTTCCATTGGACCTCCCTTTCCAGCCCATTCTCCTTCTTTGTATCTGCTCCTATTCAAAGAGCTCTGTAAGTGACGCTTGCCCCCAAGCAGGCACAGGACAGCAGGGAAGTTGGTCTCCAAGCCTCCTCCTCAATGGGGCTAAAGGGAGTCATCAGCTTCCTCTCTCATCCCCAAAGGCAGGGAAAAGAAGGGTCAACACCAGCCACAAACGAAGAGCTCCAGCTGCCCAAGTCACACACACACATACTTGGGAAGCTGCAGAGGGTAGAGGGCAGCCTCCCAGACAGCCCCCCCAGTACTCCTGCCCTCTCTGCCGAACACAGTTGCTCCCAAAAGCCCCCAGTCAGGCGGGCGCCTCTTGGCCTCACTCCCATCATATCCGGCCCCTCTGCAGACAGGAAGCTGGCCTTGGTCAGGGCACGAGGAACCCACAGTGGACTTGGAGCCACCCAGCTGGCCCAGCTTTACTCTAAGACCAGACCAGGCTCAGGGGCGCCTGGGTGGCTCAGTCAGTGAAGCGCCAAACTCATGATTTTGGCTCAGGTCATGATCTCATGGGTCATGGGATCAAGCCTGGCATCGGGCTCCCCACTTAACAGGAAGTCTCCTTAATATTCTCTCCCTCTCCCTCTGTCCTTACCCCCATGCGCTTGTGCTCTCCCTCCCTAAATAAATACTTAAGGGGGGGGGAGACTAGCCCAGGCACCCCCATCACGAAAGCAAAACCCTTCCGCCCTTCCACGCTCCCCTGCCTAAGTATGGCCACATCCAGAGCACCATGTCTAAGACACAGAGTTACACAGAAGGGAAGAGCAACAACTTGGGAAAAAAAACCTGCATTGCTTCTTCCTGTAAACTGTCCCTTGACCCTGCCTGAACCTTCCTCCCCATTCACATTCTCTCACTCTGGCCAGTCCCCACCGGGGTCAGCAAATGTACTCTATAAAGGGCCAGGTAATAAATTCTCTCACCTTTGCAGGTCGCCCGGTCTCCACTGCAATCCCTCGCAGGGGACAGGACTGTGTGAGACCAGCCCAGACACTATGTAAATGAATAAGCATGGCTGTGTTCCAGCAAAACCTTATCCATGGACACTGACATTGGAAACTCCTATAAGTTCCGCCTGTCACAGCATAGTCTCTTGGCTCTCTGGCTGTACAGAAACAGGTGGCACAACATAGTTCAGTGACCCCAGATCTACACCCTGGTTACCTTGTTCCCACACCTGAGCCACGTTCTCCTCCCTGGCCTTCCTGGCCACTCCTACTCACCCTGAAATCCACCCCGTTCACTACAACCCTGGCAGATCTTCCTACAAATTCTACTTCAATCCTCTCATTCCTCTTATAAAAATGGCCAAACATCTTGGCTGCCGTTGAGGCCTTAGTTGGGCTACAAGGTATTTTTCCACGCTTGTCTCCTCATAGCCTGAACTAAGCCCATCTTCTTCCATTTTGCAAATACACTGGATCCATCTTTACAGATTTGAGTCAGATCTCTCCCCTGAGAACCTAACCTCCACCAAGTCTCAATTCCTACAGCACCCGTTTAAGCCATTCACAGAGCCCTCAGAGGGCTTGCAATTCGCAAGGAGAGAAGTGTAAATAGATACTTACGGAAGAATAAAATAAATGTTCTAATTGATGTTCATGAGGTCATACTGGAGAACAAAGCAACCAGCAGAGGGAAAATTGGGCGAAGGCTCTGTAAAGGATTAACCCCTAAGCCAGGAGAGTAAGGATTCATCAAGGCGGAAAGACATAGGGTTTGGGAGCAGGCTGGAAAGATTTGCACAAAGGCATGGGCTGGAGCAGGGTGGGGTGTGACTGGACTGGTGGCAAAAGTCAGATCATGAAGAGCTTGGCTCAGAAGCATGCTCAGTAAGGCTGCTGACCTGGCTCCAGAGAGAGACCTGGCAAGGTGCTGAAACACACAGTAGGACCTTCAGTAAATATATTTGGGGACTACCACTGAAACTAGAAGGGTTCCACTTCTCATTCCTGAAAGAGTCACTCCAAGCCTCAAAAAGTCAACAAACAAGAGCATCAAAGTATCCATGGTGGGAGAGCACTGGTCTCCTTCAGCCCACATGCACAGCTCAAAGGAGAGCTGAGTGTGAGGTCTCATGAGACCCAACCCCTGTTTTCTGCTGCATAACCTGCAACCCCACTAGCCGTCTTGGAAAATGTTGCGCAGAAGTTAAGACTATATTTCCGTCCTAGGCCCTTGTAACTAGGACAAAATAGAAAAGGCAGTTTAAGAAAAAAAGACTTAACTCATTTCCACCAATTAAAAAATCACTTTCATTTTTTTAAGATATCTCAAATTTTTTTCGGAATCACACTGGCTTATGTTTGATTTTTTTTTTCTTTTAAGAAGCAGATGTTTCTGGAACCCTCCCCCCTTTCCCCTTTAAAAGACTGTAAAAATAGAAGTCCCCAAAAACTCTTAAATGCAACCGACACAAGGTCTTCCATTGACGCCAACTCCTATAGGCTTCAGTGGCGAGCAATTCTCAGCTAAGGGGGCTCTGAAGTCAGCTCTTTGAAGTGAGCTTGGTGCTTTCTCGGTATAAAGGAAGTAAAAATGGAAGCGGAAAGATGAAGAGAAGACCGAAATACAAGGATGAAAAGGGGAAGTAGGCCCTTTGAACACCAATACCGTCCCCTAACCAGAATAACTCCGGACCAACTTGAATCTATGGAGATCAGCAAAACATCCACTTTTATAAATGCACTGTGCTAGGCACTATTGCAGAAACAAAGACAAGACATGGTCTTCTTCTGTAAGGCTATAATTTAGTCAAGCAAGGTACGACAAAAACAATACTCTAACACAAGAGTAAATGTAAAAACCATTACGGAAAGAAAAGGTAAGTCTCCGAGGCCAGGCCTTGTGTGAAATGCTCCAGCTATCCGTCTCATGAAAGTCAGATGCTTTAAGGCCCTAAGGACATCAAAGGCCCCACCCGAGATCATTCCTCAGGTAAACACGTGGATGGGAGTTTGAATCCAGGCCAAGCCACCAGGTTCTTCCCAAAGAGTAGTCCCAAGAAGAAGAAAAAGATACCTGCTTGAGATGGAGGAAAGACCATGAGAGGTTTCGTGAGTAAACCCGATGACCAGGGCTTTCGTAGACACCTCTGGGAAGAAAGAACATTCCATGCAGAAGGCCCCAACACCTGGCCCTTATAGAGGAAAGAGTAAGTAGAACTTGGCCTAGGTGTCAGGGAGCGTGGCTAGAAAAGGAGCCACGGTACAGGGTTGGGATCCCAAGGTAAAATGTACAGGAAGCAGCAGCCCCCAAGGGCTTCGGAGCAGGTAAGGGACATCATCAAACATCAAAATATTCAAGTATCCCAGAAAAGGTATAAATGGCTAAAACAGAATTGCCAGTTGTAAACAAGAACCAGAGAATCTTGGAGAGTCAATAAGTCTCCAGGATTCTTTTTATTCTCCTCCGTAAGCTCATCTGATACACTCTCACTAGGTCCCCTATTGGCAAAGAAAAATCTGGTCTCATAACAATCGCTGTTCCCCTCACTGCACTTTTACTTTTTGTTTAAAGTGCAAAACCCTGCATAAAATATAGAGAATGTTGAGATTCTTCTGCGTTGAGAGCACTGGCTGGTAGGCCTAATTTGGTGAAATTCCACATTCTCATAAATTATTTCAGCAAGTGCATTAGCATTCTCAAAAATACCTAAACACTATACCATGCTGCACTTTAGAGAACACCCAATGAGAGGGTCAAAAAAATTTTGAAGGACTGATTTAAGGACTAAGGTTCAAAGTCTCCAGGATGACAGGTCATGTTCACACTGAAGATGGTTTCACCCAAATTGCATTGATACAAGGACTAATTCTTTTCACATTACCTTTACTAACACCCTTGTGTGTTGGTAGAGAAAGGGTCTACTCCAGTTGATAAACGAGGAGATTATGGCTCAGAAAAGTTACATACTTTGCCCAAATTCAGAGACTCCAACACCACCTAAAGGATGCCAATTTATGCAATACATTGTTGCCTAGAATCTAAATACTGTATATTCATTTGGGCCCAAGCTGGGTAATTACAAATCCAGGCATGACATACGTGATTCTTATTGAATAAAAGGTTCTAAATATATTGCACAAATTAGTCCACTGTCCCAACATGCTAATACTAAAGACAGCTGAAATCGTTACTGCTACAAAAATAAACTGAGGGGGTGCCTGGGTGGCTCAGTGGGTTAAAGCCTCTGCCTTCTGCTCAGGTCATGATCCCAGGGTCCTGGGATCGAGGCCCTCATCAGGCTCTCACTCAAGCAGGGAGCCTGCTTCCTCCTCTCTCTCTCTGCCTGCCTCTCTGTCTACTTGTGATCTCTGTCTGTCAAATAAATAAATAAAATCTTTAAAATAAAATAAAATAAACTGAGAACACAGAACACACGAAGATACTTAAAGTTCTGATATTTAGGGGCGCCTGGATGGCTCAGTCGTTAAGTGTCTGCCTTTGGCTCAGGTCCTGATCCCAAAGTCCTGGGGTCGAGCCCCATATCGGGCTGCCTGCTCCTTGGGAAACCTGCTTCTCCCTCTCTCACTCCCCTGCTTGTGTTCCCTCTCTCACTATGTCTCTCTGTCAAATAAAATATAATAAAACAAAATTAAATTAAAAGTTCGCAAATTCAAAGTGCTTTAAGCACCTTTCTTCTGAGTTTTTAAAATTTAGGAAATGTTTGCTCTATGGTTTAAAAAGAATTTAATATGCTGTTAAGTATCATTCTGCTGTGTGAAATATATATAAAATGCTGCGAGCTGTCTTAACTATAATATCCTAAAGATTTCTAAAGTGAATGGGTCAACTAAAAATGCAAAGAAATCCTGTGGGACACTTTCAGCTACATGGGCTTATTCTATATCACATGTACACAATCGCTTTTAAATAATAACTTCAACCATCACCCCAAAAAATAAAAATAAAAAAGGAGAAGAGAGAAACTGAACTTGAAAGTGAGAAAACATAAAACATCCTTTTTTTTTTTTTAAAGGAAAAACTGATAAAGGGAATTGGGAAGGGGTCCTTTCGCTATGAGGCCAAAAGTCCTAAATCTGTAAATTTTCAAGTCACAGTTGACTCGTTCATATTGAAGAAGACACAATTAAGAGAATATGACCCATGAGCAGCAAAGAAGGACTTGACAGTAGCAACAATAGTGTGTGCATAGGAAACACTGTGTTAAGTCTACTCTACCTGCGTGTTCTCTCTCCATCTTACCGATGGGAAAACCGAAGTGAGCGGTTCAGGAGAAAAACATCGAGAGATGGGGGCAATGGACAGGAGGTCGTAAGATCTTAGAGCATCTGCTAAAGCAGCATTGCCAGAGCTCCCAGGAGGAAATCTGACCTCGTGTGGGACGCTCACCTTAAAAGAAACACTGTCAGTAAGGAGTGACTAGAGCAGGACAGGAGCAAGGCACACAGGGAATGGGGGTGATGGCTGGGGGCATTTAACCTAGAGAAGAAAAGACCAAAGGCAATGAGCAAGATGCAGGCGGGTCCTCTGTGTGTGACAGGGGGATCAAACAGAACTCTGGCCAAGAGGGCCAGGCAAGGAAACATCCCCTGCACCACCTTTTTCTTAAAGAACCCCCTGATCAGCACCGCGTTAACAAAAGTCTGGTGTGTGCGAACTGAGGCATCACTGAAATTACTTCATTTGGGCACACCACCATCAGGTTGGCCATAGTCACAGACCCTCCACATTTTTATCTGTTGAATATTTTCCTTACATACTTTACTGAAATGAATTTAGCTTCACCCTATATGATACGTTCCAAGAAACCAGGTGGCCTGTCACTCTATGGGTTTTTTCCTCATATATATGAAAATAGATGACAGTTAAAATAAATATTCATCCAGCTTGCATCTGTCATCATCTCACACACCAGCAGTCTTATGACTCCACGTTTAGAACACCGGAGCAGAAAAAGTCAAGCAAAACAGGAGACCACTGGATGCTGAATTAGACAACTCAGAGTTAGAACTCCCAACCCTCTCTGTGGATTTCTTCACCAGCAAATGGGTATGATTCAGTGTTTTCTCTCTTAGGGTGGTTTTAGGATTGTTTTTTAAAAGACACCCCAGGGATGCCTGGGTGGCTCAGTTGGTTAAGCTTCTGCCTTCAGCTCAGATCGTGATCTTGGGCTTCTGGGACTAAGTCCTGGGATGGGCTCCTTACTCAGCGGGGAGTCTGCTTCTCCCTCTGCCTGCTGCTCTCCCTGCTTGGGCTCATTCTCTCTCTCTCTCTCTCTCTCTCTCTCTCTCTCTCTGACAAATAAATAAATAAAATCTAAAGAAAGAAAGAAATAGACACCCCAGTGCTAAGCACATTTACTCCACTGGTATTTTCCACACTGTTTTGTAGAAAGAGCTTAATTAAGCTCTAGTCCTTATTACTGTGACCAAGTACACCTGTTCAGAACCTTGTAGAAGGTTCCCTGCACTGGAAGGAAGGTGAAGGGCATATTCTCTAACTCTTCTTTTAATGTGTCTGTAGTCCTAGTGAACTAATAATTATGCAACCTCAGGGAAACCAAGTCCCCCTACCTCTCAGAAAACAGGTTATAATGTATCTCTGTGGCAATTAGCAAAAGCATGTGACATTCAGACCAGCTATCACAGGACACCAGCTCATCAAATTTCCCTCTGTCGTTGAGAATGGCAGAGGCACTTTTCATTGAAAACTATAAAAATAGTTTGTGCCTCCAAACAATAATAATGAATGAGATTTGCTGCTATTGGTACATTACCGGGGGGGGGGAATAATGAAGTATACATTAAGAAATTTTCCACAGAGAATAGTTCAGAAAAACAAAACTCTTAGCAATGACGTATTCCCATTTGAAATCAGATCACCAGCAGTAGCAAAAACAAAGTCCGTGGAGGTCTCACCATATAAGCACACTACTTGAGTGAATGAAACTCTACCTGCTAAGGGAAGAAAGAAGGAAAAGAGAAAGAATTTAAACAGTACCACCATTCCACCCGTGAGGGAGTGAGAGCCTGACCTGGGGACCTGAATCTGTTGGTCAGTGAGTTCCAAGTCCCATGTACCATTTCTCACCTGCCTCATAGTGATAGCACATTCCAGGATATAGATTTTCCATTCTATGGTGCCCCTAGATATACTATTGGATCTGATCCTCAGCCACGGAAGGCAACCTTCTCAACCATGCAAGAGCTGAGGGAGGCTTGCTGAGAAATGGAGGTATTCCCCAACGTGATAGGTAAACACCACTTTTGGACACGGAATCCGTGGATGACTCCAGGACCAATTTCCATTCGTGATTTCGACTAAACAGCATTTCTTCCAATCTATGCTCCAACTGAGATGCAGTTCCCCCTGGCATCATCAAGGGTGATCTTGGTCCCAGATCAAAGTATAATACAGCCGAGTTGCATTTTCCCACCATCATCATTAGCCCATACAGCATTCCATAAAAAACAAATTAACCGTCAACACATTATTACAGCCATTTGGAATTTTTCTCACCTGGTGGCCTCTCCTTTGTACCTACTAGGTGACCTCAGTGACTTGGGTGACTTCACGATTGGGTTCCAAGATCACTTCCTCTCTGAAACTGTCCTGGAATTCTCCCCAGGGCAGATTTGGAATGCCAAGGAGAATAAAAAGAAGAACTGCCACTACCAGGCTATGCCAGGCTGTGTGCGAAGGCCGTTTCCATGCCCCTTCTCACTTAGTCTTCCTGGGAGACCTCTCTTGGGTAGAACTTTCAAGGTCACCATTTCCCACGTGAGCAAGATACAGAGTAGGGAAGACAGGGACCCAGCCAGTACCCCTTGCTAAGGCAAGTGGCAGGATCAACTTCAAGGCATTGCTCGTCCTGGCTCTGGCTCTCCTGCCCTTGATCCCGCCACGAGCTCAACACCGATGACACCATGCTCACCGCCGCCCAAGTGCAAGCTCCCTGAGGACAAGGTCTGCACCACCCCTTCTCAGGGACCGGAACGCTTCTCCACCTGGACCAGCTGACCAATCAATGTGGATTCAGTGTTCTTGCTGCCTGGAACAGGCCGCTTAATCAATAATCAATCAATCTAGTGCTGCCTCTCCGAATGAGAAATAAGTGATGGAGACCCATGTGTACCACACCGTCCTGTTTATAAACTGAGTCCAGCTGACCCTTGAACCATGCGGGTTTGGACTGCCCGGGTCGACTTACACATAGGGTTGCAGGTGTTTTTTGTTTTTTGTTTTTTTTTTTCAACAAATACCGTATGGCACTGCAAATATATTTTCTCTCCTGTGATGTTCTTAGCAACGTTTTCTTCTCTCCAGCTTAATGTACTGTAAGAATACTGTATGTAACATATAGGTAACATACAAAATACATCTTCACCAACTCTTTATGCTGTCAGTAAGGCTTTCACTCAACAGTAGGCGATGAGTAGCTCAGTGTTTTGGCATATTTGCAACTAAAGGGGGGGTAGGTGCCCCCTAGCCCCTGCCTTGTTTTGGGGGTCAACTGTACTCTGAGTCTAATAATGTTACCCTCATCTTCCCTGAATGTTTCAAGGATGCCTGGTCGTATTATTAGCAGCTGTACATACTGGGCTGAATTAGCACTTCCCAGGCCTGCTGAGCTAGGGCCCTTCTGCGTTCTCATTAGACCACAAGCACCTGAGGCTCCCTGGGGCCACAGAGGTGTCTGACCACAGGCTTCTTCTTTCTCCAGCTTCTCTTGTCTCTACCCCTAGCTGTCTGTTCTTACTGCTTCTCTGCTGCAGGAGAGGAAGCTGGCAGAGCCACACTTAACTGGACCAGTCTTTAAAAACGTGAATAAGAAGACTCTCCTCTGAGAAAAAAACATTGATGCATGCTTCAGGGGGCCTCTATTTTCTCGGCTTATTCAGATTTCTTTTTCCTGTGGTTTGGATAATTACTGTTTCCTGAGCAGTGGAACCCAGAAAAAGAAAAAGGCTCCCTAGAAGCCTTCCTCTGCTTTCAAATTTCCACATGAATTCACAGTCAGAGGGCCCGTCCACACAGTCTGAACTTTTCTGTCCTGGACAATAGGATGTGGAGAGTGAAAGCAAATGCTCTGGTCAGACCTGGAGACCTCCAAGCGGGGATTTTCTGAGTACAGCCTGAGCCTTGCATTTGAGGAAGTCATCGGCACCATCGGCAAACGCATTGCCTTCCTTTCCTTCCCCCCATTGTTTGCAGAATGGTGTCTCCTCCAGGCTGGTGAGGACCGTTCCAGATGAGGCTCCCTAATTGCCCTGGGGGAGAGGAAGGGGCTGGCTTTATCACAGGAAAGGACTCTCCCAGACTCTTTTCCAGCAGGCCTCCCAATCCCTTCTCTCACTGGAAAAAGGAAAGAAGGGAGAGGGGAAAAGACTATCTTACTACTTCCTTATTTTCTATATCCTCACCACAAGTTTCGGATTCTCTAAACCGAAACTGATGATTTGCATTATTCGGCCTTTGCCTGAAGCCCATTCCCTTTATAATGATGACCCTGGAAGGTGCCCTCCCCCCCCCCAACTGTGTTGAAGACCATCTGGCCACAATACAGCAGGCCGGTCCTTGGGAAACCAGCCCCGGACTAGTTCCCCCATGAGGCTGGTCACAGTGAGAGAGGAGATCCAGGTTCAAGATCATACTCTTCCTCTGCAACTCTGCGCACCCAGCAGTAGACTTCACCCCTGCACTTCTGACCCACCACCTGCAGGACGATGGTGGGGGCCCATTAGTGTAATTACCTATGTTCCCATACTTAACGTAGCAAATATATAAGGGTTCTGAATGGATGGTCTGCAAGGACATCCCGTGTTAACAGCCAGGTCTGTCTCTGAGCACTGGGGGTGACGGCCCAGAGCAGGGTGGGAGGAATGGGGTGCAGTTCTCACTCTGTTTGTACACATGTGCATGACTGAAGCTTTGGCCGCCACTGCAGTATTAACTTTTGAATTGTTTTAAGACAAGGGTTCTTTTGTTTTTGAGACATAAGAGCAGTAAGCCCTATTCCTGCTCTGCTCAGAGGTCAGTATGGTACAGTGGTTCAGCGCCAGGATTCTGGAGCTCACCTGCCCGGGGTTTGAATCCCAGCTCTCCATCAGGCAAATGCGTGGCCTTAGGGGTGTCACTAAACCATCTCTGCCCCAGCTCTGCCCTCCTTGTAACAGGGGTGCTAACAGCACAGGGGGGTGGGGTGAGGCTAAGTTAGCCTCCTATGGTTCTGGGGACAGAGCTGTGTCCTAGTTAAGCCTACAGGACTGTCTGCCACTGTGACTGCTTCTAAGTAACATCAGGCATGAAAGCACTCGGTAATCTGTAACGCACGCTACAAACAGGTCACTGCATCCCAGATGCTTGCTTTAGAAAGTTTCAAACTCAAGCAGAAGATACATGATTTACAAACAGGAAAAAGACTTGCAGATGTAGCAGAACTCAAAATGCAAATCTCCGCAATGGAGAAAAGCAGATGGGTACCACCGGGAGGGCACGTGAAGACTAGAAGCACACAGAGGAGGGCACCGGGTCCTGGGAGTGACATCTCCTCCCTGAGGGACACACACGGAGGGGGCTAGGAGGCCTGCAAAGGTTGAAGAACCCAGATGTGGCTGGGGACAGCCCCTGCCCCCCGCTCCTCCCTTACACTGGCTCACTGATGGGGTTTCCTCCCCACCCCTTGCTCCACAGGAAACCATTCTGGGCATCTCAGAGGAGCAGAAAGGAGCTCCAGCAGCCTTGCCGGGGAGCCGCCTGGGCCATCCATGGTGGGCTGATCCCGCAGGGAAACACTGCGCTGGGCCACAGCCCAGTCTCGGCCTCGCATTCAGTATCTGCTCCCGAAGTCCCAACCCTTCCCGCTTTCTAAACGAACCCGCCCTTTGGAAAGGAGACCCCAGTTCCCCAGGGGAGGGGCTACAGGAAGGCCGGGGGCCAAGGGCCCTCTCCCCACCCCCAAAAGAATCATGAATGAGAAAGAGGACTCATCATATCCTCAAAAACAAAACAGGGGTAAGGAGGGGCAGGGAGAAAGGTCCCGTGAGTTTGAGAGACCCTGCCCCACGTATCCACCAAAAACAAGGGAACACAAGCTGCGGTGGCCCTTGGAAGGCCCAGGAAAATGGTTTTTAAGTCCCCTCCAAAACAGACAGTGAACTTCAGGCCCCACTTCAGAGCTGGCCTTTCACAGAGCAGAACATCCACTCTTAGGCAGCAGAAAAATCACTGAGAATCTCAACCAAAGCCAAACATGAGCTCTTTTTTTAAAAAAAAAACACACATAAGCTGAGAATTTGCTACAACAAATGCCAGATTTTAGCTTGGGAGAAAAACAGAAGCCTTTGGGTAAAATAAACAGAAGGGGGAAAAAGTTCCCCTAGCATAAACCAAAGGGAACCTCCTTCCTGCAGATCGAGTTCTGACCTTTACGTGAACTCCAAATAACTAGCTCATGATTTCGCAAAGCAAGAGGAATGGCAAGCATTTTGAATGATGCTAAAAAATCTCAGTTCTCCTCTGGCTTTTTGTTAGGCAGCCAAGTGTATCAGTCAGAGCAAAAGTAGCTAAAAAATGTGTACTTCCCTCTGTCAGGAAAGACTGGTAAGGGGATGGCCAGCAGCCACCCTCTGGCAGCCTGTGCGGGACAACGCCCTTCATGTGACAACCAGAGCTGTCAATGAGAACAGAGCAAGGAAGGCCAATTTCCTTTCATTATTCCATCAACAAACATTTACTGAGCACCTACTATGGGCCAGTCACAATTTTAGAGCAGTGGGCAAAACAGACAAAAACCTCTCTCCTTTGGGGCTAATGTCTCCAAAGCTGGGGTTTGTTTTTTTTTTTTGGTTTTTTTTTTTTTTGGTTTTTGCTTTTTGTTTTAAATAAAGGCATCAGTTCTCTGGTTTTCACAAAGGAAATGACATCTAAGACATTATCGCACACCCTCACTCATGTCTATGCATCTGCTCTCACCGGCCCCCTGTTTCTGCCTAGCCTGGGACCCAAACCAGTCCCCTGCCCCTTCGTCTATCCAGGTGCGCATGTGGACCACCAGCCCAGGCACAAAGCTCAGCCCCAAGCTGGTCAGGAACAGCTCCACCAAGGGATATTCCTGTTGGCAAAGCTGGTGGGAGGAGGGGCCACATAGAAGCCTGTATCTGAGAAAGTCCTTCAGAAACAAAGCTGTCCAAGAACAAAGCGGTCTTACTACTCAATACTCATCCCCTTCTCGATGTTCCTCCCATACCTGCCCATCCCTTGCCGGCTATTTCTGTCTCCATATTGATTGGGCTTGGTATACAGTAGGAGATCAGTAGATGAATTCACAGCCAAAGGGCCTGATCAGGATGATATACAATAAGAACAGAGCATAAGTATATGCCAGTACTTTCTAAACAACCTGTAGGTCAGTGCCCATTAGTATCCCCATTCGATGTGTGAGAAGACCAAAACAAAGGAAGAGAACATGGCCAAAGTCACACAGCATGGAGCATTTCCATCAATTTTGTAAAGCAAAACTGGTAACAAGTAAGGGGTTTATTTTTCTTTTTTTTTTTAAGATTTTATTTATTTATTTGACAGGCAGAAATCACAAGTAGGCAGAGAGGCAGGCACAGAGAGAGGGGGAGGCAGGCTCCCTACCGAGCAGAGAGCCCGATGCAAGGCTCGATCCCAGGACCCTGGGATCATGACCTGAACCGAAGGCAGAGGCTTTAACCCACTGAGCCACCCAGGTGCACCAGGGACTTATTTTTCTTAAATAACAAGTATTCCAGAAGTGGGCAGCTCAGGACACTTCAGAGCTCCTTGAGGTTCCTTCCTGCTCCCATTTTTCAGGACAGGACTTGTACTTTCGGGAAAGGTGGCATAACAGAGAGAAAGATGAGGGATAGAAATTCGGGTGCCCAGGTCTTGGCTCTGTTGCTCGTTCTCTGGGGCCCTGGGAGGGTCTATTCTCCCTCCTCTGCCTTGGTTTCCTCTTCCATCCAATGGAGACTGTTTTCCTATCTATCTCAAACACGGTAATCAGGGGGTGTAGAGAAGTCCTGGACACACAGATACAGGATCACAGTAGTTCCTACTGGGATTATTGGCAGGAGTCCTGGTGCCCCTCAAAGCATAGCATCCACACTCGGGTCAGATGGGCACAGCCTACAAGCAAACAGTCAATCCCCCCACACAGGACTTTCCATGGTCCTTCACCCAGTGATGACGCCGTGCAACCATTTACCACAACGGAGTCACGTGGCCACCCCTACACCGAGTGACACTGGGAGAAGCAGCCTTCAACCAGGACGGAGACAAGAGACAGGGAACCGAGAAGGAAACCAGCAGTGTCCACACAAAGGTGGAGCCAGGAGGGACCCCAGGCATGCTGCAGCACACACCTCCCCCAAGGAAGGCACCTTGGGGGCAGGGGCAGCAGTGAGCAGCCCCTACCCCTTCTGAGGCTCCCTAACAAGCCTCTAGGTACACAGGACACAAGAGCCCCCTTGCCATACATTATTCTGCCGAAGCAGAGACGAGGAAAAGATGCAGGATAGAAGCTCTCTTCCCTGCTAAGGGGCTGGCAGCTCCCAGGTGCCCAAGAGACCAGTGAATCTCTACAATATACTTTTCTAACAAATTGGTTGAGGTGGCAGTTCTAATCAAAACATGAAAAGGCTTCAGGGCTCCTTCCAGACTTACGGAAATTAATAGGAGCCGCTAAACGAATCTCGCATTACCTCCCTGGCTTCCGACTTCTCCCTTCATCCTGCATCTTTCCAAGTTTGTGGGTGGGTAAAGCAAATGTTTGTTCTTGGAACGTACCGGTTTATTTTGTTGTTTGTGTAGAAACATGAGCTTGGATCCTTTTTAAAGACAAAATAAAAAATATATATATAGCTTCTATACATTAAAAAAAAGCAGCCCACAGGAACTCAATCTTTGTTCTCAGTACACTATACATACTTTCATGGAAAAGAGAGTTTTCATGAACCAGCAAGCTTCCTGGTTAGAAACACGACTTCGCAAAAATGTTTTTCAAAAGATAAAATTGCACTCAAGTGTTGTCTCACTAACCCACCTCCTGAATTCTCAATAAGCTTAGGTCCCAGTCATTTTGAATTTTACTAGTATCAAAAATCTACTTCTTAGATCTACAGAGGAAAACACACACCCCTCTACTTTCGAAAGCCTGATGTGTTCTAGTTAACCCAAGAAAGCAAGCTAATTTGGGGGCAATCATCCATTTATCAGGTATCTTCACTTGACAAAACCTCCCTTCCACAAAGAAAGCTTCCTAGAACCCCTTGGCCATAGAGTCCTCCCATTAACCAGGTGCAAAGCTCCACCAAAATCAGGACTGATGGTCCTCACTGGGATTTGGGCTTGTGCCAGTGGGGGTTAGAAGCAAGATGCAATGGTTAGGAGCAGGCTTCTAGAGCAGACACCTAGTGCTAAAGCCAGATATGTCCCCTCGGTTCAATTACTTATCCTTTCTTTGCCTGTTTTCTCATCTGGAAATGAAGATGATTGATAGGGGAGGTGCCTTGTCGGGTGGTTGTGAGGAAGCTCTTGGCGCCGTGCCTGGCACACAGTGAGTGCTATGGACATGGTCTGCCATCATTTCACCCAGGAGACCTCAGCCCCATGACCGTGGGCCAGCAAGTGTATCTTGCTCCTGCTCGATCCCCAGTGCACACGACAAAATCTCCAAAATTTGTTCCAAGGCCACATTCTGAACCTTCTTTGCTCTAGACGCGCTGCCCCAAAGGCTGAAGATGCAGCTGTCAACAAAACTCGTCAGACCTGAGGGAGCCAACGGTCTAACTCAGGGAAGGCAATAGAGTGTACTGGAGGCAGTGTGTGCTACGGGCAAAAGGTAGAGCAGACAAGGAAAGATCGGGAGTGCTGGGGTGCTGCCATAGATGGGGATATCAGGGCAGGCTGCTCTGGAAGGAAGAGGAAGTGAAGGAGAACACTGGGCAGTACTTGGGGTGGGTGTTCTGAGCAGAAGAACATTAGTGCAGAGCCTGGAGGCAGAAGCGTGTGGCTGTGCAGTAGGAGCAGAGCTGATGGTGGAGGGAGAAGATGTAGGGGGTCAGGGGGCCACGGGGTCAGATGGACAGGCCTTTGCGAGGACCTCACCTTTTCCTCTGGGCGAAACAGAGAACCCATACAATGTTCGGAGCAGAGGAAGGACAGGTCTTCCAGTTTTTAAAGCACCTCACTTTTAAAAAGGATCCTTATGGCTGCCTCACTGAGAACAGATTGAGAAAAGACCAAGGTAAAAGTTAAGAGAGAACCCCATCCCCCACCCCACGGTAATCCGGGCGAGAGCAATAGTGTTTTGCCTCAGCGCCATAGTCGGGAGGTCTAAGAAGATTCTGGATCTGCTTTGAGGGTTGAGCCCACAGAATGGCAGATGGACGGATACAGGGTCTGAAGGAAGAGAATCAAAGATGACTCAAAGGTTTGGGGTATGAGCTAAGTGGAAGTATGAAACAGCCATGAACTGTGCTGGGAGAAAGTGGGTAGCGCCATAAGGTAGCAGTGGTTTTTTTGGTCGTTGGGTTTTTTGGGGGGTTGTGGGGATAATATTTCTTTAAATAGTAATTGTGGCTGGTATGCTTCTTCCCTACTTCTGGTCTCCAAAAAGGACTTTTTCCTTCAAAACTCCTTGCCTCCATCAGCCTCTCCACCCAGTTCTTCCCCTCAAAACAATTTCTCTTGCTCTGGTGGACTGCTCCTCCACCAGAAGCTTCACGTGCGCTGCCGCCGCCAGCTCCTAGGCCCATGGAAGGAGGCCCCTGGGTGCTCAAGCTGCCCTAGAGTGGGTGGGTACATCTGTCTAATGACAGCCCCTATCAGGAAGCCCATGCTATCCCACACCTAAGCCACATCCTCCCCCAAGCCTTCATCATTCACGAAGGTGATGTTTTGATCTTTGCCTTCTTAGCCTGTCCCTCTCTCTTAAGTGGTTCGGAAATCTGAAAAACAGGCACGGTGTTAAAACACCAACAATAAGCCCCTCAGGGCACTCAAAACAGCAAGTACCTTTTGTCCAGAGATTTACAGCTCATTTGGACCTCATCATAAGCCCCTGGCATCATCAATGAGTCAGCAACTGAGTCCTAAGCACCTACGATCAGGCACCACACCAGGCAATGCAGGGTGGGGTGAGGGAGGGAGGTCTCGGTCACCAGCACCATTTCACAGTGGGGAAGGCAGCTCATAGAGTTAAGAATTTAGCAACAGACACACCATCAGGAGGTGACATGCAAGCATGACACTCAGTCCATGCTCTTTTCATATGTATAAGCTGGGTGACTTTGGCTAAGTTACTTAACCTCTCTGTTTTATCAACTACAAAACAGAGATGACGATGGCACCTACCTTGCTGGGTAATTGTGAGGACAAAACGAGTTCATTGACAGAGAGTACTCGGAAGAGTAAATGACAAATAGTAAGCCTCAGATAACTGTCATCACTGCCATTACTATTACGATTACCAAGCTGCCTCTCAAGTAACTAGGGTAATAACTACCATCACTAAATACTTACTTTGCGCAAAGAACTGGACACAACGTGCTTTACATGCACTAACTCACAGAACCCTTAAAACAATCCATGGGTTTGTCTCCATTTCAAACTCAGGAATCTGGGCTTTGGAGAGCAAGGTTAAGGGTTCAGATCCAGAACTCACACAACTACTAAGTATCAAAATCAGAAACTGAGCTCAGGTCTTACTGAGCAAGTTACTTGCCAGAAACATATTTACTGCATGAAATAAAGCAATTGTGTGCTTCTAAGTTCTACACAAATGTTTAAAACACATGCAGAATCAAGGGCACCTCCCTGATACACAAGCTCCTTTTAAGGAGCCTTAGCCCGAAAGTACAAAAGGAAAAAAAAAAAAAGCTCCACATTTCTTGTTAACTTCATCCACAGTGTGTGATACTAATCACCCCAGACCACATCCTATACCCACTGCAACCTAAAAACCCACTTCCTCCCAGGACACATTCCGGGGAGCAAAAGTCAACATCCAGCTCCAGTTTCTCCAAGAACACCTTGTATGTTGACCTATGCATGCCAGCAAGTAACCGAGCTGGAAAAACATTCCCCCAATGCCTGGAAAGGGATCAGAGTGCCTTGGCTTGAAGTGCATTGTGTCTTCAACACTGAGAAGCTGAGAATCAAGCTAGCTAGCAGCATCCTGCTGGATTCTGAGATGAGCATCACAGACCAGAGACAAGTTGGCCCCAGTGGCCTCTCCTGGACTTGATTTCAGGGACCTACCTTTGTCACCTGACCCTGAGACCTACAGTGGAATGGAACCTTCATCCCCCCAAGGCCTGGGTATACAACGGCAGAAGGAGCATCTGTCAGCATGCCTTGGAAGCTAATCTGCCTTGAAGTATGGAGCCTAGGGGCTCTATTGAGGATTGGGGGCGGGTGGAGGGCGAACGACTGTTCTTCACATGTTGATCACAAGACCATCCCTCGAGTCTCCCAAGGTCAGAATTCATCAGAAGCATTCTAGAGAAAACATAACTGTCCCACTAGAGGGAGGGGAGGGAGGACCGGCCAAAGAGACCAAGAAAGAAAAGCAAGAAGTTGAGTATATGTTAACCCCAGAGATGTGGTGAGAGAATCTGGGGCCTCCTACACTCTGAGAAGCACTATTGTATCAAAAGCGCCATGCTTACAGGCAAGCAACCAGGCAAAAATGCAGTCCACTGCCACCAAAGAATCAATAATCCACAAACAGCAAGTCCTGATCACTCTGGAGGGGTATCTGTTGAGTACCCATCATGTGCCAGGCACCATGCTAGGGACTTTCTAAAATAATATTTCCCATAAAAATATCATTTCCTGCTTTTCTTGGGGGGAGGGGATCAGAAGATCTGCAACATGGCCAAATTCTCACATGAAAACAGGGGCTAGGGTTGAGCGGCTGCCTTCTGGGGGCCTTGACCTCTCCCAACTCATCCCCAGTGCCCCAGCCCACTTCCCTCATTTATGTGGCTGCCAGGCCCCTCTAGACAGTGATGCAGGCATTGAATAAAGCAAGTAAGCATTGCATAAAGTGAGATGATGTGAGGTACAGCTGCTCTGCCATCACTAGTTTCTACAATTCTGCCAAGCCTTTATTACACTGTAAGATCTGGGGTACCATTTCCCTGTTACCTGGAGAACTTGTGAAGGATGTGTCACTGCAGATAGTAATGTGGAGCCAGCCCACTTGGGCAAGCATGCTTGATGCTCCCCCAGGCTCTTCTCCATGACCTGGATCCATTTGCCCTACTCCTTAAGATCTGGGCTCCCACTGATTAAGTTGTTCCTCCTGCCGAGAAATATTAATGAGGGAGGTAGACACATGAGATCTCCAGGCTCACCTGGCCTCAGAGGCTCTTCCACCAGCCAGAGGGTACATGTCTTTGTCAAGCAGCAGGGGGTAGGGGCCAGGGGCTTCTCCATCATAGCTCTGGCACTGATTCGAGGGCTGGATTGGTGAGTACCTACACATTCCAGGCTAAAGCCAGGAGTGGCAAGTGCCTGTCCCCAGGGAACTGTATTCCCACATTTTGAGAACCTGAAAATTGTCCATCTCTGCTCCCAACACACATGCACAGTTGAATCATGACTCCATTACATCACAAACCAAGAATAAACACAAAGTTTCACATTACTGTAAATGTGTTATTTTGTGTCTTCCCATACTTAGTCCCACCCTGATAGATCCAGGGGCAAACCTATAGGCAATTCCAGACACTAGAGAGAGAGCCCAGGACAAGATAAAATTCTGCCCTTAGGAAGCATAGACACTTGACCTTCCTCCTTGGCTAAGTACCCACCCACCCCAATGTTTTACCAAGTCATTAAGATTTGTCCAGTGCTCACCATGCCTCAGCTCATATATTACGCATTTTATTCTCATTACCACATTCTATTGTCACTATTACCTGCCTGTTTAACTGATGAGAAAACAGAGACTTTGCAAAGTTAAAGTAACTTGCCCAAACTCGTAGAGGGAAATAGAATTCAAACTCAGGAAGTCTGACCCCTGAACCCATGCTGAAAATGCCAGAGAAGCACAATTTCTTGACTTTCAGATGAGGAAGCAGAGCCTCACCATTTCTGTGATGTGTGCAAGATGATAAAACTAAGGAGAGGTCTCACTCCCAAAGCTGCTTTCTTCCACTCCTTCCTGGCTGCGTCCCTAGGATCCTGCATTTTCTTCGTTTGCTTCCTTGTCTCCCCTAACAGTGCCTCTCAATCTCCTTACTGTCAGTATCTGGGGATGTGGGGAGTTGTCCTGGGCACTGTGGGGCTCTTACCAGCATTCCTGGCCTCTACCCATTAGGTGCCAACAGCACCCTTAGGATGCTCTGCCCCCCAGTCAGAACACCCTAAATGTCTCCTGACACTGCCAAATGTCCCACAGGTGGCAAATCAGCCCCAGCTGTGAACCACACAGAATCCCAAGGGCGGGGCCCAGGACTGTGGGGCAGAGGAGGCACAAACTGGTGGTGGAGCCCCGGGTTTAAGCCTGGCTTCAAATCCCAGCCCTCCTTCTGGCACGTGCCTCAGTCTCCTTCCATGTGAGATAGGAATCTGCTTCCTCTGCTCCTCGGGGCTGATATGAAGAGTCAATGAAACCAGTTATGCAAAGCAGTTAGGTCGGTGGCAGGTTCGTTCAGCGCTCAACCACTGAAGTTACTGTTGGTAGAATGTCCCACTCAGACCCACCGCACAGCGACCTGGAATCCCTCTCTGAACACCAGAAGCAGGTTCTTCCATATTTACAGATAAACACCTCATGAGAAGCACCATGAGAGGGGGGGAATATGATCAAGTGAATTACTCTAAATCAATTAGAAAGAAAGAAAGAGAGAAAGAGAGAAAGAGAGAAAGAGAGAAAGAGAGAAAGAGAGAAAGAAAGAAAGAAAGAAAGAAAGAAAGAAAGAAAGAAAGAAAGAAAGAAAAGAAAAGAAAAGAAAAGAAAGGGAGGGAGGGAGGGAGGGAGGGAGGAAGGAAGGAAGAAAGAAAGACAGGGGTGCCTGGGTGGCTCAGTGGGTGAAAGCCTCTGCCTCCGGCTCAGGTCATGATCTCTGGATCCTGGGATCGAGCCCCGCATTGGGCTCTCTGCTCCACAGGGAGCCTGCTTCCTCCTCTCTCTCTGCCTGCCTCTCTGCCTACTTGTGATCTCTGCCTGTCAAATAAATAAATAACATTTTTAAAAAAAGAAAAGAAAAGAAAGAGATGGGGTGGGGAAAGAAGGGAAGGGAGGAGAAAGAAGGAAAGAAAAAGGAAGGAAGCCGGGCTCCTGGGTGGCTCAGTCATTAAGCATCTGCCTTTGGCTCAGGTCATGATCCCAGGGTCCTGAGATTGAGCCCCACGTCAGGCTCCCTGTTCTGTGGGAAGCCTGCTTCTCCCTCTCCCACTCCTCCTGCTTGTGTTCCCTTCTCACTGGGTCTCTCTCTGTCAAATAAATAAATAAGATCTTTTAAAAAAAAAAAAAAAAAAAAGGTAGGAAGGGAAGGAGGGGAGGGATGGGAGGAGGGAAGGAAGAGGGAAGGAAGGGAGGGAGGGAGGGAACTATTAACATCTTAGTCTACAAGTCAAGTAGTAGAATATTCCAGCTCAAGCCTGGGCCCCAGTGGCCCATCACAGAGCCCTGATGCTGCAAGTGACTTTGCACACAAGCACACACACACATAAACACACACACACAAATGTCACTAGCAGAGCAACACTGCAGTGACAACACATTATAATACTGAAATACCAGTAACAACTAAATGCCCAGCAGTAGGAGAATGGAATAAAATGTTAGAACAGATGCTGGAATATTACATGGTTAACAATGTTCTAAAAGAACAATTATCCCATTGAAACATGCTCACCAAAAGACATCAAGTGAGGCAGACAAGACATAAAAAACTACATGCTCAGTACGATCCATTTGGGATAAAGCCATAAGGGGATACAGTAAAATGCTAACAGTGTGGATCTCTCAATAGCAGATTAAAGGATTCTATTTCTTCTTTATACCTTCCTTCCTTTCTCCACTTCTACACCTACAGTGACCTTCAGAGGCAGGAAAGCCTTGTGGGTAAGTGCAGGCTGGAATGCCACGTGACCCTGTGCCTGGTATTTAACTGCTCCTAGTTACTAACACTGCTAATAATACCAGCAACTGCAAATTGTAGCTGTTATTATTACTTTTATTACTAGAGGAGGGAGTAAAGCCCTGGAAATAAAATCACAGGTGCAATGGGATAAAAAGAGGCCATCAGTTAATTATCTGTCACCTGGGACACCTGGGTGGCTCAGTGGGTTAAGCCTCTGCCTTCAGCTCAAGTCATGGTCTCAGGGTCCTGGGATCAAGCCCCAAATTGGGGCTCTCTGCTCAGTAGGGAGCCTGCTTCCCCCTCCCTCTCTGTCTGCCTCTCTGCCCACTTGTGATCTCCATCTGTCAAATAAATAAACAAACAGAGCGCCTGGGTGGCTCAGTGGCTTAAAGCCTCTGCCTTCGGCTCGGGTCATGATCCTGGGTCCTGGGATCGAGCCCCACATCAGGCTCTCTGCTCAGTGAGGAGCCTACTTCCTCCTCTCTCTCTCTGCCTGCATCTCTGCCTACCTGTGATCTCTGTCAAATAAATAAATAAAATCTTTTAAATAAATAAATAAAATCTTTTAAAATAATAATAATTACCTGTCACCCCTGAAGGAGTGATGCTAGTAATGCAAGAAGATAGAAATGGTCACCAGGTGCTCTTGCAAAAATCATCTGTTAGAGTTTCCAAGACTGACAAGTGAACCATCTCCTGAAAACTAACCACTCTCATGGGAGGTACCAAACATGTGCCCCAAAGGCCACCTATAGAAAGGGGCACACTCCACCTCGCCTCAAATAGATGTTGCTGGAAAAGAGCACAGATATGAGCACATATGAAGGGATATTGCAAGTTGAACCCTATTTATGACATTCCAGGAGGGAGCTCTGTTTCACAGAATCCAAGAAATGGATTTATAACCTCTTATCGTCAGAAGATTTTTTTAAAAGTTCCCTAATTTTGCTGTTCCTGAAATTTTTACAGCTTGGATTCTCTTAGTACAAGACATCTCAGCAAATTACGGGCTCTAATGTTCAATTAACTCTCTAAATAAATGCTCAGGGGCCTCAGATACGGCCTGGCACATTGTAGGCACCTAAGCACCTTGAGCGGAAAATGTTGAGAATGAACAGAAACTGTACGTTGAGGAAAAGAAACCGAATTTGACAAAACATGACAGGTTTACCAGCCATGTGTGTGAAGACAAACTCATTCAAGCTTGTGTATGTACACCACAGAACGCACACGTCTCAAATCCTCTGACTGACGGGGAATGGCTCTGAAACCTGAAAAGCCCATTCATCAGGGGCCTTCCAGAAGGCACAGGAATGTTCCGCCCATTGTATACACACACCCCGTCTCAGAAGGGGCTCGGAAGAGGCCCACCTCTTTTTCACCTGGTTCTTCTCCACAAAAAGGGCCTTCACCACAAAACTTCAATAAACGTTAAGACACTGCTTTTCCCCCTTCACGTCTCCAGTGCATAAAGATAAGATACTTGAAGGGGTGCTCCATAATGAGACTTCCAAGAGGCATGCGGTGGTGATTTAAATTCCACTGGGAAAGGTTATCCCCACATAAAGCCCATTGTCAGTCTGTCCTCCCACACAGAGGGCTGGAACTAAAAGCACCAGGTTTGGGTTTTCTAAGACAGGCCTGATTTCAAACATTCTACGTTTCTCTGTCTCCACGCACTGTCTGGGCTTAGAGCTTGAAATGGTGGCCAGAGCTGAGTGATTCTCATCTGGGTGCAGTTTTGTCCCCTAGGGGGGTATCTGGCAAAGTCCAGAGAGTTTTGGTGGCCAGCCCTGGGCAGCTGAGGCAGGGTATGGGGCAAGGGAGGGGGGTCTAGTGGGCACAAGCCCGAGGTCCTCCTCCACATCCCACAAGCCACAAGTCAGCTCCCACAACCAAGGCTTCTCTGGCCCCAGGCCCTTCCACAACTCGAGGGGAAGCTGAGGGAGCCTCAGAGTAAAACTCCTGCCTCAGGACTGGAAGTGAAGGTTTATTCCAAAGCGGAACTGTGCTCCTTTAGGGAGGGCTCTGCCCTGCCAGGCAGCGTGTGAGCAGAGACGGTGATGGGCTCTCTTCAAGCCTGTTTGGTTCAGTTTTCAAAGGGGCACACAGAAATACCTTCCTTCCCAGATTGTGGTGAAAACAGTGACGCTGCAAACATAAAAGGTTCAGAGAGTCCCAGTGGCCTGCACTTCACAAAGTACACAAGAGACTAATCAGCAAAACTGAAACAACTTCTGGACCGTGACAGCCGTTGCTGCCATGAACCGAGGAGCCCCCGGCCTGAGGGAGCATCCGGCAAACAGATGCAGCTTCTGGAAGCAGAGCAGAGCCACTTGGTGGGCTGAGGTCAGGGACAGCTCAGGGTTCTTCGAGAAGAGACACCAACTGAACAGAGTTTCTTGGGGTCATCTGTGCCCCTCAAAGATGTTCTGGGTGAGGGCAATGGCTTACCAAGCAAAGGCAGTGAGAGGAGGGGCCCAGGTGCTAGACCACTCCTGGGTGGAGATTTGGTGGCAGAGAAAAAATACTATCAAAGAAGATGTTCAGCCAGGGTTCTTCTAGACCCCAAAGGAAGGAGCAGAAGACTAAACCACAGCCCCCTCCACTGTGTCATTTAAATCATGTGACAACAATAACTGGGAATGCAGAATTCAGGGCCCCAACGGGTCCCCCCCCAAATGCCCAGTTGCTATAAGGCATCCCCCAAGAAGGCCATTAATGACTGGAACCAAATAACTAGGGAGGCTCAGAGCTCCCCACACAAGCCCCATGAGACGGGAGGATTGTGTGTACTGGGAACTTCTCTTTTTAAAGGGAACTACCAAGACATCTGCCCCAGGGCCACCTCACCCTCCCCAGTCCCATGTCACGCTCATGTTCACGCGTCACAGGAGGTCACTGGTGGTTCAACTTGGAATTTCCAGACTTCTGCTTTCTAAAAGTTTGAGCAGCTTCAAATATTAATACAGATTAATGCTGGCAACAAATGTAACGGCTTTAAGAGCTCTTCCCCCAAACTCTAAGTGGAACACAACTGGGACAGGGCCAGCCCTGGGTTCCAGACAGACACGGCCCCTGGCCTTCAGACCACAGACATGCCACGCTCCTCGCTCCTCAGTCCAGGTTACAAGATGAGACACAGAGCTTCCCCTTTATGTATTAGCAACTTTGAATTTTTCTAATGTGTTTGAGAGTTCGTCAAAATGCCAACAGACAGATTATTCTTCTGCAAACTGATTTTTTTTTATTTTTAAAGAAACACATTACTGTTGTAGACCTAAAAATAATACAATGCTCTATGTCAATTATATGTCCATTTTTAAAAACTGCAGTAAGAAGAACATAAAAACCACATTTTTCACAGGTAGACACAGGAGACCTGGACTTATTTCAAATCGTCTACTATGCTACCTTAGACAAATGACTCAGCCTCTCGGAGCCCACAGTTAACCATATGTAAACAGCAAATAATCCCCATTAAGGGGAGGAGGGAGACACATAAGGACAAGTGTCATAACACAGTACAATACAAAGCATTTAAGTAAAATGGGCTAAAATCCTAACTCTCTCCTCCCACACCTAATCCCGGCTCCCACAATGCAGCCCAACTCACACTACCACCACCAGAGAGTCCCAGCTCTCTGAGAACAAGGACCTCATTAATTTCACCCACGAAGGCTAAGTTGAGGGTAGGACCCAGCACACAACACAGGCTCGGTAACTACCTATTGAATGAACAGATAAAGTAACCCTGAGCAAAGGGCTCTAAGTCCTATCTGTGAGACAGAGATTATCCCCTAGCAGGATCTTGAAGGTTCCATGAGTTCCTGCATGGGAAGGCGCCCCGCAGAGACCTTCTTGTAGATGCCTGCTCAGTACCAATCCATCCTTTCTTTGGCTCAAAGGAGACCACAAACAACCAAGCTCTGAAACAAAACAAAGCTTTGAAACGGTGGCAAATGCTATGCACACCATCAGGTGGCATTCTTATTTTCTCCTTCCTTCACAGAACAGATGCGGAGCTACGCATATAAATGCCAGGTGGCCAGCCCCTTGCCCCTGGGGAGAGGCAGGGCAGGGTGTGGCCTGCAGAACTCAGACCACAGGGCCAAGCAACCTGGCCCACAACAACCCCCCCCCCACCATCTGCCCCTGCACAGACCCAAAGGGGGTCTGAGAAGCCGGCTCCACACTCAAATACTCCACCGGTTCCCCTCCACTCGTCTCTGTCTGGGCAGCCATGATCTGGGCAGCCATGAAAGACTTGAAACACAAGGTGGGTAGAGAGACAAGAGAGGCAGAGGGAAGGGAAAAGAGCCAAACTCAAAAGAAAAATCCCTGCAAGATCCTAACTTGAGAGCTGTAAGAGTGTGAGCAAAGAGCCCCCAGTTCTCACTTGGACAGAAACCCCGCTGCCATCACTCGGCACTAAAGAGAAGGTCTCCTGTTCCACTCCTGGTGGCAGAAACCAGAGGGACTGAAATCTCAAAAGAGGTACCAGGTCACCCGCTGGGATTTGGAGTGGTGGTGAGAACTGCACGGAAAGCGCTGGGGGGGAAGGGGCGGGTTTAGGTCCAGCTCTGTCACTGTTCACTGGAGGCCCCAGGCAGCTCCCCAAGCCTCTTTGGAACCCACTCTCTCAGCTGGCAAAATAAAGAGGTCACAAGATCTTCCAGATCAAAAGCAGCCCATCCGCATGAGAAGCAAGCACACAAAGCAGACCTCGTGTTAACGCACTGCACCTAAGAGCTCCCTATTTCTCCCACAGAGCAATCCCAAATGCTCTTGTAGGGCCAAGGAAGAGCCGGATGGGTGTCTCAGAGACCATCCCACTCCCAGGGTAAGAAGAGATGCCCAGGGAAGAAGAGGGAATTTGTAAAGAGAAGGGGGAATTCTGGAAGGTGTTGAGCAAGTGAGCATGATGATCCCCCACACCTAAGAAATTCTTGCATGTTCTCAGCAAACATTTATTGAGAACCTACAATGGCCAGGCCCTGTCAGGGCTTGGAGACAGAGCTGTGAACAAGACAAACCCCAGACATGAGGGCATGCATCTGCTCAGTCTTTGGTCACTGCTCAGTCAAGCTGGCCCTTCCCTCCCCTAAAGCTTTGGCCGCAGACAGCCTACCATGGGTTTCGACAGGGTAGTGGAAGGAGTAACGGACTTGGGAAAGGAGCTGAGTTCCACCTACTTCATGTTTGATCTTAAACGGGTCTTCTTTTTCTCATATGTGAAATAAGATAGACTTATTTACTTCACCCGTATCTTCTGAGAACCAAAGTCTAGTTCATGCCTATGAAAGAATTACGCAAATTGGTCATTCCTTTGTCCAGCCTCACTAGCAAGCCAACCAGTTTCGGAGCTCCCTTACAGAGGGTGCCATAATCACACACAACCATCCTGGGCCCCTGCCTGGCCCCTGGGTGATCCAACTCCCTCAGGCCCTCACCAGCCATCAGGCCTGACCTCAGAACAGCTGTGAACCCTTCCAACCATGCTGGGGCCCTCACTCGAGATCACACCTCCCACCCCCCAGGTGGGACCCCTAAGGAAGTCAGGCCTACATTCAGCTGGGCAAGGAATCAGTTCAACCCCACTCGAGCAAGAAGCAGATATGCCTCAAAATACCACAAGTGAGAAACCCAAGTGTGGACCTCCCCACCCCAGAGAAGGCTGTGTGGGCCAGGGCCAGCAGATTCCTCCAATCCTCCCACAGGGCCAGTCTTCCCCCATCCACCACCAACCCCCCCACCCCCCAGGAGGAAATGAGCCCAGCACCAGGAGCCCTCTGGGCAACCTGATCTCCTGGCTCTGGAACTTCCCAGGGCAGCAGAGCATCACAGAAGGATGCAGCTTCCCTTCACAGGGTGAGTAGAGGAGCTGCCCGATGGCCCTTCTGAAGATGTCACCTGCCCACCAGCGTGGATTTGAAAGGCACTGACTAGCTCTGACATACCCGGGACTCTCTCTCTCTCAGCCTTCACTTCCTCAGCCCTCGGGCTGTTATGAGGCTTAAGCATGGTGCTGACCTAGGGCAGTGCTGGGGCAACAGCAGCTAGCAGTCAACCGACTGAGCCCCTGCAATCCCACTCCCTCGGACCCCAAGAGCCACTTCACGGTTTTGAAATATCCCTCTTGGTGGGGGTTGGGGGCAGGGGGAGGAGAAAAATGCAAGGGGAAAAAAAAAAAAGAATTGTTCAACCATTTCCTTCCCTGTTCTGCTTTGACCTTCCACAGTGTCATACAGGTGGCACTTGTTCTACTCAAGTGAACACTGAGCTTTTTCTAGTCGAGAAACTGCTGCTTTCCTGGACTTGACTATCCTCGGCTCTCACGATCCTCCAACCACCCGGGGCTGGTCTCCCCAGGGCTCAGCCAAGATGTCTCTGGTCTAGTGGGTGTGGTTCTGCTCAGACTCACTGTGATCCCGTTTAGGAGTATCAGGCTCTAAGACAAGGTTCCACCCAAAACAGAGCTGATAAAGACTGAGGAAACCATTGTCTGCACACGTACCAGGTTACAGATCTCACAGGTCAATGCCCACTCTGTAGGGCATTATTTTTTTTCATAAAGCGGTCTAGCAGCCACGTTTTTACAGCTTTAAAATACTTCTCATATTAACAGATTCACAAATCATAAGAAAACCTTTTATCAGACCTCAAGCCTAATTCAAGGGCTGGAAACATGATTATCTATGATGTCTCTTTGGGTCCCCTGTTTCAGAAATCCCTATTCTTCTCTTTGCAAAAGCCTCCTCCAATCAGTCTGTGTGTGTGTGTGTGTGTGTGTGTGTCTGTGTCTCTGTGTCACACACACAAACACACACCCAATAGACAAAAGAGAGTCAGCACCCAGGGGTATAGATTTATTCTTGCAAATGTCCACAGTGTGCTGAGCTGTTGTCCTCTGGTTCTGAATACCCCAGTCCCAATCCACAGAGCTGTTTTGATTTCAGAGAAAGAAGGAGAGGAAAGAATTTCCAATCATGGGCAGGACGTTAATTTCTAGTAAATATGCTAAAATATGCTTTTTTCAAACTCAGAGACAGAAACGAAAGGGAGAAAAAGAGAGACGAAAAGGCAGGCCTTCCTTGCCACCCAGGAGCACCAGAAAATCTTTACCTGGATTGCCCCAAAACAAAAAAGCCTATTGGTTCAAATGGCAGGAAAACACACCACGTGCCAGACCCAGCAGAGCAACAATTCAGGACACAGAATATTCCCTATTCATGAGGAAAACCTAAGAGAGATGTTTTCCTTGACTATTCAGAGCCTCAGTGATGTTCTGCTAGGCGAATAAAATTCATATGGCCAAGAAGACACTGAAGGCAACCCCTATGAACTCCCCAGCTCCACACCTCCCCATGCCACAGCCAGGGTCCCTCAGAAAGGTGAACTCACTCTAAGAGGGATATTGGGTTCTGAATTACTCAAGGACACAGCATAGTATCTTTATGGGATCAATAAACAAGTCCAACTTGACCTTCACGTAAATGTAAACGATTTGAGAAAGAAAACCTCTCAAAACTTCCTTTCACTCAAGAGTTCAGCAACTGACAACTTCTCAAGGCCTAAGCACCTAAAATTCTGCTTGAAATACCATCACAACAGTTCCCTGAGTCTCAGTGGTGATGCCTTTCAGCTTTAAATCCAGTAAATACCTTGAAATGCTCAGAAGCCCTTACTCTGCTCCAGAGTAAAGTCATCGTAACTAAGAAACAAAGAGAAAGAGAACGCCAGTTTCTTCCTCTTCATGATGATATTAGTGATAACGCCAGGTATGTGTGAGCACAGGGATAGCACTGAACTATAGAAAGCACTCGATAAATGGTATTATCGTTATTATGCAAACCTGCTGTTATTACGCACAAGGAACGAGAAAAGCTCAGATTTTCCACCGCCCTGCATTTTCACAGGAAATGAGCACATGTGACTAATCCTTCATTCAATAGTGACTGAGCTCCTACTGTATGCCAGGCACTGAGTTGGGAGGTACACAGACAAAGAAGGCAAGATGTGAGTGGTAGAGCTGAGGAAGAAACAGAGAAACAAAACAGAGCACGGTGAGCCAAGAGATGCAACAGAAGGGCAGACCCAGCACAGATTTAATTAAACGCAGATTTCCAGAAGCGTCCAACGGGAATTAGCCAGGTGGTGGAGAAAGGTGACATAGACAGAGGGTGCCGTCAACCTGGAAGGCCTAGAGGAGACAGAGAAAGCCACACACGTGCAGGAACAATGTGGAGGTCACTACGGCTGGAGCAAAGACGGGTGAAGAACATAAAACAAGAAGCTAGAGAGGAAAGCGGCCAACCGGCCAATCACCCTGAGGGCTCCAAGGGCCAAAGCAGGATTTTCAGCCACGAAATGACAGGCATTCTGGAAACGTCGTCTCTCCTGTCAGTGGTAGCAGTATGGGAAATAAACTTCTAGAAGCTGAAAAAAAAACAAAGATGAATGAAACATATGGAATCACTGTCAAAGCTGTGTACATAAGGAGACTATCTAAATTTTGGCTCTGGGGAAGGAATTTCTTTTATTCCCTGTAAATGTTTACATCTCACTAGGCGTGAGCACGCACACACCCAGCATCTCGGGGGTCCAGGGATGGAGTTCCCGGTGCTGTTTTGTTCAGCAAAGCCTGTGCTATCCGGGAAGCGCAGTAAGAAACAACACCTACTGCTTTGTGTCTCCAAACCAAACAAATCTGAGACTTGGAAAGTCTCAGGGACAGGATGCATCTTTTATGCCAAGACAGGGCAAAAGGCAGACAACGGGAGGCACTTAGCTTTGAATGTCAAACTCGACGCTGGGAGCCCGTTAGCCTCCCATCAACCAATTTCTCTGTAAAGCTTCAAAAATAAGAGGGGTGAAGGAAAACAGCAGGATTCAGAAAGCTCGTGAAACTGAGCAAATTAGTTAGCCACATTGAAATCCACAAATACTATGTCCAGGACAGAAAAGGAAATGGTGTCAGGTGATGTTATCTGGAAAGAGAAACAGAGTGGGGAAGCGGGAGGGATCGTTTCAATAAATCAATGAATGCCACGCACAGGAACGTGGACACACATGCCCCCCCACCCCGCGCCTTGCATGCGCACCATGGCAGGAAGCCGTGCACTGATGTGACATAATGACTCCAGAGTCAGACCTGAGTGTAATTCTCAGCACTGACATTTACCACATGACCTTGCTTGAGCCAGTCTTTTAACCTCTTTGGCCCCCAGTTTTTGACGCTGCCTGAACAGCAAAACCTAACTCAACGGGTAGATAAGGATTAAAGGAAAAAACGTGCATAGAGCAGTTACAGTGTGCTAAGTGCTCAAAAAAGTAAAGACCATCACCAACAGTCTTAGAGATGAAACCTTGAGAAAGCTCCTCAGAAAAACTCAGAAGCAAAGCTGCCCTCCCCAGAGATGCTGAACAGAGCATGAGGCAGAGTCCGCATCTCACGCCGTGACCTGCTCGAGGTCAATGTAAAAATTGCCGTGGGAACATGGCCACTGTTGATGCTGTTGCCAGGCCCTCTCCCACCGAAGAATTTACTGACACCATGAACACCCATTCCACAAGCATTTGCAGGCGCTGACCACGCAGAAGCCCATGTGGCAGCCCAAATACTGCAGCAATGCCAGGAAGACTGGTCTTGCTTTCAAGGAGATGAATCCATTAACAAGACATGTATACAAATATCTGTAATGCCATACAGGAAATCGTGCCATGGGGCAGGTACAGGGAGCAGCTGTAAGAATATGGGAGGCCAAGGGCCAATTACACGGAGAATGCACAATGATTAAGCACAGAGAGAAGATGTCTGCAAAAGGGGTCAAGTGCAGCCACGTGGAGATCAGGGAAGAGCACTCCAGGCAGAGATGATGATCTATGAGGCCTCAGAGAGGCCAGAGAGAATGGGAAATGAAAAGGGATGGCAGGTACGGGGCTGTCGGGTAGGGCTCAGCATTGTTCCACATGCTTCTTCCGCAGGACAGCAACAGGTGTGCTGTACGGCGCACCGGCTTCCACAGAATCAAACAGGCTTCCTGACCACAGCCTGGATCCCAGCCCTCAAGAGCTCGAAGGGCTCAGGGAATCTCCTTAGAATGGAGCTTGGGGCTTCTCCCAGCCTGCTGAACCAAAGGGCCTCCTCCCCTCCCCCCCAACCCCCCAGTCTGTCCTGGTTGGGAGAGAATGCACAGTGTAGAAAGACAGTTGTGTTGATCAGGGCGCCACTTAGGAAAGTCTCTTTTATATATTACAAATATAGAAAAAGTGTTACTATCTGGACTGAGACTGGTAACTGATGTTTCCAAACAGGAATAATGAGGCATTCTGCAAGAGGCTTGAGTTAAGAGGATTCAACTACATTCACTCTGGTCACCAAACTTATTAAATGCAATTTGAAATGCAGGTTTTTTAACCATGCGCTACGTTTTCACATGTGATATGTGCGTGTGCTGTGCTCGCTCCAGGTAAAGGAGAGGACTCTGCCACCCAGGGCTGTGCCAGGGGAACAGTTCGCCACTGACAAATCAAGGAAAGAAGATGGAGGAGAAAAAGAAGGCACTAGATCACCCTGGACCACCAGGCGAGAAGCAGTTTGCTGATGGAGGGCAGGGAGTGCCTGGTTTCTCACAGAGCACTCTGCGGTTCTGACGGGTGGAAGACAGGACAGGTCATCACAGGAGCAGCAGCTCTGAATTTGAGGGCACACAGATCTGGGTCTAAATCCTGTCTCTACTTCTGAGATCATGTTCTCAGCAAACTCATTTCTAGGAATCTGTCCTAGGCTAACTGCCAACATAATGCGACTTAAAATCACAAAAGGGAAAAAAAAGAAAAAAAAAGGAATCAACCTAAACGTCCAAAAGTGGTGCAGTGTTTAAATAAGGAATAATACGTAGGTGTGATAAACTATAAGGCCACTACTAAAAATCACTTCTTGGAGATTTCTTTTGATAATCATTATAGTCATAGCCCAGGTAACGTTAAATGAGGGGAAGATGTGGCTTTAGACCCCATATGAGGGACATGAAATTTACCAGCAGAAGAAGAGCGAAAGGAACGCAGGAAGTTTACGATGATCGGGGATGTCTCCAAAGGAGCAAAGCTCTGTGAGTAGAATAAGGAGAGCCGTCAATGGCCTGAAATCGGAGAGGGCTTGTCTCAGCCCTCAGACACACTCCCGCCGAGGCTGTGTTAGGAATGCCAAGAAGGGGCAGACCAGAGATAGGCTCTTCTACCGGTTTCAGCTGAGATGTAGGTCAGTGTGTCATTTCTTCAAAGAGGTGAGTCAGGATCACAGCGACCGATAATTCAAAGGCAGAAGAGACAAGAAGAGCTAAATTAAAGAGGCCCCTCCAGAGAGTCTGGCACTCCCCAAAGACTTAACTCTTCACGCTATTTTTACCCAGCTACTGACTAAGAAGAATGCACTATTAAGTAGACCATTTCTCCCCTCTCCAACTGTCCTATAAATTGGTCCTGTGTTTCCTAACACCAAAAGGGGTAGTAACCCAGGCAGAGCCAAATGCCAGTAAGTACAAATTTAGAACATGGGTTAAAAGGTACTCTGATCAAACCCCCAGCGACAAACCCTGAAAAGAAAGAGGGGGAGAAAGCAAGAGCCTTGCTCTCCCTACAACTTAATTCTATGCTCTAATTCAGAGCAGTATAATTAACCCCGAGTTTCGCCGCTAACACTGAGCTTTTTCAGCCTGATGAGAATATCATTTAGTATCTTGCCATCGCCAATAATAGCAATATGACACAATGGTACCTATTGAGGCTCTAATCAGGGCACACAGTCATTTACATAGAACATTTTCTGTGACTCTCTGTAATACAACGCCACAAAGACTCGATTGAGATACAAGTCTCCCTTTCCCATAAACCAAAAAAGAAAAAAGAAAAAAGGAAAGAAAGAAACCACAATTTCCTTGACAGGACAGCACAGATGGTCCCCACCCTTCCCGAGGGTTTGCCAGGCCCAGGCACTTCACTCGAAACTGCTCATCCTGATGCTGACCAGAGGCTGGACGCTTGCTCATGACCACGTGTGTACACTGGCCTCATCTCCTCACACAGGAAAAGCAGATCGGGGTGCTCTGGGAAAACCCCGGGCTTCGTAAAATGGAGAGAGGGACGCGGAGGGGCCCGGCTGGATTCACAGCTTTCCCATCCGAGCTCGGGTGGCTGGCCTCGCTGGAGTGGCTTACATGGCCTTGGGACTCAGGCCTGGAGAAACGTGGACCACCGTCGCATTCTGTGGCCCAGCTGGTGCCACGAGCCACGACGTGAGTGTGAGAGAAGGTAACCAGGCACCATGAGTCACTGGGGAAGGGGAGCATTATGGCCTTTGCAGGACGGCTGCTGTGCCGAGAAAACAGAATTCGGAAGCCAGACAGACCAGAGTTGGCCTCCGGGCTCCGGGCCTTAGACTGTGAGCAGTTACGCAAATGCTCGGGGCCTTCCCTTCCTCCTCTGGAAAGCAGGCTTTGAAAACAGTGCAGGGGTGGAGATTTTTACTCTGCATCTGAAATACAAGACGTGGTGCACAGCATAAAAAGAGCAACAGTTGTGGGCACAACCGTTAGCACCGTGATTCATCAGTCAAGGTTTGTGCAAAAACCAAAAGGATTTGGGGTACGACGTGTAAGAGCCTAGACCTTGGGGCCAGGCTCCCCCGGTCCAAATTCTGGTTCTACCACTTGCTGCTGGGGTGACCCTGCTTAACCTCTATGCTTATTTTCTTATCTGTAAAAATGAGCAAAATAGCAGCACCTATGTCCTAGGGCCGCTGTGAGGATTAAATGAGGGACTATGCTCATATGCCAATTTGTTATATAAAAATAAGATGAGGGGCACTTGGGTGGTTCAGTCAGTTAATATCCAACTCTTGTTTTCAGCTTAGGTCATGATCTCAGAGTCGTAAGTTTGAGCCCCGCATTGGGATCCATGTTCAGCAGAGTCGGCTTGAGGTTCTCTCTCCCTCTGCCCCTCCCACTTGTGCACACTCTCTCTCTCTCAAATAAATAAATAAATCTTAAAAAAGAAAAATGAACCAATAGGGATCTGAAGAACAGAAGTTGTTTCTATTAATGCAACACTTACTAAAATCTGTATTACACTTTCATATCCACGACGTTATTTAAGCCCTTAATTGAAACCCAAGAAAAAATATCCTATGATATAAAGTTGAGGTCTAAATTCTAATAAAGGCCTGAGAATCTTCCTTTCTTAGAATTTCCTTTAAGAAAGAAGAAAAGGGGGGGGGGCTTGGTTAATGGGAAGAATGAATGACCATTTGTTCTTTTCCTAGCTCAAGTCTTCGCCTGTACAGCCAAGTTCTTCCCAACTGAGCACATCCCTCTCACGTGCCGTCTTGAGGGGAAGGCCAACGGGTAGGTCCAAGCCTATGCCTAGCACCAGACATGACGGGCTGAAGGAAAGAAAAAGTAAGACTGGGGCCAAGTTTATGGGGTGCTTTCTGACCGTGAGAAGGGCTCCTCTCAGCCACTGTCAACAGTGTCAGAACCTTGGAGCTCAGACTGAGAAACCGTCCCAAGTCCCTGCTTCACAAGGGCCCCAGCTGACCTTGGAGACAAGCCTTTTAGTGAGCAAAGCATGTGTTGACCACTAGCTGGCTAGTGTAAGTCGAGTGCTCTGCATCTGCTGAACAGCCAGAGTTGGGCCAGCATCCGTAGGACCACCCACCACACAGCTATCAAGGGCAGATCTCACAGACAGACTCACCAGGGACCATCTTCTTCTCAACCACCATTTGGCATTCTGAGAGATTTCCACAGAGGGTTTGGAACAGCTCAGTGGCTGGTCCTTGGTCACTCTTCCCAGAAGCAAATCCAAGGCCAACGAGGTAGTCAGGCGATCCTTGCATGTCTGCCAGGACTGGACACATCCACCATCTGGCCAGTGTCAAGGACCCAAAATGACGGTGACCTCACCCAGTCCCTGACCACCATATGTAAAAATAGCACCTCCCCCATCACATTGTATCCCCTAGCCCCTTAACATAGCTCTGAGATCTCCCGATCTTCTCATCACATGAGAGCTCCAAGAGAGGGGGACTTGGTCTGTCTGGGTGACATCAACATCCCCCACATAAAAACAGTGTTTTGTTTGGTACAGAGTAGGTACTGAATGATCAGTTAATTGGTTAATTAATCAGAGGCCAAGGCAGTCAAAAAGATGGTCAGAAACAAATCACATCTGGGGCCTAACTTAAAAGGAAGTTTTGAAAAGCACTTGACACCGAGCCAAGGAGTCTCTAGAGCAGTTTAACAGTAGAGCAAGATTGGGCTTCTTGGCTTCTTTCTTCTCCCTTCTCCCCTCTGTATTTTTTTTTTTTTTCAGAATGTTTTGAAACTGATGGCACATGGAAGTCCAGAACTGAGGGCTGAGAATTTCACACACACACATACACACACACACACACACACACAAGGGGGAACCAGGCCTGGGGGAACATAGAGCAGGAAGATGCTGGGGACTGAGTCACTCTCTGCCGCCCGGCCTGATCTGGCCAGCCGGACCCAGCAACGGCAGCTGTCACGCCCTGAGCCCTGATCCGGCACCAGGAACCTGAGCTGGGCGCTCAGCCTCATGACAACCCGATGATACAGTCACAGAGGCGCTGCCTCTAACATGGGGCAAGGTTCCAACGTCAATGGGGAGAGGTCAGATCAGGCACAAGCGTAACAACCCTTGAAATGTGCCAACGTAGCGAAGGCCATACCAACCCCTTGGGCTCCAGCACCGGGACAGGTGAAGCGACAGGCTAGAGGCTTGTCTTCAGGAGCACTGGGCTAAAGTTATATGTCTTTTAATACTGGAACCTGGACCCGAACTCACCATAGCAGGAGAAGCACCATACAAGAGGCATCAGGACACCAACAAGAAAGATCAGATGTGTGTTTCCAATCCCGCATTCTGTCCCGGCCAAGTCTGTACATAGAGCTAGAAGAAGCAGAGCCAGAATCTGACCCCACCCCACTAACTTCTTGAGCCAGACTCAGACCAGTCCTCACAGGCCTATCTATCCAAGGACAGTACCCAGAGATATAATCCCAGCCCCATGGAAAGAGACTGCCATCTTTTATGTCTTCCTTCCATACTCTAGGTGCTGCCCACATGCCTATTGGAAGCATGTCAGTCATGCGGAGTACTAATCATCTGCATCATGTTTTAGGGTCCACTAGAGACTCCCCCAGCTCCAGGTCAGCAGCCCTGGGATACTCCCATCTCACTGCTGTGCAAAGCTCAGAGACTTAGGAGATGACAGGGTTCCAGAGAAGGACTATAGCTGATGCAGGTCTCCGATACCAGGACCGGAGCTCATTCTACATCTGCTCCTGCAATCATTTACATCAGCCCCCTCACTTTTTCAGGCTCCCCTCACCTCATTCTACCATTTATAAAGAGAGAGAGTGGCTAAGTCTGCACACCAAGAAACCAACAGGCAATGGTCACTGTGCCGAGCGGTCAGATGGTTCTTTTGGCTCAAGGCAACCAGTGGAGTAGAAAGGAAGGCCTTTCCACTGAGAAAGGAAGGTATGCAAATGTCTACAATCTGTTAAAATCCTTTAAAACGCTGCATGCTTCCCACATCCACGACATCCAGTCTCCCCTTCCTCCTTCATCAAAGACCCTTAGTTTCCATTTTCTATAACGCACCAGGGACTAGAAGGCTGTATTTCTCAGCCTCTCTTGCACCTAGGGGTATGCCTGAGACTAAGTTACCAGCAGTGAGACCTAAGTGGACCAGTTCCATGGAACTTCTAGGGAAGAGCTTAGATAGAGCTCTGCAGAGAAAGTTCTCCTTTTTGGCCTGTGCCTTTCTTCCTTCTGCCAGCATGTGGCAGACATGAAAAATGTAGTTCCAGGAGCCACCCTGCATCACATTGCAGCAGAGAGATGCCTGCACAGGAGCCTGGGTCCCAGGGGACACCCTGGGGCTCTCACAGCCCTGGACAGCTACCTCCAACTTACTTTTATGTGAGAGAGAAGTAATTCTTGATGTCACTTAAGCCTCTGTCAAACTGCTGTCCCTCTGAGAGGTTTTCTGTTGTTGTTGTATACAGCAAAAGCTAATCTTAACATAAGCCCAAACCTAATCCTAACAGAAGCCCAAAGCAAAAGTAAGACCCAACAAAACCCTGGTCCCGTCTTTACTCCCTACCAGCTCCATAAAAAGCAAAACATCTGTCCAGATAAAAATCCAACATTCCTACAAGTCAATCTGTTTTACATCTGAATGTCCAGAATTTCTTATACTATCATCCCTATCACTGGCTCTAAAGAACATACAATCAACATTCTATTTCCTTTCCAATTAAGAGAGAAATTTCCCCCAGTCTCACTGTGAGGCCCTCATCAGAGGTCTTCACGGGTCCAGGGGACGAGAGGGTGTAGAAAGCAATGTTAGGCTCCCCCAGGGAGGGAAGAAGGGCAGAAGAGGACTTCAATTTAAAAAGAGTATGTATACTTTTACATAGTATGTATACTATAAAAAAAAGTATACCTTTAATGTTTTCATTATTTTCTCTAGAAAGCTAAGCATGTATGTTCATCAAACACAAATTATGCAATAATTACAAAAGGAGTTGCCAAAGAAATCCTGAATACATAAAGGGGCGGGAGTTCTATGAGCTCCTCCTATATGTGCGTAGGATCTGGGGGATTTTGGTATAGCCTCACTTAATCCACACCAAAGAAATAATCATAACATGAGCTAGGTTTGTGTTTGGAGCAGTTAGAGGATTTGTCTGAAGCCATGTAACTAGTTAGACATTCTTCTTATAAAAATAATTGGGAGGTGAAGAAAGAAAGAGCAAAGAGTAACTTCTCCTCTTCATATCCTCCTACGTAACGTGAATTCTATACAACTATGTACATGCAATAGTTCACATTTTTTCCTTTTATAAAAATAATCGTTATTTTTCATGGCTTTGTAAAGGGAAGAGTACTTGGACCAATGTGCATGAGGCCACAAGGTCTAATAAGGCACCCAGTTGTAAGGCTCACCTAACCCAGGAAGACAAGCCCACACCTGCAAGCCATGGTTAGGGACGAGGAATGAGGCAGGCCCTGTCCCCTGCGCTCCCTGCAGCACCCCAGCTCTCAGAAGAGGGCCCTCACACAGCAGCCCCCTGCCAACACTGAGCCCACAGCCACCATACAACAGAGACAAGCCCGTGTCATGCAGCCCTGGAGGAGCGTGGTATGAAATCACACATCCACAGTTTAAAATGTTCTTTCTCGGGGCACCTGGCGGGCTCAGTTGGTACAGCGTGTGACTCTTGACCTCAGAGTTATGAGCCTGACCCCCATGTTGGGTGTAGAGATTACTTAAAAAATAAATAAATAAAATATTTTTTTAAAAATACATAAATAAAATGTTCTTTGTTGCTTTAGGTTCACTTCAAACTAGCTTCCTGCTGCAGGGGTCCTAACTTATAGTTTTCATTTCTTCCCTCTCTGCCAGCAGATGGGCTACAGAACTGAAAAAGTCTGGTGGCACCACATGATGTTCTGAGACAGACCTAAGCCAACTTGAACAATTAATACATTTCCCACTAAAAGCCCTGATTTCTAGCGTGCCATGAAGCTATGGTAATGTGGTGACACCAGGGCCTCATGCTCAGGCTGACCCCCTGGGAAGATGGTGGCACGGGAAAGGGGGCGCCCAGTACCTCTGCAGTTGAGGGCACCGCCCATCCTCACACCCACTTCTTCAGGGCAAGAGAAGCGTTTCCTGCCATGGCTCAACCAAAAGCACAAAATGGAAAGATAAACTGAGAAGATCTTGTGTTTCAAGAAAGGTGGGAGAGTATATAACTCAGGGTTAGCTCTGTAATATGCAAATGGGAAAATGAATGTTATCAACTTGGGGTGCTTTTTCTTTCATTTGGGGAGCCCCTCTCATGCCTACCCACTGCCTGGACCCTGGATGTATGTGACCTTGGGCCCAGAGCACACTCTGAAGAAGAACTTTTGTGGAGGAAAAAGTGACAATCTTGACAATGCAGGGCACCTGGGTGGCTCAGTCAGTTAAGTGTCTGCCTTTAGCTCAGGTCATGATTCCAGGGTCCTAGGATCAAGCCCTGCATCGGGCTCCCTGCCCAATGGGGAGCCTGCTTCTCCCTCTCCCTCTGCGTGCTGCTCCCCCTGCTTGTGTTCTCTCTCTCTCTCTCTCTCTCAAATAAATAAATAAAATCTTTAAAAAAAGAGAGAGAGAACAAAACTTGACAAGTTACGGTATCCCCTGGAGGGCAGAGAGATGTGGAATGACAAACCAAGGAATGGACGACTGGGATCTGAGCGGTTCTGCCCTGCCTTCAGCTTCTTGCAGATGTCAAGGACAGACCTAAAATCCCAGGATTCAAGTCAGGCCCATGCAGATCTCACCGCCACGTGAGGAAGACACTCAGGACGCAGCCGCCTAAGTCCGAGGTCCGGCCGGGGGATTGCCTCAGCCCAAGGAGGACTTAGATGCAGCCTTACCTGCTCCCATCCCTGCCCCTTGCTCCAGCCACCTGCCCCTCTTCCAGGCTCACCACAGACCTTAAGCAGCTCTCTGCTGAGTCTCAGAGCCTAATTCAATAATCCCTGTTGAATGCTATCCTGAGCCACACGCTGAGGGGACACAGTGATGACTATGACTGGAGCGGTCCCACAAGGACCCCATCATCGACCACGGAAGACAGCTTCTGAACAAGTGTGACCCAAACCCCGTGGTGGACGTGGAGGGAGACTGCCATGGACACTTAAGAGAAGGGTGTGATTTCTTCCAAATTTACAGAGCAGACAGGGCAGCAGACTTCAGGGAGACTGCGCCTTTTGAAGGATGGAGAATTGGATTCCTGTAAAGGGGGGAAGCCTTGTAGAAAGTGGGGACAGTATGAGTAGAGGCAGGAGGGAGGGAGCGGAGGGCATGTCTCTGAAGCCCCGGCAGGCTCCGGCAGTGCTAGCCAGGGAAGTCTGGCCGGGCTGAGGGGAGGGGTAAACTGAGGTCACACACTGCAGCGAGGGCACCATCACAGCACATCCAATGAAAGCCCTCGAATGCAGACTGGAAAATTCGGACTAACGTAATGGGGAGCAGTGACCAACCCCTGAAGGGATGGGGAGGGATGGAGACAAGGAACAGAAGGCTTTCTGGGTGGGCAAAGAACTTGGCCTTTGTCACCAACGCCTCCTTGACGCCAGCCTGTGGCATCTGCTCCACCCACTCTGCATGTCACACTGCCTTCCATGGCAATCCCGGTGTCCAACCATCTGGACGGTGACTAACACCCACCTAATCAGACCCCGTGGCATGTGCTTGTCCCCCAGTGGCCTCTAGCATTCACCCGCCTTGCCTCCCACGCAGAAACCAGCAGGCATGATTTCTACTTGAATCGGTTGTCAAGGCTAAAAAATTAGGAGACACTACACTAAAAAATCTGGAATTTTCTAGGACTACCCTTTCACGTGGCCTCCTTGGGCAGAGCACACCACCTCCAGTTTCCCATCCTGCCACCTCTTGTTAATCATCAAGATTGACAATAACCCACTGCCCATGGGGTGTCTGGGTGGCTCAGTCGGTTAAGCATCTGCCTTCAGCTCAAATCATGATCCCAGCATCCTGGGATCAAGTTCCACATCAGGCTCCTTGCTCAGAGGGGAGCCTGCTTTTCCCTCTGCCTGCTGCTCCCCCTGCTTGTGTACACCCATGTTCTCTCTATCTTTCTCTGACAAATAAATAAATAAAATCTTAAAAAAAAAAAAGACTTAAAAAAATCCATTGCCCCCCTTATCTTTTACCAGGCCACCTACCACACCCCCAAAGACCTCTGGGTCTGTGACACAAACCACATCCAGCCTCCATTCATGGGCCCGCTAGACTCCTGCCCTCCTGGTCCCGGATACTCATCCCACGCCAAGACCCCACAGCCCACCCATGAGACCCAGCAACCTCACTTCTACCAGCCTCCCAGGCCCTGGCAGATGGCACTGCTGAAAAAAAACAGAAGAGCCCCTCAAGAGAAACGGACAATGAGCTTAGAAGAAATTCAATATACCTCTCCTTGCCCTTCTATTACTGACTCGGCTCTTCCCAATGACCCCAGCCCCACCCCTGCCCTGACCTGTCCCGGGTGTCAGGCCTTCCAAGAGGGGCTCAAGAAATCCAGCTGAAGAACATGGGATCTCTGCCTTTGCCAGGTCTGGCGGACCTGGAAAAACCCCAAGGAGCCCTGGCTCAGACACCACTCCGAATGAATGGAATAAAGCCGCAGCTCGCGCGTGAAACCCAGCAATGCAGGAACGTTTGCTCTACAACCAAACGCTCAGCACTCACGGACGAGTAAAGAGGCCGGCAGCAGAGGTTTTCCGAACGAACGGGGTGGATGCATGGTCCCCCACACTTACTCCCACCAACATCAGCTGTTTGTAACACATGCAAGGAAATGCACTCCACTGCCTCGATCTTAGCGACAGAGCGAGAGAGAGAAAGAAGGCCGGTCGCGGCAGAAAAACAGAAAAGAACGGTAGGTACGGTTCCTGTCTTTAGGGCGCAAACAGTCTAGTTTGGGATCAAAACACCACACCCCAGAGGTGCACCACGTCACTCATACACGTGTGCAAGGAATACGCCTACGGGAGGGGTCGGGCGGGGGGGAGGTCTGCTGGATGAGGTGGGCTACAGCTGAAGGACTTTCTGAACTGAACAGGGGGCCCTAGGAGGACACAAATCATCAAATTCCTGGTTTTGACCAACCATCAAGGCCCTCCCCCAGGGGGAAAAAATTGTGGATCTACTAAAAGTACAATTGAAAAAAACGATAGGGAACGTTAGCTGAAGTTCAAAATCCCAGGGAAAACTGGTTCAAGAAGACACAGATTTCTCCTGTGAATGGGTTTTCCGCTTGGCAACACAGCTCCTCATCCCTAAGTGATAGTACAAAGGAATGAATGGGCCTTCCTATCAGGGAAATTCCTAGTGATTATTAGAATGGAAAGGAAAGGAAAGAGGCAGGAGGAGGCCAGAGTATTAGCCACCGGCAGGCACCCTCTGGTTTAAATTCTGGCAAAGACGACAGCAGTTTTGTTCAAGCTGGAGTGACCTCCAACAAGAAATAGTAAAGCTAAAACAAAGCTGAATTTCTATGCTCTTCACAGTCATTTTGCTTGCTTTTCTCACCCTTAATGTCTCCTCAAAAGCCCGATCCCCTTGTATCACGCAGCCATCTGCACCTCCCCAATGAGCGTATCAGCCCATACACCTGGACAAAATTGATAACAACACTTCCCCACCGCTCTGCCCCACGCTGCCGTTACTCCTGTCTTGCCCCATGTGGCCTCAGGCCTTCAAATCACCCTCCCCAGGCCCATCACACGTGCCAGCCCCAGCCTCACTGACCTCCCCTGGGCTCACCTACCCACTCCCCCAAAATCTTCCCCAGGAAGGGTCCTTAGGTTTGGCCCCCTCTACACCTTGTTATCTCCCTCTGTCCTTTTCTCCCTCTCTCTCTCTCTCACACACACACACGTGCACGTGCGCACGCACATGCACACACTAAATAACTCTTTCTACCCCCTAAACCAAAATCCATAAATGAAAGAAGCTAAGCTGTTCTGGCTGAAATGAAGATAGATGTCTACAAGCCTCCGTCACCATGTCCTGGGGCTGCCCCAACCTCTGCCCCTCACCACAGCATCCAAAAACAGCACTATTCAAGTCAAATTTCTTCATGTAACAGATGTGAAATCAGAACCCCAGAGAGAAAGTGCCCAGCCCAAGGGCACACGGTCTGTTAGAATCAGGCCGGAAACCAGGTCTCTGAACTCGGAAGACCAGCGCTCCTACCCCCACCCCACGCTGCACCTCCATCCTCTTACATAACCCACACTCACACACAACTTACCCTGTGCCCAGTATTTCACTAAGCCCCCCATGCAGACAACACATGTAATCCCCACAATTTAATGATGTAGCTTCCTTGATTCTCCCCATTTTACAGAGCAGGAAATGGAGGCAAAGAGATGAAGGAACTGGCCAAAGTCACAGAGCTGGTACGCGGCAGGGTAGGGGTGGTGAACCCAGGCAGCCCGGCTCCTTACCCAAGATTCTCACATTGTTTGCCAAAAGGAAATCACTTGCTACCTTTAGGCAGAAAAGGGAAAGCTATGTTATACAGCACCTGACAAATGAAATACACCTAGATTTTCCCTTAAAAAGCAAAGACACATAAAAATGAGGAATTTTTATTATATATTTTAGAGAGGAAGCAGGGAGCAGAGGGAGGGAGAATCTTAAGCAGGTTCCCCACTGGGTGCAGAGCACAACGCAGGGCTGGATCTCAACCCTGAGATCATGACCTGGGCTGAAATCAAGCATTAGATGCTTAATCGACTGAGCCACCCAGGCGCCCCAAAAAATAAAAAAAAAATTCCAGTGTTGTCAGTGTGGAGTATGCACAGAGAGCCCAAGTGTGCCAAGACCCACACTAAGGGTCCACTGGCTTTCTCTCTCAGCCTGAGGGGCTGGGAGCAGGGCAATCACACGGCAGTCCACCCAGGGGCCCACATTTTTTACCTATTCTTAATGCATCTGCCCTTTGCACATACCTGTTTTGGCTTCGTTCCCACCTCCGATGCCTTAAACCCTGGTATTTCTACAACCATGACTAGAAATGGCTTTTTCTTTAATTAAAAAAAAAAAAATTATCAGTGGATAGCCTGTCCTTTGGGGATCTTCCTCTATCTGGGGAATCTTTCCTCACCCAATTCTGGCACATGCCTCTCAAAATAAAGTCAGATAATCCAGGGGTGGACTGTCCAAATCTCTTGTTTCTTTAGTGTGTCATTCACTTGCCCGCAGCCTGTCTGTAGATCGCTGGCATGTCCGCACCAGAAAAGGGCAGGAGCAAGAGTAGAGGCGTCTGGCATTGAGACTCAACTTAGTGAAGGATTCTTCCAGAAGCGCCAAGCTAATGGCTGGCAAAAGCGGAACCGACACAGGGTTTGATTTTTAGAGAGTTTTGAAACTGCACCTGCACAGAATCAGCTCAGTTACAGACCCCCAAATGTGAGCTTAATGGGCAAAAGACACGCACAAGGTCCTCACGACTCAGACAATTCCAAATGGCCTCAGAGGGAAAGGGGCCAAACCAAACAAGGGGCTGGGGGAGACAAGAGACATTCCCACAGCAGCAAGGAACAAAGAGAGTCCCCACTTTCCGTGCCAACACCCTTCACGCCAGCACCAAAAACGAGTGTGTCTCATGCCGCGAGCCAAGCTAACTGACTCAAATCCGGCCACATCCACATTTGCATAATGGGTTCTGACATGTGGCTACCATTTAACGGTCACCAAATAAGACACAGGGCGGAGACCTTCCCACAAAGCAATATTTATTGTCTTTGGATCACCACTGGCTGAAAACTCCTGAAATCGCACCAAACTCAGCTCTGTGAAACAAACCAAAAAGGACGCCATTATAAACCACTGCCTCACCGGGATCTCAGGACCCGCCCGTACTTTGCATTTTCTGATTTTCAGGTCAATAGTAGAACAGCACAGAAACAGGCTGGATCTCAGAAACCGGGCCATTTTGATACCCACTTGACAAAACTCAAGTATTTATTTCACTTTATTCTGCTTCTTATCTCAAATCCACAGTTCCTTTTCCTTTAACCAAAAAAAAAAAAAAAATCCCTCTTTTAAACAATATGTGATGCAAAGTAAATAGAACAGGGCATCAAAACACATTCTTTCCTGCAAAATTTATGGTTCCTCCTCTGGTACCGGCACACACATGACCAGCACCCGAACCTAACCGCCATGTGCGCGACACAGACGGCGTCCACCCTGCCACTGTGGGCAGGGCGACGGGCTTGATGCTTACTTGAAAAGCAAATCAACTCTTCTCAAATAATGTGTGAGGTTAAATAATTAGGAAGGGAAAGATGACAGCATTCCACACCACAGAGAGAGAAAAGACCCTAATCCTAGGTCTCAGGGCAATAATGCCTTAGAATAGGTAACATACTCCTGGCACCCTGCCAAAATGTCCGGCACACCATTCTGTCACCCCCTCCCTCTTTTTTTAGAAGACTTTATTTTTTTGACAGAGAAAGATAGAGCATGAGCAGGGGGAGCGACAGGCAGAGGGAGAGGGAGAAGCAGGCTCCCCGTGGAGCATGAAGCCTGATATGATGCCAAGGACCCTGGGATCATGACCTGAGTCAAAGGCAGACGCTTCACTGACTGAGCCACCCAGGTGCCCCCCATTCTGTCACCCCTTAACCCGGACCAGCATATTTTACTTTTAGATTCAGGCAAATGTGTTTGCTGAATAGTCAACTCAGGGAGTAGGGCCCCTTCCTGAAGGCTCCTCCATCCCCACAACACAATTAACTCCTCTCAGATTCAGAGAAAGGAGGTGGGTTTTGGGATTTGGTAGGGGGAGGGATAGCATCTCCAGACCAGTGAAGCAAGATGTCTCCAGTCAGGACAGGCTTGTCCCTGCGCATCCGTCCCGTGGGTCAGGTGGACGAGGGTGAACCAGGCACGACGCGTCCTTTCCACTAAGAGTCAGTCCTCTGTCGCTCCCGTAAAGGCCAAGTACCCACCTCGCCCCTGCCATGCCCGGTGCCTAAACAGAGGTTGTCCTATAGGCAGGAAAAGAACAGAGAGACTGGGAGGCGGCCATGTAAATTCCCAGCAGCCTGGAAGGGCAGAACTTACCCCAGCATTCCCGCAGGCCCCAGTGAGGGGGCCTCCCCACCCCAACACACACACACACACACACACACACACACACACACACACACACACAGCAAAGATGCTTGGTGAGAGGAGTAACTTGACTCCAGAGAGGCTGGAGGAAAGGAAGATCTCTGCTCTATCCTCCCAGGTATCATCCCTCCCTCTCCCTCAGACAGCTGCCATTTGCATGAATGAATACTGTGGTCAGTTTGTACCTGGGAGAGAACAAAGCAGGAAGTAAAAGGACTGTCACTTATTCAAATCTTAAATCTCCTCAAGCTTCCCTTTAGGGAGCGCCTGTCCCCACCTTCAGAGTGAGCGATTTGCTCACCACCCTCCCCTCTTCCGGGCACTTGCCAAGGATCCTGCTCTCACTTAACCTGTTTCTCCTCTGGCTGGTTCTGGTTTCCAAGGAAACCGTATTTATATTTTTAACCAGCTGCTTTTTACATAATTTTTAAAGTATTATCATTACTTGTACAGGGCGGTAAGACAAAAAGGTCTAAACAATGAAAAGAGGAGTAAGTCTCCCTCCCACCTCAGAGCCCTGGGACCCCACTCCTTTGTCCCGGGAACATCACTTTGAGGATCTCTCCCACATCTCACAAAGGCAGACCCTGGCTTCATGCCACTCACGGTCCCCTTCCCCAGCCCTCCGCCCCAGCAACACCCCCAGGTGTGCAACTTGCACCTGGCACAACACTAGGACTTTGCAAAATGGATTCTCACCGAATGGGCTAAACAAACATGAGAAGTTAGTATTGACAGGTTCCAGAAAGTGAAGGGTTACAAAACCCCTTACATATACAAAAAGAAAAAAAGAAAAAAAAAAAAAAAAAACACTGGAAGGATATAGGTTAAAATACTATATGATAGACCTACTTAGTAGGATGATAGATAATGTTTATTTCCAACGCTGTGCTTTTCTCTATTTTCCAAGTGCCACATAAAGTATTTTTTAAAATCAGAAATAAAACACGTGCATCTCCCCAGCCCAGCCTGGTAGAGCCACCAGTTCTTGTATATTTTGTTTTTGTTCCATTGTTGTACAGGAACTAACATTTCCACTAACATTTCCAAAGTGCTTTACACTTTATAAAGTACTTTTAAAACCACAAAAGTTCCCAGGAGTCAACGATGATCCTAGGACTTTCTGCTTCCCGGCACCTCTGCCCAGAGCTCTCCAAGAAACTATGACATGCTGACCTGTCCCCTCCCTCGTCCCTCGTCCATTTCCCCCCGACCAGGCACTCTGTGCCAGGCGTGGCAGGGCTCTGCAAGGTGCTTTCTGGGGCCGGAAGAGTGTATCCACAGACGTGGTGCACACGGATGGGAGTGCAGGTAGCCTTCCCCTCACAGATGAGAACCAGCAAGGTCAGGGGCTTGCCAGGAGCGGCTAGCACACAGCTGCTGCCCCCCACCCAACCCGGGAGGTAACACAATGCTGCCTACTGGAAGAGCTCTGGCAGTAGTCAAGCCATCTTGCAAGGAATAGGATTCTAAAGCCCAGCAGTGGCCACTCCAACGACTTCACATCTCTTCTCCCTGTCTGCAGAATGCCATGTACGTATCACATACTTATGTAGCAATGTACAAGTGCATCCCTGTTTCACTTAACCTCCTGCTGTATATTATCAAAGCCCATCTTACAGGGGAGAATTCTGAAGCTCAGAAATGAATGCTGTCACCCAGGGCTGCTCTCCCACTAAGTCCCCGATTCTATAGCCCCTCCAGGGACCACCCACGCCAAATCCCTGCCCCAGAGGACCCGGAGTGCCCTTCCACACTGATGCACAAGGAGTGCCATTACCCAGAAAGGCCCCAGGATTCTGCCCTTTCCTATGTGATGGGGTGACGGGTTCAGCTGTAGGGTGGGCTGCCTGGGTTCAAATCGGGACTCTACCACTTTATAGCTCTGTGACCTTGAGTGAACTACTGCATCTTTTTCAAGCAAATTACTTAATCTTTTCCATCTGTAAAAGGAGGCTAGCATAGTCCCTACTCATCTGCTTCTCCTGTGTACTCACTAAGGTGATGTCTGTAAAGTTAACCCAGTGACTGATACGGAAGTCCACTACCTGTAATGTTCACCATCATCATCATCACCATCATGGTCATCGCTGGCACAAGGCAGACAGGGCACAGCACACAGGCATGGTGCTTAACACCACACAAACGCTTCCCTGCCCGTCTTCTCCTTCATTTTCTCAGGCCAGCAGGGTAGGAACTAGGGTGCCCATTTTAAAGATGACACTACTGAGGCTCGGAGGAGTGACTTACCCACATGCACACAGTTGTGGTCGGGACTCAAGCCTCCTATAGTCCAAATCCCAAATCCTGAGCTCTCCCCAGGCCTTCTACCCCACAGAGGGTGCAGTGAGCTTACTCTCGGGCTGCCCGGTCTGAAGCTGGGCTGCAGGCTTAGGTATCACCCAGTGGAGACAGTCATTCAATCTCCCCAGACCTCAGTGTCCTCATCGGTCCCACCTGCTCCCCGTCCTCTTCTCTCCCCAGAGCTGCCTTGAGCATAATGAACGGCAAGTGGCTGCAAAGAGTATACAGCGCTCCTCCTGTCCATCCCAGCTAGGAAACCTCGGCACACGCGCAGGAAGAAGCTGAGCAGCCCGCACGGAGAAGGAATCCACAGCCCGCAGCTTTGCTCAAACCACATGCGTGACGTTCAGGTCAATTCAAGCCACTCAAGACCTCCAATCCAGCCAGTCCGGCTTCCTTGGGAACCCACAAAACGGTGGCTGCAAAAGCAAACAGACCCGTGTGCTGGTAGATCCCAGTCTAGAAAGGCATATAGTGTGGGGGCAAGGGGAGAGCCTGCCTCCCCACAGGCTAGCTGGGGGATCTGACACCAGATAGACCCGTACCATTATTTTTTTTTAAGATTTTATTTATTTATTTGACAGACAGAGATTACAAGTAGGCAGAGAGGCAGGCAGAGAGAGAGGAGGAAGCAGGCTCCCTGCCGAGCAGAGAGCCTGATGCGGGCTCGATCCGAGGACCCTGAGATCATGACCCGAGCCGAAGGCAGAGGCTTTACCCCACTGCGCCACCCAGGCGCCCCCCGTACCATTATTTTTAAAACTGCTTTATACCCAGCTCCGTTCACCAAGCATTTACGGTGGTTTAGAATAGTGCAAACACCACAAACAAATAAAATAAACAGTCAAGGGAATCAGGCCAAGCGAAAATAAGTGGAGGGAAAATAATCAAGCCAGAGGTAAGATCACCACATAGAAATACATACTACTTTGTTCCTTTCTGCGGAAGTGCCGAGATGGCCCACACACCAGGCTCTCAGGTGCTTAGTAACCAAAACCAAAGGGAAACATGATCAGCCACGAGCGTCTCAGTGCCCAGAACAGGCAAACAAACCAGCTGTTCTGGAGCCACTCTTTTTTCTCTATCGGCTTCCGAGCCTCAGGGGACTCTCTCCATTGGACCTTCGTAAAGGGACACAAGGGAACAGCAACACAGCAACACAGCCTGCGACAACCACAGACCCCAACATCTCTTCCAGCTCCTCACTGACCAGCCCCTGCCCTCCTGCAGGGCAAAGGCACAATCTAAAAAGGGCGATTCAGCCAAAGTTGGCAAGTCACGGGATTCCTTAAAGCTGATTACCTAATCTGTAAAATGGTCCGTCTATCTGATCAGGCTGTTGTGAGGGTTCAACAGGAAAATGTGTGAGAACCTAGTGCCTGACACACAGAGGGTGTGTGTCCGATCCACAAAGATCAGTTCATTGTTTCTGCAAGAATATAAGTTCCTCCAGGGTAGGGCTCATGGTCTGAATTGGTCACGATGTATCCCAAGGACCTAGAAGGGTCCCTGGCACATAGTAAGTACTCAATATATATTGGTTGAGCAAACGAATGAATTTCCTACAGCAGGTTCTCGAAAATACTAGTCTCACGAGATACTTCCAAGGAGAAAGAGAAACAGGAGGAAAGATAAAAATCTGGAGTAAAGGGGCACCTGGGTGGCTCAGTGGGTTAAAGCCTCTGCCTTCTGCTCAGGTCATGATCTCCGGGTCCTGGGATCTAGCCCGCATCAGGCTCTCTGCTCAGCAGGGAGCCTGCTTCCTCCTCTCTCTCTCTGCTTGCCTCTCTGCCTACTTGTAATCTCTGTCAAATGAATAAATAAATAATCTTTTTAAAAAATCTGGAGTAAATAAGGGTTTCATATACTCTTCTCCTTCTTCAAGGGTCATAGGTATATTAAAGTTTCTTAGAAGTCCTGCAAGAAAGTTTGATTTGGGTTAGCCCAGAGTTCTCCAAATTTGCTTGACTACAAATCCCTTTTTTCTCCCCCAAAGAATAGAAGATAGACCCGTACGTGTTCTCACAACCCTAGTGGACTCTAACTGATCCTAAGACAGAAAAGGGGCCACTCCAGAGATAAGAGAAATCCCATAACAGCTGAGAAACAAAGAACATCTCCACTCTTCACAGCAAACCCCTCCACTCACGCCATTAACTTTGGAACACATCACTTTTGGTTGTTTGTTTGTTTGTTTTTTTAATCAAATGGACCCCTCAGACCTAAATAGCCCCCTTTGTCTGGACACATGGACACTCTGGCTGCCCATGCACATTCCAGAACCCACTTGTCGGCTCGACTTCAGCAAGACTACCTCCCAACCTCCTGGCTCAGGGCCACCTGTATGCAGAGAAACACCCCAAAGTCAAAGCAGAGATCCCAGAGACTAGACCAGGAAGGGTCTTCAACCCCCCACCACAAGAAGGACGGCACTTCCTCTTAAGGTAGTTGGGTAGAAGGGATCTGGGTATGTGTCCCAGTTAGGCCCCTGGTCTGTCACCTGCAGGGCACGTCACATGCTTCTGTTTAGCTCACTAAGCCGAGAGGCTGTCTGGCAACAGGGAGGTCCCCTCGCTGACACCCTCGCTGCCCGCCTCCTCTGGCTGGTGCCACCACCCCAGCTCCCAGAGAGCCAGAAGGGCGGGAGGTCAGGCCATCTGAGTGACTAGTATCCCCTCCCCCACGTGAACCAGGGCTCCCCTGGGCACACCACAGGCCTTGCCAGGCAGGAAATGATTAACAAGTGTTTACTGAGCACTTCCAGGCAGCAGAGGGCTGCTCCAGGCCCCAGCTCCCCTCACCCCACAGGTCTCCCGTACACATCACTCATCTGTGAAGCAGCTATCAAGCCGACAAGGGCAAAGTACTGGCTCAGGCCTCTAACTAAAACCCTGGCCTTGACCTCAGAGGCCTCAGTCCCTGCACACTAGGGACTCCAGGCCTGCTGTCCACACCTAAAGTGGGCCTACACCAGATTCTTGGTCCTCCTAGTTCTAGATGCCTGTGCCATGTGTCTGAAAGGTATGAAAGTGGCCTGCAGATGAACACAAGCCCAAAAGGAGTTAAAAAATCCCTTGTCATTCACCTCCTGCCCCATGGGGGGCTCGATATCTTGAATACAACCCTAAAATGCGTTCTCAGCAGCTGCTGCCTGCAGGCTCCGAGTTAGGTGCTGGGGGGCAGGAAGATGGATGAGACCCAAGAGCCCTCTTCTCCCGGGGCCCCCCTCTGGAGGTGTCTCTGCCTTCCCAGCTGCCCCTGTCTGCCTGTGTTGTTCTTGCTGCCACGAACACCCTCCCCAAGGGTTGTACGTGCTGTCACAACAGGCAGAGAAGTGGCCCCTCCTTTCCGCCCCTTCCCCAGATGGCCCAGAGGGTCCTGGATGCGGGACATTATCCTTCACTGCTACTCTCCTGGTACTCAGCACAAGGCTTGGCACAGAGCAGGCGGTAAGAGGCATCTGCTGAATGAGCAGGGGGGACAGTCAACATTTTGGTTGGCTAGGCCTCCTGACAACGCCTCCTGGATGCCAACCTTGAACACATGGGATTGGGGCCGCAGTTTAATTCAATTAGCCCTCCTTAGAGAGAAGGCATGGATCCATACAAGCGGAACTGTAAGGCTGTGACTAGCCAAGTATGGCCCAAAGAAGAAAGGAGAAGACCAGAGCACTCACCCCGGGATACCCACCCCGTGCCCCCAAGCTGCTTTAGACCTAGATGCCTGGGACCCTACCCCCAAGAAGCCACCGAAATGCGCAGGACAGGAAACTGCGACGTCGTCTGTCCATTCAACAGACCTGACCTGTCTTCTCTGCTGCACTTTTCAGTGCTCCTCCCTTCCACAGGTAATTCAAAAACAAAACAAAACCGGAAATCAGTTCATTACTACTTTTCCATGTAAAGGAAGGAATACGGTGGGCTTTGCAGCCTCTCTGATCCAAGTTCAAATCCCAGCTTTGCCGCTCCCTCCCGGTGTGATCTTGGCAAGTCTCCAGACCTCTGTGAGTCTCAGTTTCCACATCTGTACCACAGGAAACACTGCCTCCGCCTCACCTCCGAGGCCGAGGGAAAGAAAGTGCGCCAGAGCCCCACACAGGGTCTGGCACCAGTTGGGGCTCAATCCCCTCCCCTTGGCTCCATGGTTCTTTGGAGCTGGGCCCAAAGAAGCAACAAGCACGGTGGACAGAGTCCCACCCTGCAGCCGGACTGCCCGGGTTCTAATCCCAACTCCACCACTCCCAGCTGCATGGCCTCCAACCGAGGTGTCTGACCTCTGTGCCTCAGTTCCCTCATGTGCAAAAGGCAGGAACAGTACCCCCACCTCAGAGGGCTCTAAAGGGCTCAGAATGGGGCCGGTGTGGAGGAAGCACCCAACATCTCCAGCCACCACTAGTGTTAACCCCATATCTGACAGTTACGCTGCTCTTCACGGTTACAGAAGACTTTCCGTGTGTTATCTCCCTGGATCCTCCCAGCTCTCCTGGAGACAGGCGGGGTAGGTGTCGGTAGTGAGTGCAGGGAGAACTACACCCAGAAAACAATAGAGATGGGTGTTATCTGGCCCCAACAGTGTTTTGTTTGGTTAATTGGAGTCAATATTTTTTAAAGCAGGAAATTTAACATTAAAAACAATTTCCAGCTCTTCTTGAAAAAAGAATCAGAATAACCAGCAACTCTGGGTTCCCAGGGGTAAGATGCCCGATCTAACACTAGTTGTATCGACTTTGGGCAAGTTACTTAATCCCTCTGCATGTCAGATACCTCCCCTCCTTTTTAAAAAAAAAAAAAAAAAAAAAAAAAAGATTTTATTTTTTAGGCATTTCTCCACCCACTGTGGGACTCAAACTCACAACCCAGAGCTCAGGAGTCTCAAGCTCTACCTACTGAGCCAGCCAGATGCCCCCACACAACTCAACTCTTAAATAAGGGTTAACATTTGCAGACAACTCATCAGGCTGTAATGAGGACTAAGGGAGGGGTATTTGCAAAGCACCAAGTACATAAAGGGACAATGGTGTGCAACACAGAGAATGGACACAACGCCACTGAACTGTACACTTGGAGATGGTTAAAATGCTAAATCTCATGTTATGTAGGCATTACTACAATTGAGCCAAAAACAAACAGCACCTAACACACTTAACAGGAATGTGCAGACTTTAAAAGGCTGGGGGAGGAGGCACGCCCCTTCCAACAAGACACGTTCTCTTAGTCTGCCCCAAGCCCCACTGCTCCCTACTGCCTCGTTACCACCAATCCCACAGCTGTTGCCTGCTCTAAGAACTGTGTGTAAAAGCACTTGGAACACTCTGGTAAGCACTGCTTTCCTCCCTCAAGTCACTCCACTTAAGATCTCCAATCTAGAAACTGGTAAGGCCACAAACAACCCAGCCTGCCTTCCGCCTCCAAGTCCAGCCCTTGTCTCACATCAATACAGCACCGGCAGCCTTATGTGCATATATGATCACGCACAGATGTGGCCATGAGGGGTCCCTCTTAGAAAGAGGCACACACAGCCCCAAACTACAAAAGCTAGCAGGACGGGCCAAGCCTCACAGATTAAGTGTCTTACACTGCAGCGATGCCCACGGGACAATGGACACAGGAAGTTAGGGGGCATCTATGTAGGTCTCCACTATGCCCAGCAGATCTGGCCCCGAACAGACAGTAGTGACCACTAGTCAGTAGTCTGCCCTGCCCACATCCTGGAACAAGGCTTCCACCCTGCTCATCAAGCCCCACTTTGTACTGAAAGTCAAAGGCCACCTCTCCGATTCATTCAACACATGATTACTGAGCGCTCGCTGGGTCCCGGGCCCTGGGACATGGTGTCTCAGGGGGAACCTCGTCTATTTAGGAGGGAAGAAAACCGCAACAGTTACTTCATCCTGGGTAAGGGCCTGCTGGCAAGAAAGGGCATGGCCCACTGGAGGAACCACAAGAAGTGCAGTTGTGGCAAGCCCATATGGGATGTGCATCCAGAATCCAGAAGGCACTGGAGCTTTGATGTGCTTAAAGCAGCAGATGATGTGATCTGGTCTGATTACTCAGCCACAGTGCCATGAGTCCACCGGGGCGGTCCAAGAAGAAAGGCATGAAGCCCTGTCCTTGGGATCTCTTATATATTTAAGATATTATTTATTTGACAGAGAGAGCTCACAAGCAGGGGGAGCGGGAGAGGGAGAAGCAGGTTCCCTGTGCGGGGCTCGATTCCAGGACCTGGAGATCATGACCTGAACTGAAGGCAGACACCTAACCGATTGAGCCACCCCAGTCGGCTCTCTTTTAACTCCCACAACGATAGGGGGAAGGTACTATTCCCATATCACAGATGGGAAGACTGAATTGGCAAAGTCCAGTGAGTTGGCCAAGAGCACACAGCAATGATGTGGCAGAATCCAGCTTTGGCCCAAGGCTGCCTACTTTGCTTTTTATTTTTTTTTTTAAGATTTTATTTATTTATTTAAGAGAGAAAGACAGAGAGAGCGCATGAGAGGGGAGGTGAGAGGAGGAAGCAGACTCCCCATGAAGCTGGGAGCCCAATGCGGGACTTGATCTCAGGACTCCAGGATCATGACCTGAGCTGAAGGCAGTTGCTTAACTAACTGAGCCACCCAGGTGCCCCCTACTTTGCTTTTTAAACACCACACATAACAGTGTACTCACATACCCATCCGAAACACATTTCTGAGTCTGAAGTCTGGTTCATCATTTTATTCAATCAGGCTTACACTTTCTGTTTTTGTGTAGCCCACATCTTAAATGTCTGATATGATTAAGATTTTCTCCCATCACGAAGCATGGTCAAGTCTTAATGGCTGTATGGTACTCCATGGTTTCAGCGAACTTCCACAGCTTCACAGTGGGTGTTTCCAACCAATAGCTTCTTGTTTTAATGACCAGTCTACGGCAAGTTCATCTCTCTGTGTTCTCTAGGGGGGAAACTCTGCACCTCAGATACCATGCGTTGTGTGACTTATCTCAGACAAGAATGAGTAAGACAATGACTCTCAACGTTGTATCAGCAAGTTTTATTATAGAAGGAACCCTACACTTGTTCTTCTCCAACCTACCTCCCAAACTCAGCCTCCCAGCATTGCCAACCATAAATTCATTTGGTTACTGGGTTGGTTTCTCTATTTGATGTAAACACAACAAATGGGAGCAGCAGGTGGGGACCATCTACAACCAATACCTCTGGGTGAGGCAAGCACAATCGCCCTCCCCGAGAATGGCCAAAGATGGTAGAGAGGCCAGCATCCAGCAGACACACATCAGGATTCTACCCCAGAAAACTAACTCCACCTTCGTTAAAACAGGTCAAAGATGAGTGGATGAAGAAGATGTGGTATATATCTACAATAGAGTATTACTCGGCCATCAAAAAGGATGAAGACTTAACGATTTACATCAACAGATGGAACTGGAGGGTACTCTGTTGAGTGAAATAAGTCAACCAGAGAAAGACAATTATCATACGGTTTCATTCATGTGTGGAATATAAGAAACAGCACAGAGCTGGTAAGGGAAGGGAGGGAAAACTGAATGGGAAGTTATCAGGGAGACAAACCATGACTCACAGACTCTTAACTACAGGAAACAAACTGAAAGCTGCTGGAGGGGAGGTGGGTGGGGGGAGGGATAATTGGGTGATGGGCATCAAGGAGGGTACGTAATGTGATGAGCCCTGGGTGTTACACAGAACTGTAAATTACTGAACACTCCATCTGATACTAATGATGTACTATATGTTGGTTAATTGAATTTAAATTTTTTAAAAATGAAAAAATATGTATAATTTGTGGAAGAAAAAAAAAAAACAGGTCAAAGATAGATTCCCTGAATCCCCTAAGCGCTCACTATTGAAACTTTAATGTCCAGAAGATCAGGGTGGGGAAGCCAGGAAGCTGGTCTCGTTCTGTGACTAACTGTGTGGTCTTGGGCAAGTGTCTTTCCTTCTCTGGGCCTCGGGTTCAACATCTGCAAAGTGAAAGGCTTAGATTAAATGATCCTTAAGGTCCCTTCTGCTCTGAATGAGGCCCTTGGACCTGCCCAATTTTATAAATGAACAGTGACTGGACTTCACGATGCCAGCTGCTAAGTAGAGCCCCAAGCAATGGCTGCTGGCTGGAGACAAGACACAACCCACAGAGGAAGGACCTCACAACTACATCCCCTCATGTCCTTATCAGTCGGGATAAAGAAAAATGCACCAGACTGCTCTCTGATGGGGAGAAGGGACAGGATTCTGACTTAGCCTAAGTCACCTGACTTTCTTTTTTTTTTTTTTAGATTTTTATTTGTTTGACAGAGAGAGAGAGATCACAAGTAGGCAGAGAGGCAGGCAGAGAGAGAGAGAGAGGGAAGCAGGCTCCCCACTGAGCAGAGAGCCCAATGCGGGGCTCGATCCCAGGACCCTGAGATCATGACCTGAGCTGAAGGCCGAGGCTTTCACCCACTGAGCCACCCAGGCGCCCCAGTCACCTGACTTTCATCCCATAAGCCTAGCTTCTCATAGTAAGACTAATACGCTTGTCAAACTTTAAAAAAAAAAAAAAGTGACTGATTCATAACAACCCAGCAAAATACCAGAGTTGGAACAAGAGCAAGTCATTGCAACATGAATCTAGAGGGGAGGTTTCTGTCTTCATTTTCTAACTGACAATGACAAGCTTTTCACAAAACTCAGGCAAGCTGCAAGTCACTGATAAAGGGAACAGCCACTTGAGCAAAGACAGGCCCAGATAGGAGAGGCCACCCAAGTGACCCCTAGGACCCAGGAAAGCCTCACTGGTTTGAAGGTGATGCCCAGCCAGGAGGAGGGAGGGATGTGCTGGGGGAGGTTGCTGATGCTACAGGTAGGCCGAAACCACACTCTCCGTGGCAACAAAGGCTCAAGTTCAAATACCAGGAAAAATCAACGGTCTCTGCACTATTAGCCTCAGCTCATTAGCCTCTGGGTAGGTGCTTTCGCTGGGTTCTGAATCCCCAAATGGACAGGGATGTCCAGACCAGCTGGCTGCCTCCTCCTGGACCTGCCTGCATCTGCCGCACACCCCTTCCTGCCTCCCAGATCACCAGCTCTGCATTTCTAGCAGGTTCTGGTCCCCCACTTCCTCTCTCTCCTCCTCCCTCCCCCACCTAATTTATATCAGCCTTGAGGGAGGCAGAAGGCTGGGAAAAGAGCCCCAGTTTCCAGGTGAAGAAGGTGACGCTCCAAAGAGACAAGATCACCCCAAGGTCACAAAGATTGTGCCAAGAATCCAACCCACTCTGGTAACTCCAAGTTGGTGTTCTTTCTCCTGCCACATCTATATACCAGGGCTCACCAATGCTGCCTCTGAAACATCTCCCCTCACGCTCACACCACGTTCACACTGGTACACACACACACACACACACACACACTTACTTCTGTCCAGCTTACCACCAGTTCTCCGCCAACTCTTAGCCTTCCCCCACCCCCGGCAAGGCCAAGGCAATCACTTGGACTCCCAGGAGCAGGTGGCATGCTGACCTGCTAAGAGCTGGACAGAGCTGGGACCTCCCATTTCCTGGTTGTGCAGCTTACTTAATTTCATTGAACCTGAGTATCCTCGCCTGTAAAAAAGAAAAGGGTGAAGGTGGATAAAAACAGACCCTGCCTCATCGGGTTATTTGAAAGACATGAAGCACAGAAGGCTTGCCCTGGCCTGGCCTAGTAAGAGCAGATACACATCCCGGCTTCCCCACAGCCCTGTCTGCTCACAGGCTCCAAATACCTCTCCCCAATTCAATATCCTCCCAGGTTGAAAACCTGTGCCCACACAAAAGCTGTACACCGATGTTCATGGAAACAGTATTTATAATAGCCAAAAAGTGGGATGAACTCAAATGTCCATCTATTCAGGAAAGGAGGAATAACACATCATCCATCCCTCTGGTGGAATATTATTCTGCCATAAAAAAGAATAAAGTGTTGACAGACATTCTAATAAGGATGGACCTTGAAAACACTGTGCTGTGTGAAATAAGCCACAAACAAGAGGACAAATACTATATGATTCCACTTATATGAAAAATATAGAAAAGGGTACCTGGATGGCTCAGTGGGTTAAGCCTCTGCCTTCAGCTCAGGTCATGATCTCAGGGTCCTAGGATCAAGTCCTGCATCAGGATCTCTGCTCAGCAGGGAGCCTGCTTCCCTCTCTCTCTCTCTCTGCCTCTCTGCCTACTTGTGATCTCTGTCTGTAAATAAATATATTAAATCTTAAAAAAAAGAAAAGAAAAGAAAAATGTAGAAGAGGCAAATTCTTAGAGAAAGCAAATCAGTGGTTGCCAGGAGTCGGGGGTGGGGGCGGGGGGGTGGAGCCGAGGGAGTCCAGAGTGACTCCTAATGGGTGTGGGGTTTCTTTTTGGGGTGATGAAAATCTTCTGGAACTAGACAGTGATGATGTTTGCACGTCTCTGAATATATGAAAAACAACTCAACTGTACATTTTAAAAAGGGTGAATTTTATGGTATGGGAATTATATCTCAATAAAGCTGTTATGTTTAAAATTGCCATTAAAAAATAACAAAACAATAAAATGATGACTATTTAAAATCCAAAAAGAAAATCCTCCCCAGGTGCCTCATTCTCTATAAGACAGAGTCTAAATCACGCGGTCATGTGAGACCTCCCCGTCTGGCCTCAGTCCACCATGGCACAAACCTTGAATTTGTCACTCATGACATACACCCCCCTCAGTATACCCAGGATGACATTGCAGGCCTGAACTCCCAACATTCAGCCCCAAAAAGCCACTGAGGGCATTTGCGTGGCCCTACTCCTGTGTCAGTCCTGGCTGTTACCCTGAGGCCAGCAATGCGTGCGACTTGCAGCAGTCTCCAGCCAGCCCAGCTTATCTGTCCCACAAAACCAGGACCTCTTCAGGGAAAGGCTCTGGACCACCTGTTTCCCTTGTCCTCTAGTCCCCAAGCCCCAGCCCTCAGGCCACTATTGTGTCGATACCAACTGCAGAATCCTCAGGACTGCCTTTGTGCTAAACCCTCCATAATGGAGCAATCCAATGCTGGCCTCCACTCTCCTTGACTGGCACTCTCAGACTGACTGACAGGTGGGGAAACGGGTGGCAGGTAATGCAGGAGAGGTAGGGAGGGAAACTGATCAAGGTCTTGGTGCAAGGGGAAAAGCTGGGATTTGTGGCACCTGGGTGGCTCAGTCATTAAGCGGCTGCCTTCGCCTCAGGTCATGATCCTGGGGTCCTGGGATTGAGCCCTGCATCAGGCTCCCTGCTCAGCAGGAAGCCTGCTTCTTCCTCTCCCACTCCCCCTGCTTGTGTTCTCTCCCTCGCTGTCTCTCTCTCTCTGTCAAATAAATAAGTAAAATCTTAAAAAAAAAAAAAAAAAAAAAAAAAAAAAAAAAAAAGCTGGGATTTGAAGAACGGTCTTCCCACCCATTTGAGATATAATTGGGAAGCAGCTAGATACATAGTAGGTGTTCTACAGTGTATCATTCTGCAAATGTCAATCCAACCATCCCATAATTTGAATTTAAAGCTGCATACTGGAGAGCAGGCACCCCTAAAATGAGCTCTAAAAATGAAATAAGGAGGGGTGCCTAGGTGGCTCCATCGATTAAGTGCCTGACTCTTGACCTCAGCCCAGGTCTTGATCTTAGGGTTTTCAGTTCAAGCCACAAACTGGGATCCACACTGGGCAGAGAGTCCACTTAAAAAAAAAAAAAAATTAAAAAAGAAAGAAATATGCCTGACTGATTTTGCAGTAAAGTAACTAAGAATACACAATACAGGTGGCTGGCTGCACTCAGAATTTTTCTAGGTACCAACACACAAGTGCAGACTGCAGTACAGAGCACAGTGACTTGACATTTTCCCTCAGCATTAAAAAAAAAAAAAAATTAATGAATTTTTCTTCAAAGATCACGCAAAACAGGTTCTACGTGAGTCACACAAAGTCAAAAAGCATTGTGAGGCAGTCACCACACAGCCCAGTTGGCATGTCTGAAAATGCAAATATTAAATTTTAAAATCTGTTTTTAAAAACTGGTAACACCCAGTGCCAGTGTGGGCACAATGAAACAGGCAGGCTCATACGTTCTACCAGCGAGGCAAGCAACGCACTCCTTTTGGAAAGTCATTTGGCGAGGGGTGTCAAGGATTATAAAGATGCCTGGAAATTAAGCTAAAGAAGTAATTTCCGTTTCGCCAAGAAAGCTGTATTCGTGAAAATATGCATCCCTGCAGGACTGGTAACAGTGAAAAATTGGTTTCTGCTTGAATATCTAAATAGAAGAAAGGATAAGTGGATTACAGCACATCCGCGCCCAGCAGCATCCTGGGGCTACTCAGAATTATGTCCATATCACCCTTGTATCACCGTGGGGCGGGGGGGACCTTCTCTTCGTTTAGCTGTTTGGCATTAAAGATCTGAAACTGTCCCTGCTCTGTGATCACAATTAATTTCGATAACAAGCCACCTGGCATAAATCACAGCTGTAACTACTTTAAAATTACAGTTCTGTGATGAGGGAGAAATATATGGCTTTTTTTTTCTCCCTTTCTCAAGCTCCTAACTTCCTTTTCATCTTGTTATGCCACTCTTATATAATTAAGGAAAAATACAAAAATAAATAAAAACAAATGCATTTTGAAACTGCTTGATCTCACATCACTACCAAGGCCTGCCTGCTCCCCTGAATGAAGCAGCCACTGGAAATGCAGGGTTGCCCATTCACTTTCTGTTTATCCAAACTGGGCAACTCCTGCCAGAAGAAAATATCTCAGCAAGGTGACACCTGGCGCAGGCCTGTCCCAGTCACAGAGCTACATCTCCAATTAAAAGGGTCACAGGCTAGCAAAGGGCCCCCGTAACCTGGTATAGAAAATGAAGCGTTGACAAGCTGAGGCAATGGGGTTGGGAATTACTGTTTTAATTGTTTTATTGATCATGATCACGATGCTTGACACAAGAGAGGCCCTGGATAGGGATTTGAGGCAGAAATGTTTTACGTGGGAAAACGCACTTGTCCACCCACACTCTGTGAGTGTCCCGGGCCCAACGCACCATGCACACCCCTCGGGGCCTGCAAAGTGTGCACACTAGGGCCTGTCAACAGAAACTGTGTCTGGAAGTGAGCACCTCCAGCAGACAGGAAATGGGTACTTTTGTCACCAACCTGAGAACAAAATGATAAGAAAAGTTAAATGTCACTGTGGGAGAAAAGGCCACAGGGGGAGGGGCAACTCATGTTTACAAAGCATCTCGGCACCATCTCTGTTCTGGGGTCATTTGAGCACAATTTCATAAATTCCAAACACCCTGATTCTAGAACCAACTTGCCAAAGCTTGAACCTGGTTTTTTCGTTGATAAGCTGTGTGACCTCAGCCTGGGTGCTTAGCCTCTCCAGTCCTCATTTTTCTCTCCTATAAAACGAAGCCAAGAAAGGAACCATGTCTTTGAGTGGTTCTGAGGACACACTCAGTGGAAACACAGAAAGCACTTAGCACGATGCCTGGTGCATGGAAAGCATTCGGTGGCAGCTAACCACTAGCGCTGTGATTCCATTTTGCAGACAAGAATGACTGGGCCTCACAGAGGTTCAGCAATTTCCCAAGATCACACAGCTGGGATTCAAACTCAAGCCCACAGAACTTCAAAATCTGTACTTTTGGGGGGGTACACCTGGCTGCCCCAGTCTTTAGAGTATGCACCTGTTGATCTTGGGGTCCTAAGTTCAAGTCCCACATTGGGTATAGAGATTACTTAAAAAAAAATATATATATATAGGGTGCCTGGGTGGTTCAGTGGGTTGAGCCTCTACCTTTGGCACAGGTCATGTTCTCAGGGTCCTGGGATTGAGCCCCACATCAGGCTCCCTGCTCAGCAGAGAGCCTGCTTCCCCCCACTCCCCCGCTCTCTGCCGGCCTCTGCCTACTTGTGATCTCTCTCTCTCTCTGTCAAATAAATAAATAAAATCTTTTTTAAAAAATCTGTACATCTGTACTTTTTTCATTAGAGCAAGCTAAACCCCACACCTGAGGATTACTATGATTTCCCCAAATACACACACACACATACACACACACAAACATCTAGGGCTGTCATGACAAAAGGTAAAAAGATCATAACTGGAAATAAGATAGTACTAGAAGGCAGTAAACCCAAATTCTAGTCAACTGTAACTTGGGGGAAATACAAGCTTTGTGTCAGGGCTGTTCTTTCCACTCATCCCCTTCAACAAACGTCTTTTGGTGACAGGCTCTGCTCCAGGCGTAAGGACGGAGCCGGGCACCACACAGAGAGGGACCTTACCTCCCGACGCTCAGGTTCCAGGGTGTGGGCAAACAGAATGAGGAACTACTAACAGTTTCAGGCGGTGATAAGGACAGAGGATGTGAGGCAGGACAGTGGGATAGGGGGCTCTGGGCAAAGGCCTAAGAAGCAGCCAGGAAGACGTGGGGAATGCTGCCGTGAGGGCCCCTGAAAGAGACAGCAGGCACGTTCCCGGGCCCACAGCATGGCGGCAACTGGAGTGGGAAATGAGGAGGCTAAAAGGGGGTGGGTGGATGAGACGCATCGGAGGGGAGGGAGGGCTGTGCTCACGCCCAGACCTGAGCTTCAGGGCCTCGCAGGCCACCACCTGCCTGGGCTGATACTAAGTGTGACACGAAGCCACAGGGGGTTTCAAGCAGTGGCATGACGAGAGTTTGTGGGACGGGAAGAGTCTCGGCGTGAGAGTAAAAGAGCCTCACATAGGGCTGGCACTTCATAAAGGGTCCTTCTCCCTGGGTTTCCCCGTCCTCGTGCCACTAACCCTCTGTAACCCTGGACAGTTGTGCCCATTCTGGCCTCTGTTTCGGGGAAAAAAAAAGGGGGGGGGTGGTCAGTAGTTCTCAGCCCAGGCTGCACATTAACACCATGTGAAAAGTTTGAAGAAAAACACTAATGAGCAAGGCTGGGGATGGTGTGCCCACCACCCAGATGCTCAAATCCCATGACTCAGGAGTGCGGGCACCGATCAGTATTTCCTAGAAGCTCCGCAGATGGGGGCCTGTTGAGAAGGACCCACTTAGAGGGGCTTCTAAGGCCTTCTTCCCCCTCAGGGGTGTAAGCACTACCCAGGAGGAGCGCCCAAAGACACAACGTGCTGCTTTTGGGAGAGCAAGTTTCTCCTCACTGAGGACACGCAAGCAAAACTCACGTTCTCAGAGATGAAACTCAAGAATCAGACACCCGTCAAAGATCTTTTCCGAGGGGCACGTGGGTGGCTCAGTTAAGGGTCTGCCTTCGCTCAGGTTGTGATCCCCAAGTCCCGGGATAGAGCCCTGAGCTGGGCTCCCTGCTCAGCGAAGGGTCTGCTTCTCCCTCTCTCCCTCTCTCTCTCTGCCGCTGCTCATGCTCTCTAATACATAAATAAAATCTTTTAAAAAAAATTTTTTTTTTCCAAAAAAGATTTTGTGATTTTATGACTTGCTAGGTGACACACCAGTGAGCAAGTTCTAAGCCCCAGAGAGCAAATAAAAAGCAAGTACACCGCTCCTTGCCTTTCTTGTGGCCACAGCAGACATCGCCAGTTGATCCCAGCACCCTCTCCTGCTGAGCAGGCCAAGCCCGCTGGTCAGACTCTCCCTTCTATGCAGGACCCCACGTAGCCACTATCAATCACTTGCAGATGGACAAAAACGGGAACCCATTTGTCTTCCCTGGCCTAATGTCTCAGAGTCCTTTCTCACTCTCAATGATCCTTTTTATCTTCTTACCAGTAATGATTACCTACCAAGTTGCCAGGCAATGTGCTTAGCTGGTTTGAGGCCAGACTGTGAAATCACACATTCCATTCCTGACTCTCATACTCTCTGTCCTCCCCAGGTGACATCCCGAGCCAGACAGCTGCACCCCCAAACATTTACCGGACAGAGCCTGAGACAGACCGTAGATGAGATCAGGGCAAGCCAGTGCTATTCCTGGAAAAACTCATGGGAGCTGATGTCCTGTGCTATCACTGAGTCGCCCCAAATGGGACAGTGTGTGTGTGTGTGCACACGCGTGCACCAGGCGCCATGCTGGGAGCCTCCCCATGCATTTTCTTGTGGAATCGAGATCCCCAGCCTCTGAGGTGTTTACTGTCCCCATTTGGCATATGAGAAAATTCAGGGCTTTGAAAGCATCGTGTTGCTGTTGGTCACAAAGCCAGAGAAAATCCTGGAACAGCCACATCCCTGGCTCTGGGCAAGTCCTTTCACCTCTTTGTTGCCTCCTCTCTACAAAAGACGTGACCACCGATCACCACGAGGGTGAAAGGAGGGCCCCATACACAGTGTAGATGGTACGGTGGACATTGCAGAATAACGGGCTAGGATCCAGGTAAAAGAAAATGGAGCCCCAGACAACAGGATGTCCAGACCAGGTCTGACCCACACGGACTTGGGAGCGCTGGAGCGGCTTCACAGAGTGCTGTTTTCCTGAAAAGCTGTATGCTCGCTGAGTTTTCCGAAAGCCAATTGTCTTTGCCGCTGGCCGGCCGGCATCACTGGGGAGTTTCAGTGGGTTTCCCAGGTTTCTCCTCCTGCCTCATTCCCGCTGGTGTGTCCTCCCCAGCTCGGACAGAATTATCTCTAGGTTTATGCCCTGGGGCCTAAAAGCTGAAAATTGCTCCAGGGAGCTGCTGGGAGGGGGAAATTGGCAGTGCCTCTCTTTGTAATGGGATCTCCCTTTGACTGGGTCTATCTCGGGTGTGGAACTTGGCACATTTGAGCCTCTCCCTCAACCTCACATCCCCAGCTGCACACCTACTGCATTAACACTGGCTTCTCCCCCACCCTGGAGGATGGGAATAATGTCAGTTATCCCCATTTTGTAGGGCAGGAAACTGAGGCCGAGAACACAGGGAGTGATGACGCATAGGAATGAACCCCCAGGTGCCAAGACTCCTTGCACAGTGCTTCCTCTCCCACAGTATCCCTAAAAACTCTCCCTGAGCAAGCAGAGAGTCAAAGGTGAGCCCTCTCCTGAGACCTAGCAACCTGGCTGTCTGCCCCATCTGTAAAACTCTGGTTCGTGGATACCTACTGTCACACTGGGAAGGCGGATCAGTTACCAACAGGATCTCATGGAAATGGAGGGACAGCAAGCCCCCACTACTGAGACTGCCAGGTACCGGCAACCTAAACCTTTGCTTCAACACAGGCACTGCCCAAAGCCATGGTTCTCAACCAGGACACGGTCCCCCTCAGAGGACATTTGGCACTATCTGAAGACATTTTTCATTATTACAAGTGTGAGTGTGTGTTGGTGGGGGAAGGGGTGCTTCCGGCATCTAGCAGGCGGGGAAGTCACTAACCATCCTACCACGCACAGGACCATCCCCAAAACAACAAATTAATGGGGCCCAAGCATCCATAGTGCTGTGGTTGAAAACCCTGGTTTAAAGGAAAAGAAGGCCTCACTCACCCCGACCACACTCTCAAGGGCAAAGCTGAAATGCCAAATTCCAGGGGAGAGCAAAGGCTAAGTGCTACACACATATCTTCCAAAAGAAATCAAAAGACTGGTGGCAAACTCAGCGGTCAGAAAGAGGCTGAGGGTCTAAGTCCCACCCCAGTACATTTATCCTCTCTTTATTATTTAATAAGTGTGCTGAACAATTCTCTGTAATACGTACTTTATTTTATGTACCTCCTATAACAACCTGAGAGCTGAGTCCTATTATTATCACTATTTTATTTATTTTTTTAAAGATTTTGTTTATTTATTTATTTGACAGACAGAGATCACAAGTAGGCAGAGAGGCAGGCAGAGAGAGGAGGAAGCAGGCTCCCCGCTGAGCAGAGAGCCCGATATGGGGCTCTATCCCAGGACCCTGGGATCATGACCTGAGCCAAAGGCAAAGGCTTTAACCCACTGAGCCACCCAGGTGCCCTATTATCACTATTTTATAGTTAAGAAAATTGAGGCACGGAGAGGTTCTAACATGGTCAAAGTAAAACAAGGAATTCCCACCCAGGCATCTGTCTCTAAAGCCCTGGGTTTTAACCATTGCATTATACTGGCTCGGTCCAATGAATGAGCCCAGAGTGAGACTATCAACAAAGGTGACTTCATCCTGCCTGATGTCCACTATCATAGGAACAGACTCCCAGCAGCCAGGTACAAGGAAGCCAAATTGGAGGTTATCATTGATGTTACAGAGGCCCAGGTCTGAGTTATGAAAACAATTTCAGTATCAAGTCTAAACTCTAATGAGAATGCAGGATCAGAGAACAAGGAAAGAGATCGTTTTGGGAGAGAATGGTTTGCAGGATAAGATGAGCCTGAGAAACAGGATCAGGCATGAAATCAGAAGATGAGCATTTGATGATGAGACCAAGCTGTATGTAGCAAGTGTATAGCAATGGAAGAGACATGAGCTAGGCTGGAGAGTGGTAGAGTTCAAAGATGAGCTAATGCTCAGTAAATAATTCCTGGAGGAAGAATTTAATGAGCGGGGATGGTCTCACCAGCAAGGAGAAATGGCCACCAGGACCATTATTCTCCTCCAGGAAAGGCTGGCTTTGGTTGGTTGTATGGGATCTCTCTCTTCTCTCAAGATCTCCTGCTCTAACTTAACTGAAATCATTCTCTTCTAGAGACAGTTGTGATTCAGAGGATAGAAGAGCATCTTCACACAGGCCAACATGTCTTAAGGAAAAGCTCTCATGCTTACATCCCCTACAATTTCTCCTCACGCAGTGGGATCTGGTGCCCATTTTAGATAATACTCTCAGGCATCAAGGCTCACAGAAGTTGAACACCTTCAGAGAAGGTCTCCTCAAACCTTGGGAACATGGCAACTGCAGCCCCAAAGTCAGGAGATGTTGTGTTAATGAAGAGGGGTAACTGGAAGTGAAAAGATAAGGAGCTGCCAAACATCACAAACTGGACTCGGTGCCTTACACTTCCCTCCCTTAACCCTAATACCTCATGGCCTGGCAATTGTTATCACTTTCCAGATGACACAACAGGTTCCAAGTAGCTTAAGCACCTGGGCATATAGAAGAGTGTGGATTTGGACCCATCCTTCTGCTAATACCAAAGGCCATACTCCTCTTCTTACAGTCATATGTGCCCAAGTTCAAGCTCTATGAAACCCAAATTCACTCACAACAGTAAGACCAAGACTCCAACAAGATGCCATTATGTCATTTATTTGACTGGGGCCAAGGCCACAAAGTTTCAGGAAGTCTTTATCACAGATGGTTCCAAAACCCAAAATCCATAGCGAAGACTATCTTATCTTTTGTGGCTATGGGAAGTAATTTACTTCTGCCACGTCATGACTCTGGGCAGCACCCATTCCACAAAAGATGGCCCTCCTACATTTGAGAACTGCCCTCACACCCAGCTGTCCGTGCATGTAAGCAGTCCTGTTTGGATCCCTCTTGTGCCCCCAAAGAAGCCCACAACCAGCTGGCTGAGGTACGTGGCCACGGACCAGGTCATAACTCTTGGGGCCTCAGTTTCCATCCCTGTACCTACATCATAAGATTACACAAGTTCATATGTAAAAAGTGCTGATGATAATTCATAATCAATATTCAGCCTGTGGCACCTGCTACTGTTATTTCTATAATCTCAATTTATCCAAAGATAACCGTCAGAGATGTGTTCAGAGATTGAATCCCAAAGTCATCTGAATAGGGTTGATCACGGCAAAAAAAAAAAAAAAAAGTCAAAAACAAACTGGATGATTAATCACAGGAGAAAGGAGATAAGGAACCTCTGTATAGGATGCAACCACTAAAAGTTACCAAGAGAAAACATCTCCTGGCAAAGGAAAATGTTCGCAATATATTGTCACTATTTCGCAAACTGCCCCCAAGAACAGACAGGAGAGTGAACTCACATCCCCAGAAACTGAAGATTTCTTTATGGTTGCTGAAAAGATTCTGGATGCAAATTTCACATCTAATCTACAATATGTCCATATTTGTTTGTTTCCAAAGAATATTAGAAAATATTTCCCACTAAGTAAGAGTGACGCTCCAGGAAAAAGCCTCATGTTTATGCCGTAGCTTTCTGGGGTACCCCTAGGGATGCATTTGTTCCCCCCCCCATTGTAATACACACACACAAATATAAGTTACAAAACATGTCTAGCAGGTAATCCTATTTTAGGATGGATGGATGGATGGATGGATGGATGCATGGATGCATGGGTAGGAAGGGAGGGAGGGAAATAAAGGGAGGAGGGAAGGAGGAAGGAAGGAAGGGAGGGAGGGAGGGAGGAGAAAAATAAAAACATAAAGAAAAAATTACCATTCAAAATAGTTTAGGGGAGTGGAGATTACAGATAATTTTGCTTTCTTCTTTTATTTATCTACGTTTCCAATTTTTTTTAATATAAAAAAATGACAACCTAAACTGACTCACCTGGGAATTAAATCAACCCCCTCTGGATGAGGACCCTCCAGCCAAGTGGGGTCTAAGGGCCCCCAGAGCATCAGCATGAGGTCCTGTGCAGATCAGCATGGGTACAGTGAGGGCAGCACAACCTGGAGGTTAAAATTCTGGGCTGTGAGGCCAGGCAAGGCCAAGTGTGAGTCCCCACTAATCACCAGATGGCTGATGGTCCCTCAGAACTTCGGACCCCCCAAGATCTGCTCCTAAGTTCTCAGAGTACATGACACAGTAGGCAGGAAAGGTTTGCTTTCTACCTAACCCATTAACCAAAGAACACAAAGCATAGCCAATAGCTTGTGCTACAGAGATGTTCTTCAGAGGCGGTCCCCCTGCAGTTTCCAGAAGGGCAGTTACTTAAGAGTAGGCCCCCTCGGTTTCCAGTGGACCCACTCCCTTCCTAGGGACCACCCTGAAAGCTGGTCCCTCTTGCACCAGCCACTGCGAGACCCTGTTCAGCTACATTTGGGGGCATTTACAGTGCATAACTGGGGACTTTATACTGGTTTCCCACAGTCTCTGGAAACAAAAGCCACCCCCACCCCCTCCCACATCTTCTGCCACTCTAAGGCCTATCCTAGCAGCTTCCAGTTTCTGGGACAATGCTGAAAGCCACAGTAAGAAATTCATACTCTACGCACTTCAGCACACATACGCACAGAGTATATGTAACGAAAACAAATTTTATGACACAACACTTACCTTTTCTACATGCAGTAAACCCTGAAACTCTCTAGTCCATCATTCTTTAATGCTGCTCATAACTTACTAAATTGGTTTTACGGCCCATGGTTTTAAACAGACTGCTTTCCAGCAGATAGATCTAGGTTTTGGTTTTCCAAACTTCGCCCATGTTCTGGATCATATTAGGTGGAACCATGTTTGAGGGCCAATAGTCAAAGGACCAAAAATAATATTTCATATGGTTCAACCTAAAAGTATGTGCCTCTTGTACACTGATTCTAAATTTAATTAAGCTTTACAACTAGGCTACACTACGTGCAAAAGACAGATGACACCTGAATTGGACAAGTCACTTAGAGACAGACTGAGCCACACCTTAAGTGGGAAGGACAGGGGCACCTGGGTGGCTCAGTTAAGGGTCTGCCTTCAGCTCAGGTCATGATCCCAAGGTCCTGGGATCAAGCCCCACATTGGAGAGCCTGCTTTGCCCACTACTTGCTGCTGCTCACCCTACTCGTGCTCGCTCTCGCTCTCTCTCTCTCTCTCTCTCTGTCAATCTCGCTCTCTGTGCCAAATAAATATTTATTTGACACAGAGAGAGAAAGAGAGCACAAGCAGAGGGAGTGGCAGGCAGAGGGAGAAGTAGGTAGAGGGAGAAGCAGGCTCCCTGCTGAGCAAGGAGCATGATGTGGGACTCGATCCCAGGACTCTGGGCTCATGATCTGAGCAGAAGGCAGACTATAAAATCTTTTTAAATAAATAAATAAATAGTGGGAATGACTCACAGGAATGCTGTAAGCTCATATATGCTGAAGAGCTTTGTAACCTATAAGGTAAACGTAATTTTTTAAATCTTTCTAAGAGCTAATTTATACCAGTACCCCCAGCAAAATAAGATGATAAAACAACAGCCAACATCTTTTGAGGGTTTATTTCAAGCTAAGAACGTGTTATGTGGATCCATTTAATCCGTATTTTTGTTGTCCCCATTTTCCAGATGAGAACAAGTACAGCTCTGAGCATAAGAGTTCTTGGAGGAGTCAGGTCTGTCCGACTCCCAAGCTGGTATGCTAAACTCTACCCACACCGAGCTCCCTGCAGCTCTCTGTCTCCGGGCTCAGGAACAGGACTGCCAGCAAGGTCCGCTTCCAGTGGGTAAGGAAGAGCACCTATGACACAAGGACATGAGAAGAAGGCGGCCCTTGGGCCAGGAGCAGGAGCTGCAGGACCGCCTTGCAGCTATAGAAACCAGTGGTACAGTCAGGACAGACTCCCCTGCTCTCCCACCTCCTACAATTAGAACCAAGGATTATATCTTTACTTTTGATTGGTGTTATTAAATAACTCCTCTTGGCCCTGCAGGAAAGGTACGCAGAGCAGGGAGGCAGCCACCGCCAGAGCTGGCCAGGTCACAAAACAAAGAGAAATGCTCAAGTTAATGCAAGCAGAACCCTGTTTTTTAAAGACCACGGTCAGTAGTCCTATGCTTCTCAGTGGCTAGGACCACCCTGGCCACTCTTCAGTCATACCTTGTGGTCATTTAACCTAGATTAATTATATTCACTGTCAAAAGAGAAATGTAATTTGTTTCTTTTTTAAGATTTATTTCTTTATTTGAGAGAGAGACAGAGCAGTGGAGGGACAGAGGGCAAGGGAGAGAGAGAAAATCTCAAGCAGACTCCCGCTGAGTGTGGAGCCTGATGCAGGTTTTGATCTCACAACCCTGAGGTCATGACCTGAGCCGAAACAAAGAGTCAGACACTTAACTGACTGAGCCAGCCAGGTATCCTGAGATACATAGTTTAAATTATGCTATCAGGGAAGCGTACATGGCTCCACATTATACATTTGAATACATATATATGCATATGTGTGTGTGTAAATCTTCTATTGTGGACTTAATCTCTTAAATCCAATTTAAAAGATTCTGTGGCACAATTTCGACAAGTCATAATTATGGGTGTGTGCCCTAACTTGAAAATCTAACTCCTGAGTAAATGGAATATTCTGTTAAATATTGTTCTATTTCTGTACCCATTTACAAGGAACTTTGACATAATGCAATCTCAACTTATCCAACTACCCTGTGTGAGAAGTACTATTAGTATTACTAGCATTTTAGAAATGTGAACACCAAGGATCAGAAAGGTTCAGGCACCTGCCCAAGATCACAGCTACTTAGATGGGAGAGGCAGGGTTCCAACCAAGCAATCCGGTTCCAAGCTCTATAGTCTCTTCACCATCCAGGGATCTTATTTATTTCTGAGTCCCTGAAGAACAAGAGCCACATCTAAAATAGTTGGAAAATACACATATTTCCAACACAAACGAGACCCATAGGACTAACTTCTTTAATTTCCAAAGACCCTGTACAAATCAATAACAAAATGGCAATCTTTTTTCTTTTTTTTAATGAACAGGGAGTTAGCTAGAAAGAAAAGAAGGAAGGAAGGAATGCAGATGTCCAAAACATAGGAAAAAATATTCAACTAATTCAAAGATATAAATAAAAGTAGCAAGATACAATTTTTCACCTCTCAGACTGGCACACATTTAAAAATTTAACAATCCTCAGGGCGCCCAGCTGGCTCAGGCAGTAAAGCATGCAACTCTTGATCTCAGGGTTGTGAGTTCAAGCCCCACGTTGGGTGCAGAGATTACTTAAAAAAAAAAAAAAAGAAAAAGAAAGAAAAGAAAACTTTAAAAGGTTAAAAAAATAAAATTTAATAATCCTCAGTTCTCAAACCTGTGGGTGGGTGCAGGCAAACTGGGACAATGTTTCTGGAGGAAACAATTTAACAACAGCTATCAAACTTTAAATGCATGTACCCTCTAATGCAACAATCCTAAAATTAGAAATTTATTCTATGGATATCCTTGTGAAATGACAAGAAATAGGCACGAAAGACATTCTCTGAAGCATGATTTGTAAAAGGCTTGGGGAAGGGGCACTAAAAACAGTTAAAGTGTCCCCTGATAAGGGCATGGTCAAATAAATCATGGTAACTTCACACATCAGAATCCCAAGCAGTCATTTAAAAGAATGAGTTAAAGCTGTCAGTAAAGGTATTAAATAATCTCTAAAATAACAAAGTAAATTAAAAGGCTAAGTAGACTATAATACAGACATAACATTTTCAATGTAATTTTTTTAAAAGATTAATGCAGATACATGTATCATTACAAAGAAACATTTTTCCTCCTGGAAGGAAACCAAGGATACCCACAGTGATTACCTCTGAAGAAAACTGATATTTTTCTAACGCTATACAGCTTTAGATTGGAGGGTTTTTAACCTGAGAATCCTAGGCTGTTTCAAAAAGTCTATGAAACCCTTGAAATTGGATACAAAGTTGTAAATATGTGCATTCCTTTTAGGGAGAAGATACTTCCCTTTTACATACTCTGTAAGGGTCTCATACCCCCACCTCACCCCCCGGAAAGATTAAGAACCACTGTGTTATGGACTCCAGACTTGTGCTAAGTTTTAATATTCACTCACTTATTTACCCAGAAGCCATGAAATAACACTGGGCTGGGGCCCGGCGCAGGCACCCAAAAAACCACCACCCATTCCTGCCCTGGAGAAGGAGATAGTTTGGAGCATAATGACGACATTGTCTGCTCAAGACTCAGAAATGGCAACAGGGTACAGCTTTCCTCTAACAGGAAGAAGGAAAAGTGGAACTGAAAATTATTTGCATGTTTAAAATTAGACCTTCTGTGGGAGCTGACACTACTTCGCTTTCAAAAGGCCCCCTAATCCACCGTTTCAGTCCCACCAGCCCCTCCACCCAGGCATTTACATGTCATGAAAATTCTGAGACAATGGGATGACTACAGCTATCACTAATAAGGAAGTAATAACAAATTTCCTACAGCTCCCATCCTCTGCAGGGTCACCAGGAAAGCCATACGAGGCAGTGACAAACTACAGTGGACTTCTCTCTCCTGAGATACCTGCCGTTTCCAGGGATCTCGACTTAGAGACCCCCTGCCCCCACTTATCCCTGTCAGGGGTGCGGGAGGTGGAGGACAACGAGGACATCACACACACACAGCCTGTATCACAATTGTGAGTGGCTGGCTGGGGGTGATCAGAGTAACCTCTCACTCCCAAGGCCTGTAAATCACGAATGCAGGCTGCCTGCTGTGTGCCCAGTACTTCCTAAACTTAAGCAATTTTTCACCTTTACACGTTTGCCATAACCATATCATCATTTCATAAATAGGTACCCAGTATTATTCTTCAGATCAGCTTTTTATTAAACATAAACAATTTATATGCCAAGATACTACATTTAGCCTCACTCTACCTATAAAATCATGGACATGTTATGCAACTTACTATTTTTTTTATTAATACCCCCTAAAATAAATAATTCTTAACATTTAAAAAAAAAAAAAAAGGTTTTGTGACTGAGCTAAGTTTACCGTGCATGCCCACAGGTGTCACTCTGTGAGAAGTGCCTGATAAGGATTTGTTATATGAACTAATGTTGTGAAGCCCCACTTCTCCCCAAACAACAGCCGTAGCCACAACCTTAGAATCGTGCCTTAGATTTCATATGGCAGTTCTTCTTCTATCATATTTGCTCCTCTTCAGCTGCCCAGGGAAGCAGGAAGTGTTAGTCCCATTTTCCAGATAAGGAAATGAGGAGTCACCGAGATTAAGGGACTTGCCCAAGTTTATGCAGCAACTAAGTGGCAGAGCGAGGACCCGAACCCAGGTCTTTCCACTCCAGACCCTGGCTCCACTAAGACTCAGGCTCTCAAAGCAAGACGAGCAGGAAGGAGGTACCTGGGTTGTCCGTATCACAAACAGAGCAGACCCTATAGAGTACAAGATGCAGAAAAGCCAAAAGGACTCCCTGCCCCATCAGGGTTCAGAACCCACAAGCCCGTTCTTCACCACAAGTCTGTCCTCTATCTCACTTGCACACTGAAGACCTTCTTTAAAATACATGACTTTGTACAGCACAGGACAGTAAATGGGGGGAGTGAAGGCATTACGCCTGGCTCTACTGAATCCTAGTTACAAATCGTGGGTAAGCACAGAAGCCCAGTTTTCTCTCAGATAAAATGGGAACATGAACAGCACCTACCTTTTAGTATTTCTGAAATGGTCAAATGAGATAATGCATTCAAACCCTGACCACAGTTATCTGCCACGTATAACGTTACCTATTAATTATAATATTACCAGCAGCGTGAGGTTAAAGAGGAAATATACAGAAATTGCCTCTTACTCTGCACTCAAAATAATTCCCTTGGCCAAGAAGTGAATGGACTAAGAAGTAATTGCGGGCCATGTGTGGGCTAAACCCAGGCCTACAAGTCATCCAGCAACTCTACCTCGGCCTCAACCCCAAGCAAAAAATTACTTTTGGGAGCTAAATAACCTCTTTGCTGACCAAAATTGTTCACTCAGGAGCCAGGATTCTCCCTGCTCAGGAAAGTTTGGGGATCCGTGGTTGTCTTCATGGTGGGGCTCAACTTGAAATCAGCTCAAAGTCACAGTCTAACCATAAACCAGCCTGCTCTGTTTTCTTAAACTGTCTGCAAACAAAACATAATCATTTGGCTTTTCCATTGTTGTTCTGAAGCAAAACAAAGTATTTAAAGTCACCCATATGAGATTTTAACAGCAACTTTAAAAGGAGTCAACATATTTTTTGTAGTCTGGATGAAGCAGGTAGGTAAACAGGCTTAAGAATTGGCTATTATAGATCACAGACGCAAACACTTATTATTCACCAGGAAACAAGAAAGCAAAGAAAAAACAAATCCAAAACACTATAAGACCAACAAAACAGCTATCGGTCACCAGCTTCTTTCTTTCTTTCTTCCTTTTTTTCTTCCTTTCTCCCCCCCCCCCCCCCCCCTTTTAAAGCAGCCAGCTATCACGCTATTTCTTAAAGATCTGTCAGGACTATTTCCCAAGAAAAGGAGGGGAGGGTGCCGGGGGACAGGACCGTTCGGTCACATTGCCTAAAGCATACACATAAACCAAAATTAGTGTGCAAAAATGCTACGAGAATGGGTGGGGTCGGACACTTCAACTAGCACTGTCCTCATGTTGGAATCATCTCTGACAGTCCTTCCTGTCTTGAAGAAGGGGAATGAGATGCCAGGGTCAAAAATGGCTTTTCCGCCCCTACTAAGCACTGGAACTTCCAGCATCTCCTCTCTTCAGCCTCCAAACCCATCCCTATTAATTCCCTCACAGAGCTGTGTCTTTTCCATGCCTTGTCCATTTTTTTGACCTGCTACAGTTGATTCCACTTAACACACACACACACATACACACACCATCCAAGCTTCAGAAAACCAATCAAATGTTACGGAGGCAGCCTGATATCTTCATCCACATCTCCTAAATGCACAAACTTCAGAAATCTCAAGTATGACTTCCAATCTCAAACATGTTTCCTTTTGAAAAATTCAATTTATACCTACAGTATAGGGCTTACCCAGTGAGGTAGGGCTACACCTATAGTGAAAAGTAACAGCAAAGGGGCACCTGGGTGGCTCACAGGTTAAGCCTCTGCCTTCCACTCAGGGTCCTGGGATGGAGCCCCACATCAGGCTCTCTGCTCAGTGGGGAGCCTGCTTCTCCTCCTCTCTGCTTGCTTCTCTGCCTACTTGTTATCTCTGTCAAAAAAATAAATAGAGGTGCCTGGGTGGCTCAGTGGGTTAAAGCCTCTGCCTTCTGCTCGGGTCATGATCCCAGAGTCCTGGGATCGAGCCCCGAATCAGGCTCTCTGCTCAGTGAGGAGCCTCCTTCCCTTCCTCTCTCTCTGCCTGCCTCTCTGCCTCCTTGTGATCTCTGTCTGTCAAATAAATAAATAAAATCTTAAAAAATAATAATAATAAAATCTTAAAAAAAAAGTTACAACAAAGTAAAACATGGCAGAAGAAGGAAAAAAAAAGAGAGAAAGTATCATGAAAAGACTAGGCAGAGGCAGGCAACACAAGTTCCAGTCCCAGCTCCTCCACTGTCTTGCCAAGTGACCTCAGCCTGATCGCCGTGTTCTCTAGGCCTCAATATTTTCACCTAAAAATTAAAGGGTTTGGGCTATCTTGAAAGTCTGGTCCAGCTCGAAAATTCCCTGAAGTAGCCGCTCTCAAAATGAACTGTCAACTGTGGATTTTGAAAACACTTTTTCAGAGGGCCTTTTAGATTTCCTATTTTATAATGTATCCCAAAATGAGAAATAAAGAGTTGCCTTGAGTTTCCACAGAACACATTAGAGAGGAAGGAAATATCTGAATAGGGGACAAGCAGAGAGCAGCAATTTGCTACTGAAATACAAGGAAGGATTGGGCAAGTAATCAATTTACCCCAGACATTTTTTCACTGATTCAAAGCATAGCTAGCAACCACCATGGACAAAGTAAAAACATAATATAATAAAAAAATATATGTGTGTCAAATTAAGCTAAAAATAAATGAAGAACAAATATTTCTTTAGTATAAACTTTGGTCCAAGAGATCTTCAATTATGAGGCAATTTTCTTTTTAATCTCATAGACTGCTCTATGTGAATTTCCTTACAGGGACAGGGAGAAGGCAGTCCATACACACTGTCTTACAGTAACCCCATCTGGACACCTTTTAATGTTTACAGAGCTCTTTCAGACATTAGCCAGTGGACGCTCCTCAAACAATTCTTGGGGGCAGGTGGTGTTAGCCCACCCTACAAACGCTGTTAAAGAAGGTGTGGGAAACTGAAGCCGGGCCCTAGAGCTAATTGAGTGTTTTCTGCAGGAGGAGGTCACACTGCCTTCCAAGGTCTGCTGAAGAAAACTGGGAGGGGAGGTGTGCACCCAGAGCAATTCTTTGGGTGTGAAGAGTTCCTACAGCCCCCAGGCCCCAGTTCCCTTATCCTGCTGGCTAGGCTTCTTTGCGGCCCCAAGGATGGTGTTTCTGCTCTCAGACAATCCTCTATCCGTGCTTGAAAAGTTTTCCCTGAAACCAGGTTCCATCCTTAGCCAATAACTCATTTCCCAGGCTTCCAACATTATCTCCTTAGAGCTGTTGTTTGTATAAAACAAGGGAGATTTTCATTAACAAAATGCACAACAGGGGTATCACCAGGCCACTTTCGACCGCGGGTGCAGCACCCTAGCAGGCTCCTAGAAGGCTGTGAAGACGAACCCGCTTGCTCAGCTCCCGCGACCAGGGCTGGGTGATTCTGCTCTTTCACTTCTCCCTCTCAAGTTCCCTATCTGTGACATGGGAACGACTCCCAGCTGCCCAGCCTCAGCCCCAATAGGAATACTACGAAGGGGAAACGGCGCTTTCAGAAAGGTCGGTCGCCAAAATGCCAGGCACAGCAGTATCTGAAAAGCGAAGCTAGAAAACAGGGCGGTGCGGGGAGAGCCTGCGCCCACAAAGCACGAAACAAACGCCCAGGGAAGCAAGGAGCTTCTCCGGGAAGGGGACCGTCGCCTTGACGAAAGCTTGCGAGGGGCCACCTTTCACCGGGCTGGGGACTTCCCCCCAGAAGCGGTCCCCTCGGCCCGGAGGGCCAGCGCCCGGCCCTGCCCCGGCTCCCCCGGCCGCCGCCGCTGCCGGTCGGCCCGGCCCCTCGGGCCCCTGCAGGCCGGGTCGGAGGTCGGCCGCGCTCGGCCAGGCCGGCCCCGCTCCGCGACGAGAGCCCTTTGCAAACACGCCCCCTCCGGCCGCCGCGGGCGGGCTAGCGGGGCCCGCGCCGGCCAGATGTGACCAGCTCCGGGAAGGGCCGGGCCAGAGACGGCCTGGAGCCAGCGCGGGGGCTTCCACTGGGAGGCCACGGGCACCCCGGGACCCCGGATCCCGCCGCGCTGGACTGGGCAGCCGGGGCATGGGCTCGGTCGCCGGCGCGCGAGGCCGGCTGGGTTCCTGCGAGCCCCCCTCCAAGAGGGGGGCTCGGAGCCCTCGGGCCCCTCGCCACCTCCCGCGAACCGCACCGACAGGGCACACCGGGGCAGGTGCAGGGGATGCCAGTCCCGCCCCTTCGTGCACCCTTCGTGCCCGCCACCCCCACCCCCGCTCCCGGGCCCACCCGGCCGCTCACCTGGCCCAGGCGCAACAGCAGCAGCAGCGGCGGCAGCGCCCAGCGCAGCCCCGGCGAGCGCGGAGGCGGCCGCGCCTCCCGCGCCGCCTGCTTCATGCCCCGCGCGCCCTGGAACGTGCCCGGGACGCGCGAGTCGGGCCCCGCCGTGCGCCCGACCCCGGGCGTCCTTGTCGCCGCCTCCAGCCGCCGCCTCCTCCTCCTCCTCCCCCAGCCCGTCCGCCTAGTCCCCGCTCCGCCCGCCCCGGGCTTCCCCGGGGACATGGCAGCGGCGGCGGCGGCGGCCACACGGCGGAGCCTTGCGCGGCTGCCGCGGGAGGGACGCGTCCCTGGGCGCGCAGGGGCTTCGCGGGGCGGAGCAAGCGGCGCCCACCCCCCGCGCGCGGCGCCCTGATCCCGGCTCCTGCCGCTTCGGCGGCTCCTGCTGCCTCCTCCGCGCGTCATGCGGCTCCGGCTGCAGGGAGCCGCGGCGAGCGCTCAGCCCCCTCCCTTCCCCTCCCCCTCTGAATATTCATCGCTTCCTCCCGCCGGGCCGGCCAGGCGGCTGCAGAGCACCGCGGCCCCTCGGCGCCCTCCCGCTACAGCCCCCGCCCCCACCCAACCGGCCGGGCGGGCGGGTGGCGGGGAGGGGGCGGTGGCGCGCCCCGCGCGCGCCCTGGCGGCTCCCCTCCGGCGGGCAGAGGAAGCGCCCCCGCCGTGCCCGCCCTCTCCGCGCAGCCCTCCCACATTCCTGGGGCTCGGGACCCGAGACCCGCTCCGTGGCTCTCGCGCCGCGCTAGCCGGTACCCCGCGGTACAGGCGTCCCAGCCTCGGCTCCGCTCCGTGGCCCGGGGTTTCGGTCACCAGCTGTTGACCGGGATCCCTGCCGAGGGCACAGCCAGGCCTGCGTTTAGACAACGATCCAGCGAAGGCCTGCTAGACCTGCCGGGTGGGTGGGCATGGGGGTGAATGAACCCCTAAATTGTAGGAGACGTGCTGTGTGCTGTGTTCTCCCCGCCCCCATCCTCCCCGGCTGAAAGGCAGAGAGCGGGCACGGGACCCGGTCGGGTGATTGGGACCCCGGCTCTGGCGTATGGCAAACCAAGCTCTGCTAGTAACTAGCTCTGTGACCTCGGAAGCGGCATTTCACCTCTCTGGACCTCTCCACTTATCTGCGGAATTAATATAGTACCCGTTTAGGGAGACCCGACTGACAATTACATGAAATAACGGCAGAAAAGTCTTAAACCCCGGGCATGACACATAATGGGCCTCAGTAAGCATTCGCTCTTCCCGCAGCTTTCATCGCATCATCGAAGAAGACCGCGAGCTACAAGGGGTTCAAGACGACTGTAGGTGTTACTACTATGCCAGTGCACAAAAGAGAAAACTGAGGATCTGGGAGGCGAAGCCGGTTGCCCTAGGAGAAGTAATGAGAGAAAGGGCCAAGCCAAGGAGTGCTGGGGAGGGAGAGATGAATTCCAACCAGGAGGAGAGGTGACACCTGAGCTGGACTTTGAAGGATGGGTTGAATTTCACCGGGCAGATAGAGGGGGGCAGGGTCTCAGGAAGTGGTAGCAACTTGGCAAAAAACAGGAGGCAGATGCTTTGGGCTTGTTCTTTTGAAAAGCAGGGGTGGGGAGGTAGTGGGTAGTATCCAGGGGAGATTTTAAAAGATGAGTTTAGCAGGGTGGAAACCACCAGGTGTCCAACACCGCTTCCAGACACCTCTGGTGCCTCAGGTTCCCCATCTGCAAGATGGGAACACAGGTTCACTCAAAAGGTCTAAGCAGCTCCTACCAGACCATACACCCAGACAAGCTCAGTCAGTGTGGGGACTTCACCTGCTGGCTTAAATACCTTGCCATCTTCTGTTCAAACATGATGTAATTATAATTCACAAGAAATTCTGTTCCTCCCTTGCCTCTTTCCCTTCTTGGGGCTGAGACAGGTGGTTTGAAAGGCACTAGTGTCCTTGAGGCCCAGAGGGAAAGAACGCTTGACTTAGCACGGGCACTGCCAGGTCTGCGAGCTGCCACAGGTACAGACCCTACAGACCCTACAGAGCCATCCAGGCCTCCCCGGCTTCATGGCTTGGATCTGCAAACAGTACCCTGAACTCAGTGTGCACTTTGATTTTTCTCTTGGGTAAAATGTATGCCCAAGTTTAAGTGTGGGTCGGAACTGGATTTCCCTACTACATGGTGAAGAAAGAGAATAAAGTCTTTTCAGCAAAGGGAGTTAAGACCTAAATAATAAACTACCTGTTCAGTCACAAACAGATCACACTGGATGAATGACTCTATGAGAAATGAAATCGGTCCTGAGGAGGTGTGGCATAAACTCCCCGACGGCAGGAGTGGGCCGTTGTCACCCTCGGTGCCCTACGATGCTTAACTCTGTGCCTTGTCCTTAGCAGGAACTCAGAATCTGTGCCGCTGCGCCGTTGTACAAATGTATCCAGGTGACCGTGATGGGAAAGTTCATTTTTCCACGTGGATAAATTAAGGAAGGATCATTCACTTTGCAAAGGGATTTGAGACTAGATTCCAGTGTACAGGCCTCGCCTTCAGCCGTCACTTCCCCTAGAACTTCCCAGATGCCCCAGCCCCAGGTTGGGCACACTTCCCCTTCCATGCTCTCCAAGCTCCCTGTGCTAACCCTATGTAACCAGTGTTGTAAGGGCCTGTTTATGTGACCATCTTCCTCCGTGGACCCTAAGTAAGCCCCTTGAAGATGGAGCCTCCATCTTCTTTATCATTGTCTCCCCAGCATATAATGGTCACTCAAATAATACGCATTTAGTTGAATCGAATGATTCAGTAAACTAAGGTATTAGAGATATGCGTGTTCTCTCCCTCCCTCCCTCACACACACACACACACACACACATACACACCCCAAATTCCATTTGCAAACAGCTTTTCAGGCATAAATCTACTGTGCAAAGTTCAAGACACATTCTTTGAGAATGTATAATGATAGTTGACCTTTTAATCATGTCTACCTTCAAGCAAAAGCTAAAGCTTTACTAATATGGGGCCAGGTGCATAGAGAACAAAAGACCGCAGCCAAGAGGTTGAAGTAGAGGGTTCCTGGACGTGTTCCAAAACCATCTGATAGGAATCACCTTGTGGCTTGTTACACTCTAGATTCCCATGCCTCTCCAGAGACTGCAGGGGATGAGGCCCTGGAATCTGTTTTCAACCAGTTCCTTGGGCCATTCTTGCTGTCAAGCAGGGCTGGAAAACACAATTTATCATATGGCTGGCCTGCATTGTGCCCCTAATAAAAAGAAAGACCTCTGATCAGTTACCCCCTAGGTTCCAGGCACTGCTCTAGGTTACATCCATTTTTTCTACTCCTTATAATAACCCTGCAGAAGAGGTACCATTATCAGTGTTTTACAAACCAGGAAATGGAGTCTCAGAGAGGTTTAGCTACTTACACAAGGTCATACAGCTTCAAAGTGGCAAAGCCAGGATCTGAAACCAAATCTTACTTGCCACTAGGCCACCATGCCCCACCCCTTGACGCTTACAGATAAGCTAATATAAAGTGCTCTAGGTGTTGGTTGTTACTACTAACTTTTGTTATTACTTTCCTGGGCCTCAGTTTCCCCAGTTTTAAATGGGAAGGGACAGAGGCTACAGGACTTCCTATTTTATCCACAGAGGATGGGGAACAGGCAGAGCCACCATCCCACCAGGAGGCAAGCCTTCTGGCCACCAGCCTGGAACCAGGTCACTAGCTCTCAGGGAGCCCATTCAGCTGGCAACCCTCGGTTTATTTTAAAAGCCACCATGAGCAAACCATTCTCCAAAGCCCTCCTAAGCAGAATGGAATGTTTCTTGGGAGTCTGATTAGCTAATGTTGCAGGCATGGCTGCCCTGAGACCTTCCTGTCTCACAGACTTGAACTGAATCAGAATGGAAAGGAAGACTTTTAGAAAGTTCTTAAAAAAAAAAAAAAAGTAGCACTTCATCTTTATAATAGTAACAGGATGTTTCCTGTGGACTAATAACTGGGCTGTGGTTAGAACTCCACCTTTGTCCACCAGACCTCAGTTCCTCCCTAAACAGTGCCCTAATCACCTGCACATGCACCAAGCCAATAAGTGCCTTAGCAAATGCCTTCCTTGTTTCTGACTTCAAGCACTTACAACATTAAGCATTTTCCTAATTCTTTTCTCGTGTGTGTGTGTGTGTGTGTGTGTGTGTGTGTGTGTGTGTGGGTGGTGTTGAGATAGGAAACAAAGTTTGACTTACAAAGAAACAGTTGCATGTGACAGATTTTCAGGGCAGGAAAGAAAGCCTATGGTAGGTCCTCAGGGTCTGGGAATGCAGAAACAGAGCCATTTCTCCTGAGTCCCCCCATCTTTTCCCCAAGTTTAGGTACCCAAAGGGATCAGCCCACTGGCTTCTGTTCTCCCAGCTTGTTAGGTCCTGAGTCAAGGTCCCACTGAGCCCAGCACCTTTACATTCTGGCAGGGCAGACCCGGGACCTAGAGCCTTAGGTACCTGGAAACACAAGGAGTGTGTGCCAAGGAGACTGGGAGCCTAGGGGACAAGGAGCTTTTGTCCAGGGCTTGACAATGACTCCTGTGTGAATACCAGAAGTGGCAGGCAGGGGGCAGGAGCCAGTCAAGCCTGAAGCAGGAACATCCCCTCAAACAAAGAAAGGGTTGAGAGGTATAAAGGCAAGAAGATAAGAGTGAGCAGGAGGCCCAGAATCCCGGGCCTTCCTGGCAGCTGGGGCCTTCCGGGCTTGTTAAAAATAAATTAATTCTTTTTCAGGACCGAAAAGGAATGTCCTTTTTTTTTCCAGGTTGAAAAAAATTATTAATCACATTGCGCTAGATGTATAGAATGCCCAGGTCCCTGCAGTTAGGACAAGAAATCAACTTGGGGGGTGCCTGGGTGGTTCAGGTGGATAAACGGCTGGCTCTTAATTTCGGCTCAGGTCATGACCTCAGAGTCCTGGGATTGAGCCCCTGCATCGGGCTCCATGCTCAGCGGAGAGTCTGCTTAAGGATTCTCTCTCTCCCTCTCCCTCCGCCCCTCCCCCCACTTGTGCACTCTCCCTCTCTCTCCCTCAAATAAATAGAACTTTTTTTTAAAAAGAAATCAACTTGGAACAGTTGTGTAGCCATCTTGCTAGTAGGGAAGAAAATACTCTGCAATCTAAATAAGCAAATAAAAATCATGTATGACAATATAGGTATAGTATGTATATGAATGATAAACATGTGTACATATATATCATATTAGATAGATATATGCATGAACTTTGCTCACAGAAATAAAGTGTAGTGCATGAGGAGGGACTCTGGAGTCAGCTGCCTGGATTCAAATCATCATCCTGCTGTTTATTAGCTGTGTGACCCTGGACAAATTAAGTTCTCTGTGCCTTGGTATCCTTATCTATAAATGAGGATGTTCTTGATGACAATATTGGCCTCATTGGATTGTTAAAAATATGAAAATAGTTAAAACATTGATAACACTGCCTGGGTAAAGTGTTTACCATTATTAAAATACCTTTTTTGGCATATCTGAAGCAGGGCAGTGTAATGGGAAGAATATGTCCTTTGGATCAGATGGTCATAGGTTCAAATCCTATACTTGCTATACCCCTGGCCTCCATTTGCTCACACAAAGAACAGGATGATAATTCACTGACCTTAAATCATTGTTGTGTGGATGAAATGAAATGACATGGTAGAAGTGCCTGGCACAGAGTCTGGGAGACCCAAGTGGTAGAGGCATTAGAAGTATGGAAAGAGGAAAGAGACTGGGAGTCAGGTCAGAGACCTAAGACTTCATTAACCAGGTGTCAGAGTACAGACAAGTCATTCCTCTTGGACGTAGTTTCTTCTTTTGTAAAATGGGGATTAGATTCATGTTATCAGTCAGGATAGGTGCAGTTATGCGGCAGTAATAAACACCTTCCTAAATGTCAATGAATGAAAACAACAAACACCTATGTCTTGTTCTCACCACAGGTCCTCACAGGTTGCCTGAGGGCTGGACTCCACGTCATCCTTACCCAAGGAGTCATCTGCTGGAGCAGACACCATCTAAAACATTGCCCACTGCTGCGACAGAGGGAAGAGAGTTCTGGAGAGTCCTGAAGGGACATCTGTGTCCCTAGGAGTGACACTCACCTTTCAGTCTCATTAGCCAGAACTAGTCATCCAGCCCCACCCAGCTACGGTGGGGGGAGGGGAGGTGGGGGGGACAGGAGGAAGTAGAATCCTACCACGTGCCCAGAAAGCAGAGCTAGAAATGTCTGATGAAGAGCCCTCATGACCAGCATAATTACAGAGCCTCTAAAATCTTGCTATTAAAAGTGCGGTCCAGGGACTCCTGTGTGGCTCAGTCGGTTAAGCAACTACCTTCAGCTCGGGTCATGATCCCAGCGTCCTAGAATCGAGTCCCACATCGGGCTCCTTGCTCAGCGGGGAGCCTGCTTCTCCCTCTGCCTCTGCCTGCCATTCTGTCTGCCTGTGCTCCCTCTCTCTCCCTCTCTCTCTGACAAATAAATAAAATCTTTAAAAAATATAAAAATAAAAAATAAAAATAAATTAAAAAAAAATAAAAGTGCAGTCCACTGACCAACAGAATGAATGACCCCTGGGAGCTTGTTAGAAATGCAGAGTTTCTGACCCAACCCCAGAAATTCTATGTTAATGGTTAATTTTATGTGTCAACTTCAATAGCCACAGGATGCCCAGCTGTCTGGTTAAACATTATTTCTGGGTATATCTGTGAGGGTGCTTCTGGAAGAGATGCACATGTGAATGGGGGTAGGGAGGGGTGTAAAGCAGATTGCTCTCCCCGATGTGGGTGGACTTTATCTGTTAAGGGCCTGACTAGAACAGAAAGCTGGAGGATGGTTGAATTCTTCCTCTGCCTGACTGTTTGAACTGGAACCTCAATCTTCTCCTGACTTTGGAGCTCCTGGTTCTCCAGCCTTCAGACTCAAACTGAAATTCACACCCTCAGCTCTGGCTCTCTGGCTCTCAGGACTTTGAACTACACAACCAGCTTTCCTGAGTTTCCAGATGGCAGATGGCAAATCTGGGGCTTATCAGTCTCCATAATAGCATGAACCAAAACTTTATCTTTATTTGATATATATATTTATATATATATAATAGATACTACATATCATTTGTATTATATATTACTAATATGCATACTATATATTACTATATATACTAATATATATTACATTATATATTAATATTAATATTATTGTTATATTATATATTACTTATATATACTATATATATTTGTACTATGTATTATTAATGTATATATTTCCTATCTGTTCTGTCTCTCTAAAGAACCCTAATACACCTACTGAAACAGAATCTGCATTTTAACAAGATTCCCAGTAGATTCCTATAGACATTCAAGTTTGAGAAGCACTGGCCTAGTCTGTTGGCTGGCAGGGCAGGGCGCCTCCCTGACTCTCAGCCTTTATCTGTGGGTTTGGCTGACTTGTTTCTTTCTGGGCCCCCCTCAGAGACCCAGAATCAGATTTCTGCTTCTAATTAGGATGGAAGCTCGGGACTCCGCACGAGGAAGCACACAGGTGATCCGAGGGCAGTGAGCTGCCTCCAACTACGCTTGAGAAAATGCTCTCCAGTTCGGTCTGAGTCGATGGGATTTTCTTTTCTCTATGAAGCAAAATGAATTTTAAAAGGCCTAGACTATCACCGATAAGCAGAATACCTTCAGAGTCTTCTTTCACTTACTTGGAAACTATAAGCCAAGACAGAGAGAGGGTAAAAACTTCAGGAATAATATCTACTGCTATTATCGGCTGCGAACTATGTATGAGGCTCTTGTGCAAGCTACTTGAGACCCTTGATCTCCTTCAATCCTTACCAACACCCTATACCAGGAACGCTCTCGTGATCCCCGTTTTCTGGTTAAGGAACGAAAGCAAGTACAGTTTAGGGTAATCAGCTGGCTCAAAGTCACACAGGGGAGAGAACTAGGAGGCACAGGTCTGCCTGAAGCCGAAGCTTGTGTTGACCTCTATATGCTGGCTTCCCTGGCCCAGAGGTCCCTCTTTAATCCCCACCCTGAACGTCTCCCACCTGGCCCTTTAACCTTCAACCTCGTGTCAAGAGCAGCATAATTCAGATAGCCCTCAATTCCCCTATGTACATAGTAAATGAACGATTTCAGGACAAGAACAGACAAATTCCTCATTTCCCCCCAATCTTTCTTCATCTGCTGCCATTATTTGCCTCCATTTTGGGCATTTTCATCATTTTTTCTTTTTGAAGGCTTGCATCCACTCTGTTGAAATATGCTGTTTATGCTCTCACGGTTTATCATCCCGAAATTCAGAGAAATGTAAAATGTAACACACACAAAGAACTTTGGTGGCCATCCAGTCCAACCTGCTCACTCTATAGATACAGCAATGGAGGCTCAGAGAGGTTAAGTGACTTGTTAATGGTAACACAGCTGCTCTAGATATCAGAAGTGCTTTAGCAGTAAGGCTTCTGTCTTGCAGCCTTTCTTGACACTCCTCTCTCTCCATAGGAGAGAAAACAAGACCTCCTTCATTCTGGGCTTCCCTTTCCAGATGACCTCCATTAATTAATTGCTGGGCTGTTAAGAAATGTCAGTACTCTTGATTTAGCCAAGACTTGAAGTTTAACGTCACCAAAGACATAAAGAACATGAAGCAAAATGCCTTGAGCCTCAGCCCTGGAAAAGTAAGCCAAGTTGGGCTGATCCTGGGCCAGGTTCCAACTTGGTTAAGCAGAGAAATCCAGCAGAGAGGAGGAGTTTAAAAACCAGCTGTGAGCCCAGCATTGGTAATGCCACAACAGGTGTCCTCAAGGTCTTGGCTTTTCTAGCAAAGCTAGATTTCCCTTACTCTGGTCCCTCTGACACAATGACAACCTGAAGACTCATTATGCTTAGAGCAAGACATCCACAGGGCAGGGGAGCCTGGGCGGCTCAGTGGGCTAAAGCCTGTGCCTTCGGCTCAGGTCATGATCTCAGGGTACCGGGATCAAGCCCCGAATCGGGCTCTCTGTTCAGCAGGAAGCCTGTTCCCCCCTCTCTCTCTGCCTGCCTCTCTGCCTGCTTGTGATCTCTGTCTGTCAAATAAATAAATAAAATCTTTAAAAAAAAAAAAAAAAAGACATCCACAGGGCAGAAACATAAACCTAAACAGGGTAGAGCAGAGAAGGGATCCTGCCTGACTCCCTAACCCAGCCTGGAATTTGTTACAGGGGAGCATCCCCCGCTCCTAGCCTCTTAGCCTTCAGCACCAGCCCAAAACAGTTGTGTTCTCTGCACGCCTGGACCATATGCAGGATTTAAATTTCCACTCCCAGAGCTTGAAGGGAGTTTAGAGGTCATGCATTCCACCCAACTTTATTGATAAATAAATGATAAGTAAGTGAAGGCCAAGAGGAGGACGACAACTTGTCTAAAGTCATGGAGAAGTTTATAGGAAAAGTCAGAGTGGGGACTAGGATGGGACATAGGATATATATAGGTATCACACACATGCACTTGCACACACACACACACACACGGACACACACAAGGTTATACTGTTTTAAAGTTTACAAAGTTCTTTCACATATAAGCAATGACAATACTCAAAATATTTTAACCTGTCAGCCACAGGTTCTGACGAATCAGGTTGGACATCGGACTACAGCGCTTCAAACATTCACTCACAAACATTCACAAAATTCACTTGGCCCCTCAACAACCCTGAGACCTGGGCTCAGAAAGATCGACATTTAGTTCCATTCACCATGTTAGATAAGATTTGTGTTTGCTTGTTTGCAGGTTACAAGGACAGCTTAAGCCAAAAGCGGGGCTTTATTCTGAGAACACGGGTGTCTCACAGACTCCAAGGCAGGAAGACAGCCAGGGCACCGAGGGCTGGGAACCCAGTAAGATCCGGGCCAGTTGTCTCTCCACACCTGCCTCTTGCTTCTCCCCTACAGGCCATCCATCCTGCATCCATTCTCTGTATCTTCGTGCACTCATTTCTGGTTCTTCCCACCTCTGTTTCAGGTTAGTACAATGAGCCCCAGACCATTTCAAATCTCCATTTGCAGAAGAAATCTGATTGGCCCAGTTTGAATCCCATGCCCATCTCAGGTCCAATCAATGTGGGCAAAGGGACAGGGTCATATTATATAAAAATGACCACCAAAGATCACTCCCCCGACTGGAGGGCAGATGCACAGACCTGGGTGGCAGTGAGCAGGGAAGACACCCCAAAGACTGATTAGTATGGTCACATAAACAGGCAGAGCCAGGGCTCAGACCCTGGGCTTCAGACTCTCAGAACAGAATGCCCTTCCCAAAGGATCACTGACCCCCCTTTTCCAAGGCCTAACCCAAACACATGGTTGCTCACTCTGCGCTCTCTTTGAGGGCCAAGGGTCATCTCTGCTGTCCTGGGAGGATTTAGGCCAAGGCTAAGATTCAGTCCCAGCTATGGCTAGATCTCCTGCACACAGATCGAAGGAAGGCCCCTGATTGTTCCCTGGGGGTATTAATAAAATCCAAGAAGCAAAGGAAGAATAAAACCTGCCTTCAGCCATGGAGCCCCAGACTTCTGCCTGCTTCTTGTCCTCTGGTTGTCTGAGCCCACTATTTGGGGACCGAAGAGTGGTGGTTGTCTGTGGGGACCCACTGCATGGGGTCATGGCAAGTAGAGGGAATATCTGCAAGGAACCTCAAAATTAAAGTCCTGCTCCGAGGCAAGCAGAAAGCTAGAGTCATTTAGCCAGACAAGGGCAGCACAAAGGGCCAGAGCTGATACTGAGATGGATGTGGCCAAGGAAAGAACCCCAAGAAGAAAGAGAGCAGGCAGCAGATGCCAGACACACTCTTAGGCACCTCCCTGCAGAGGTGGCTCTTAACGACAATGGTAGGATGGGGCATGGGACACACTCACACATCGCAGGTGGGAATGGAAGCCAATCTAGTCTCTCGAGGCAGTGTGGCAATGTGTATTAAGTCCTTAATAACAACAATAATAACGATAGTAAAGTCATCTTTACCACAGAAAATCCACTGTTGCTGTCTCTCCACAGAATGAAAAAGAGCCTGGCAGGGGCACCTGGGTGTCTTAGTCATTAAGCATCTGCCTTTGGCTTAGGTCTTGATCCCAGGGTCCTGGGATTGAGCCCCACATCAGGTTCCTTGCTTGATGGGAAGCCAGCTTCTCCCTCTCCCACTCCCCCTGCTTGTATTCCCTCTGTGTGTGTGTGTGTGTGTGTGTGTGTGTGTGCGCGCGCGCGCACGCGCGCGTCTCTCTCCGTCAAATAAATAAATAATCTTTAAAAAAAAAAAAAAAAAAAAGAGGGGTGCCTGGGTGGCTCAGTGGGTTAAAGCCTCTGCCTTCGGCTCAGGTCATGATCCCAGGGTCCTGGGATCGAGCCCCACGTCGGGCTCTCTGCTCAGCAGGGAGCCTGCTTCCTCCTCTCTCTCTCTCTGTCTGCCTCTCTGCCTACTTGTGATCTCTGTCTGTCAAATAAATAAATAAAATCTTTAAAAAAAAAAAAAAGAGCCTTGCACACAGAAGGGACTCCAAAAAAAAGCCTGCTGAAATGAACAGCAGGGTGAGTGCAAAGTGCACAGAGAGAGAGAGATGCAAAGGACATTCAGTGCAGCAGCAAATTACAAACAACCAAAATGCCCACCAATAGGGGACTGGTTAAATAAATTACAGTATAGCCTTATAATGGAATACTTTATAGATATTAAAAATGATGGCCTAGATGTGTACCTATTGCTTTGGAAGGATATTCTCCATATGTTATTGAAGGAAGGAAGCAGGAAAAAAGCAATCTCATTTTATAGACAGAAAAATATTTTAATGTATGCACAGAGCTAGGTTAATAATCCAAGCAAATGTTAACAGGAGACGAGATTTCAGCTCATTCTAATTCTTTTTCTTTCAGTTTTTCTCCAGTTTCTAATTGTTCTTCAATGCCCATGTGTTACTTATATAATTAAAAATAAAATGGAGAAAGTAAATATATACATGAAAGTATTTCCCATCTAACAGGAGTGAAGTAGGGCCAGGAAGGGGAATACAAGTTGTCAAGAAACAAGTGGTTTCAGAGCACCAGTTCTGTGCACTGCCAAGTGCTTCAGCAGCTACCAAGAGGGGCAGGGGAAGGTTCCTGCCCTCGAGGATTCCGGAGTGTGATGGCAGCAAATCACGGAAGAGGGTGGGAGCTGGCTGCACGCTGGGGATCAGACTGATGGGCATGTGGACCACCAGCAGATTTCTGCTTCCTGCCTATAGGACAGAACACAGGGATGGACCAGGGATAGACCAAGACAAGACTGGGGAGAGCTGTAGATGGGGGAGTCTGCAGGGTCCAAGATGCAGCCAGAATCAGGAAGAACGAAAACAAAGGCTCGCAATGATGGAGAAAGGCCAAGTCTCATCAGTGAGAGTTGAGCTTAGCAGAACAAAAATTAAAAATCCAAATGTGTGCTAGAGACTGTGCTAGATGCCAGGAATACAGGTGTGAGGAATAATCAAATCTAGCAAGATGCCTGTTTTCATGGAGTTACAGTCAAGGGGGAAAGGGAATAAAGAAAACTGATTGATCAATCAATAAGTAAATATAATAAGACAAATACGAGTATAGTGAGAGACTGTGACTATACTTACCGTGGTGAGCATTGAGTAATGCATAGAATTTTTTTAAAGATTTTATTTATGTATTTGAGAGAGAGAGTGAGAAAGAGAGAGCCTGAGAAGGGAGAGGGTCAGAGGGAGAAGCAGACTCCCTGTTGAGCAGGGAACCCAATGAGGGACTCGATCCCAGAACTCCAGGATCATGACCAAAGTGAGCCAAAGGCAGTTGCTTAACCTAATGAGTCACCCCGGTGCCCTGCATAGAATCGTCAAATCACTATGTTGTACACCACAAAACTGATGGAACATTGTCTGTCAACTATACTTCAATAAGTAAAGAAAAAAGAGAAATACTCCCCACTGTCTTCCTTCAAACAGTGAATGTCACGGAGGAAAAAATAATAAAATGAACATCCTCAAACCTACTACCAACATTTAACAGTTCTTAACATTTTGCCGAGTTGGCTTCATCTATTTTTCTGTTGCTGTTTTTGTTGATGATGTTTTAAAGTACACATTTCATGAAATTTCATCCCTAAATGCTTTAATACATATCTCTAAAACATAAAGACATTTTTCTACATCACATTTCATGAAATTTCATCCCTAAATGCTTTAATACATATCTCTAAAACATAAAGACGTTTTTCTACATAACTTCAACAGCATTATCCTACACAAGAAAATTAATAATTCCTCCGTATACCCAAATGTTTTATCCATACTCAAATACACACAATTGTTCCCCAAATATTTTTTAAAGATTTTATTTTTAAGGAATCTCTACACCCAACATGGGGTTCAAACCCACAACTCCAAGATAAAGAGTCACGTAGTCCACCAACTAAGCCAACCGGGCACTTCCCCCAAATACTTTTTTGATGTTGGTTTTTCAAACTAGGACTCAATCAGATTCTACACATTGTGTTTGAGTGTTTTTACTTTTTAAGTCTCTTTTTAAGGTCTATATCTACATCCTATCTACAATTTTCATCTATAGATTTATCTTCATTGTCAAAATAACTGCTCCCAAATGTCATATACCCAGAAGAGTACATTGTAGCCAGACCCATCCAAAAGAAACCCAGGCTGTTGTCAGGTAGCAAATACTGTATCCTGGTCCCCTCAGATCCACTGTAAGAGGTAACTGATGACAGATGAGATCTCCAGCCTCAGAAGAAGTAAAGAATACCCTCTAAGTGATTCAGCCCCATATGAAAAGGACTATAGTGTCTTTCTCTCTCTCTCTCTCCCTTTGCCTTTCTTGTATAATTCAAAGAGGTAAGTGGATGTAATGGGAAGAGTATAGGTAGATGAGGCTCTTCTCCAGCACCATGTCTACAGAGCAACGTGGTCCTTGGGTAAGTCATTTCACATCTTGGAGCCTCATTTCTTGACCTGTAAAATGTATCATGTTTAGAGTGTTAACTGATGCCGTTTTAGGATTTATCTTTTACAGCAGCTAGCATTGCTTTAACTGACACAAAGTCATTACTAACTCATACTTAGAAGGAAAACCTACATAGTTTTGACCTAAACCATGGCGGGCTTTTGGAAAACCAAATAAAGAGCCATGCCACCGGGTGTTGGAGGCGGGGGGAGAACATTTCAGTTTTAATATTGTATCTCATCATCAAATGTATGCCACCTTTTTTTCATATTTTCACACTCCTGAAAGAAGGTCGTGTATTGTAATCGGTGTTATTTCAAATTGCTGCAGCCAGATGATGGCTGGGATCTAGCTGGCGCTGACTGCACACGCACAAACCTGCTTGCGGTTCTCCATCTCTTCTCCCTTTTCCTTGAGCTTTGCACATTGTTAGCAGTACAGGTGCGGCGTTTAATCACCACTTACGATGGCTTCAAAAAGATTCCACGCTGATTTGGTACTGAAGTGAAAAGTCATTGTGAACCGAAAAGGCAAGGAGACAGAGCAGCTTGATACATGATAAATCTGTATGTCCAGCGGCGCCTGGCTGGCCCAGTTGGTGGAGCGAGTGACTCTTGATCTCAGAGTTGTGGGTTCGAGCCCCACACTGAATGGAGAGATTACTTAAAAAAAATAAACTCTCTTAAAAAATATCTATGTTTAAGGGCATCTGGGTGGCTCAGTTGGTTAAACGTCCAACTGTTGGTTTTGGCTCAGGTCGTGATCTCAGGGTCATGGGATCAAGCCCTGCATCGGGCTCCACATTCAGCAAGGAGCAGGCTTGAAATTCTTCCTCCCTCTCTCTCCCTCTGCCCCTCTCCACACTCTCTCTCTCTTTAAAAAAAAATAAAAATAAATCTTTGGAAAAATCTATGTCTAAATAAGCCTTCAAAGAAAGCTCTTCCAATATGCATCAAACGGAGATTCTAAGTGATAGGAAAGCTTTCTGTCATGGTTTTCTATCTCTTAGAAATACAGTAGAAATACAGTGGTGTGAGTCTTATGTGCTACCTAAGAAGGGGGCAGGGTGTTACATGGGTGATTAACGGGGAGGATAGTCATTCAGATCAGAAGGGGAGGCCGCCCTGAGGGAGTGATGACCCCTGAAAGACAGCAGTGACAGCATCTACAGAGGACTTCCTATGAACCAGGTAAAATTCTAAGTTTTTTTGTGTAACTCAATCCTCATAAAAACCCTCTCCATTTTAGGGATGGAGAATGTAAATCATTTGTTCACAACTCAGGTAGCACAGCTTATAAGTGATAAACCAGGAATCTGGCTCCACATTTAATGTCTATATCTACATCTCATCTACAGTTTTTACCTATAGATATATCTTTATTGTGAAACACAGTAATCTGGCTCCAGAGCCCATGCCTTTTACCACTTCAATATCCTCTCTAGGGATGAAAATGAGCGAGTCATCTCCATTTTACCAATAAGGGCAGCAGTAAATGAACGGCTTACAAGCATAGGCTCTAGAACCAGACTTGATGAATTCAAAGCCAGCTTCTACAATGGACCAGCAAGGTATTTGACCTTTCTGAAGTGCCTTGGTCTCCTCATTTGTTGTGAGGATAAATAAGTTAATAAGCTTATAGAGCTTTGATCAGAATCAGAATATAGTTAAGCCCTCAAAAAAATTATAGTATTATTATATTCATACAATGTTCACAGTAACTCTAAGGAAATTGAGGCTCAGAGAGGTTTCACAATTTGTCTGACCCACATGTTTCAAGAAAGGAAACGGCAAAATGGGTAAAGGGGAGTGGCAAATGCATCTTCCAGTTGTGGCATGACTAAGTCCTGAGAATGAAAGGTACAGTGTAGGTAACACAGTCAATGGCGGGGTAACAGCGTTCCATGATGACAGATGGTAACGACCCTTGGGGTGTGTAGAGCATAACATATAGAGATTGTGAATCCAGTTGTACCCCTGAAACTGATATAATATTGTACGTCAACTATACTCAAATAAAAAATTAAATATATAAATAAAATAAAATAAAAGCCTTGATCTCAGGAAGGAAGCAAGGGTGGGAGGGAGAGAGGGAAGGGGGAGGGAAGGAAGGACTCGGGATTCAAACCTAAGTCAGTTTGCTCAGAAGCCCTTGCTTTATGCAGTGCCTCCACAGAGCTGCCTATTAAAGATAAGTCAGTGGTTTAGGTATTCATTCTTGAAGGTTTCCAGGAATAGAGATTCTAAATCCCAATGTGACACCTCATTTTAATGTCCCAAATCCCACCCAAGAGTGAGGCTCTCTCATCGCCAATCTGGACTTCGTCTCTTTTATTTTAAAGGTCATTTTCTCTTTGAGAAACCTGAGGGAAGATGGACACTCACCAGACAGCTTCTTTCTTTTATATTTTTCATATACGTACTTCACAGTTCCTCACCTGCATTGAGAAGGTCGCATCATTTCAGAGTCTGTCACAAAGGAGGTGCTCAACAAAAATGTGTTGTATGGAGAACAGCTTGGTGGCTGCCAGAGGTGGGAGGACTGGTGGTGGATGAAATGGGTGAGGGGTTCCAAAGGTACAGATGTCCAGTAATAAAATAAGTAAGTCATTGGATGTAAGGCACAGAATGGTGACTATAGTAAATAATACGGTGATGCATATTTGAAAGTTGCTAAGAGAATAGATCTTAAAAGTTTTCATCACAGGGCGCCTGGGTGGCTCAGTGGGTTAAGCCTCTGCCTTCAGCTCCGGTCATGATCTCAGGGTCCTGGGATTGAGCCCCACATCGGGCTCTCTATTCAGCAGGGAGCCTGCTTGCCCCCCTTTCTTCTCTGCCTGCCTCTCTGCCTACATGTGATCTCTGTCAAATAAATAAATAAAATCTTTAAAAAAAAATTTTCAACACAAAACAAAAATATTTTTAAAAAACACGAAACAAAAGATTTATAACTATGTGTGATAAGGGATGTTCATTATATTTACTGTGGTGATCATTTCATAATATATACAAACACCAAATCATTAGGTTGTACCCCTGAAACTAACATAATCTTCTATGGCAAGTCTATGTCAAGAAGAAAGGCACAAACCATGTGTTGTATGAATTAACAAACCAGAGAAGGAGTGCATGGCCTCTAAGTTCCCTCCCAGATCAGAAGACCCCGTGCCACCCCACCCCCGCCCACCCAGATTGCTGCTTTCTCTCTGACTCCTTTCTTAATCTTTGTGTTTCTCAAACAGCCGTGTTGCCAGGGCCTTCTGAGGACACCAGGGAGTGGAAGTGGCCTTCGTATATGGTGACACCCTAGCTTTCCTCATTCTTCTTTCCCCTGGACCAGTTTTTGACTGAGAAGGAAACAGATTCTCTCCCTCTGCCCCTCCCCCACCTTCTAACATAAATAAAGCTTTAGAAAAAGAAAAGGGTAGAGATGGGGAAGGATGGGGGTGGGCCGTAGGGGTGGGGTTGGCTTGAGGGTCTAATGTGCGGAGGTTGGGGTGGGTGGGTGGATGACATGTGGCTGGAACGCTCATGCCCATCATAATCATTGGTCAAGGTCACAGGGGTTACAGGCAGAGGAAGGTTGGGAGCCCTGCTGGACATTCACCCTCAAGACAGGAGACCTGGACCTTTGGTTCCAAGTAATGGAAGTCCATCTCAAACAAGCATAAGGAAAAAAGAAAAGCATGTATATTGTTCACATAGCTTGGAATTCCAGGCATGGTGCCAGTTTTCTATGTAGCTAAATATTCAAATGAGGCCTCAACTTTTCTCTTCCTCTTTATCTCCCTACTGTGTCGCTTTTCTGTTTGAATGTATTTTCTTCTCAAAAGGCAGGCTTCCTCCACGTGATGGTGGCTGGCCATCCTCAGTGGACACCCTTCCAGCTGCAAAAAGCTCTAGCTATCATGCCTGTGGTTAAATGGGGGGCAGGGGAAAGGGGCTGTCACGGGGAGGAAACTGGAACTGTTCCCTTTTGTCAGAAAATCAAAAACTTTCTCGGAAGCCACATAGCCGGCTTCCCCTCAGGTCTTGTTGACAAAATCTGGGTCACATGGATGCCCCTAGCTGCAAGGGAGTCTGGGAAGGTAGGAAACAGGGCCATTGTGGGCTTAGACATATCATGATCTGTTGCCTGGGGCTGGCCATGTGGTGACATCACCCAGAATGAAATTGGGGTTTCTTAAGGCATGGAAGAGGAAGACTGGATTGGGTAGGTAACTAATGGGGCCTACCACAAGAAGGTGTCATGAGGCAAACTCAGTAGATCACAGATTGAGAACAGGGAGAAGTTTACGAGAAAAAGGTAGAAATGCTAACTGGACAGAAGCAGCTAATGTCTCCATTACAACTGGGGAACTAAGAGGTAAAAGCCAGGGAAAGAGCTGAATCAGGAGGGGGCGTGGCCGGAAAGGGGAGGACAAAAGGAGAGGACCCACCAGCTGTGGGCAGCACCTGTCAGGACGTCTCCCGGAACATACAGCTCTTTAAGGATTTTCTGCAGCAAAATTTCAGCAAATACAGAGAATTCTTGGTGAGCAAGGAGCTAATGAGACATCTCACCACAGAGAGTCTGAGTTCTTCCTACTACTTCTGTTCCATCCCCATGATTCATGTGCCAAGACGACCCTAAACCAAAGCAACAAAGCCACAGCCTTGGGGCACCAAAGGGAGACCCTGAAAAATCTTCAGTGGTTCCCAACCATCACCAGCTCAAGTCCAACTTCATGGTCTGGTCCTGGCGCCCTCTCTCATCCAACAACTTCATCTCTCACCGTACTCCTTCTCCATCCTCTGCTCTCCACCAGCCCATCAGAGCTCCCCAAATCCAGCCTGCACCTTCCAGACTCCAGGATTTTGTGCCTTATGTCCTTTCTGCCCTTTCCTAGCTGTGACATCTCTGTGCCTCCATTTTCGTACCTATAAAGTGGTAAAAGCATCTCTCTTATCAGGTGTTGGGGGAGTTTTGGAACTTAGGTAACACATGTTATGTGCTGAGAAAACTGGCACATGGTAAGGGCTCAAGACAGGTTAGCCATTATTATTCATGAATCCCTATTTTAAAATTGTAACAAACTCAATGTACCTATTGTAGTACTTACCCATTCCCTCCCTGCTGTATCTGTGAATGAATATGTCAAGAGGGTAAGCATCATGAGGCCCAGGGTGGTGTGTGTGGCTCCCCGGGGCACCATATTCTTTGCAGGGGCCTGCCAAACACACAGCTCATTGCTCTTAGATGGTTCAACCCGAGATGAGAGACAGTCAGCCTGATAAGGGACAGAATGTTGTCCATCCAGGACATTTTGGAGAATTCAGGGCTAGGTTGTGTGGAAAGTCAGTATCCAAGGCTGCTCCCCCTTGCTGGCTGTGGGACAACGCCAGGAAATGGAGCCCACCCACAATTTCACAATGAAGTTCTCGGGAAAGTCAGACAAATCCGTCTACTGATGGCGTGTGGTTAAGGCCCGCTGCCAGGCATCTCCCCCGCAACAAGGGCAGGAACCTGCCAGCATGAGGAGGTAAGGCCTGAGTGCCACTGGCCTCCCTCCACAGTCCATCAGCAGTGACTCAGCAGGAAGCCAGCCAAGGCCTGAGTCACTCCCTCCCCTGCCACACCCAGAGTTTTCCTCCAGTGTTGGGAAGGCGGCTTAGAGCTGGAGGTGTAAATCTTCAGTACCTGGGTATACCCAGACTAATGAAATCACTTGTTTAACACAGCTTAGTATTTAAGGACACAAGCTCTGGAGTTAGACTGCCTGGGTTAGAAGCCTGGCTCTGCCTTTTACTTAATCCAGGGCAAGTTCCTTAGATTCTCTGGCCACAGTTTGCCCATCTATAAATGGGAACAATAACGGTACCTCCCTCAATGGAGTGAAAGAGCTTAGAGCAATGCTGATGTATTAACACCCATTCTAACACATGAGGCCAGTCCCACCTTAGGGCCTTTGCACTTGCTGTTTTCTCTCCCTAGAATGTTTTTGCCCTAGGTGGCCATCTCCCTCACTGAACCCAGTCTTGAGTCATTGTCTCGGTGAGACCTATGACAGCCTCCCTATGTAACCCCTCCTCTTCCTCCAACACTTTTACTCTTTCCCACTTCTCTCCTTAGTACTTATCATCATCACATAGGCTACGCATTTTATTCGTGTATCTTGTCGACTGTCTATCTCCCTCCACCTACACTGAAATTCAAGTTCCATTTTTGTCTGTCTTCCTCCCCGCTGTAATCCCCAGACCTATAAAAGTGCTGACACACAGCAGCTCTCAGTAACCGTATGTGGAATGAATGGAAAATGAATGTCAGCTTATTCACATTTATTTGTCACCAATCATCATTATTATCAATAAAGGTCACCAATCAAGATCACATTATTCCATTACAGTGAGAATCAGAGAAAAGTTCAAAGTTTAAAACCTTACCGCATTCTGCAAATCTGCTTTTGGTTCATTGATACTTGAATAAATAGATTCTCGAAGCTCTGTATCACCTACAGTTAGAGAGGAAAACTCCGTCAGTCCTTGGGGCTGGGCAGGTGGCCCATAAGATACATATGTGATTCAGGCGGGGCTGCCCAGGAGTGGTGAGGACCACGGAAGTTTGGAATGCAATCCCCACCTGTAGAAATTAAAATTAAAAAGATCATCTCTACTAGCCAAACGCACCTCGAAACTACATTTCCGATTCCAGATTCTAACTGTAAGCTTATCTTAGCATCCATTTGATTTTCCCAATTTTAAAATATCCAAAGATTAAGATGACTCAGAGCCTCTCCTTCTCCCACCATCCTGAGATCAAAACCCCAGCTTCACAAGTCCAACAGTCAGCTCCAATTTTAGCTACCCTGTTTGGGGCTGCTTTGCTGCCTTTTTCACCCACCTGCCCCCCCCCCCCAACACAAGTTTCAACTTGGGACAACTCACCAGGGTATTCCCAAAGCCCAGCAGAGCCCATGACACACAGGGATGAGTGAATGAATGAATGACTTGCTCAGAGGAGGCAGTCATACAGGACCCTGGTACCTTCCTTGCCTCCGTTATTTAATCTTCAGTAGCCCCCAGGGAGGCATCCCCTGTCCAGCTAGAGTCTCTCTCCAGAACTATTTCTCCCCTACTCCTCAAGGTGAAGGTCCATTAAGAAGACCCCAGTTCACATCATTAAAGAGAACTACATCAGTGGTCTGTGTAGTCCCCTGCTTCTGTGTAGAGATTGGGGTGACCCCACCTTCCTCCCCAAGGACAATAGGCGGGGACTTGCTTGTGTTTGTATAAAGGCTCATCCTGGTGAATTTTCCAAACAAAGAGAGACAGCTCCAGAAATGTGGAACCTTTACTCCTAGAAATAGAAACTGCCAGCATCCTTTCCTCTCCCCTTCCCCTCCCCCTCCATAGCATTTTCTCATTAAAATAGAAAAAATTAAGCCTCCCCTTCTCTCTCTCTCTCTCTCTCTCTCTCTCTCTCACACACACACACACACACACACATCCATGTACAGATGGGAAAATGGAGCCCAGACAGGCTTGAGTTCTAACCTTTACAGGCTATGTGACCTTGATGTTTCCTGAGCCTCTGCCCTCTCATCCTTGAAATGGGAATAAAAATCAAGTGACTTGCTGGCGTAGTGGGAAGATTCAATATGAGCCTAGCCTCCTCCTGATTTGCTCCCTCTTCCCGTTAGCCTTTGACCAGGTTCTAGGTGGGAGACACACACACACACACACACACACACACACACCAGCCCCTCCCCCATCTCCAAGATCCAGCCCAGATCTCGCAGAGAGGCCATTAAATTAGCTCTTGCTATTACCATTGCTCCTTGGGTTCACCCCCTGAATGCCGAGTCAAAACAACCAGCCCCACACAACAGCCCTCAATGCCCACCCTGCTCGCCCCGGTCCTGCCTCTCCAAGCAAAGCCCTGTGAAAAGCAAGTCCCATGTAAGCACAGATGCGAGTCTGTGCAACAGAAATGAGAGCCAAATCTTGGCAGTGACTTCAGTGTCACACACAGGCTTGTGGCTGCTCCCTGTCATTGGCTCCATACCCCCACTCACCCCAGCCACTCACCTGTAATAATCATTTTCTGGGGGGAAGGGGTGTGAAAAAGAGAGAGCGAGAGAGAGCGCGCGCGCACGGGAGAGGGAGGGGCCGAGGGAGAGGGAGAGACAGAATCCTAAGTAGGCTCTAGCCTGGCTGGTTTTTCCTGATCCTGAGACTCCACAGCACCTGATGCTGACCCCAGCGTTGGCGCTGAACTCTCAGATTTCAGCATGTGGTTGCTTCTCGGTCCCTCACGAACCTGCCAGGGCCTGAAGGGCAGGGATTGGATGCCTGGCACCCAGCAGGGTTGAATAAACACTGTTTGGCTGTAATCAGAATACTAGCCATCCAGAGAGGTTTTCTCTTATATCCCCATCCCTATCTAGGAGGAGGAGGGGCAGGGAGGGGACAGGGGTGTAGCGGACCGGGGACTTCTAGACTTTCTCAATTTCCTTCTGAACTATGTAAGCCTCTAACTAAGGGCCTCTGTAGGCCTGAGAGCTCTTCCTCTTTCTCTTTGTCATTGACACTACAGCCCTTGACTTCTAAGCCTTCCCTGGCTGGGGAGGTGGGGGGAGGGGCGTGTGAAAAGACCAGAAGCCCAGAGCAGCCTTCGGGAACAGGTTTACAGCAAACTCGCTGTGTAACCTCCAGCAGGTAATCAGGGTATCTCCTGAAACCTCCTTAAACATCTAATCTGCAAAGGACAAGCAGCCCACACTCACAGGACAACTACCCGGTGTCTAGACATTCATATTGCTAACACATTCGATCTGTAAAACGAAGGATCCGGACAATGTAATTTCTGAATTCCTAATGGGAAAGATTCCAACAATTGCATTCAAACCACTCCAGCCCGGAGTCCCGGGAAGGGACCGTGAGGTCCCAAGAGAGAGCACAGGACGTGGATCCAGGCTGTTCTGGGTTTAAATCTCAAGGTCTGTCACTTCCCGGTTGTGCTGATGTTGAGCAACTCACATGGGCACTCTGAGCCTCGCTCCCCTCATCCACAAAATGGGAACAATAGTATCAAACCCGTAGGGCTGCCTGGAGGATGAAAGGAAATGGGGTATCTGGGAGCCTAGCATTGCACCCAGCACACAGTAGGGCTCAAACTACTCAAAGAAGATCTGACAATCAGCCTTTATGCAAATTTTTGCTGCTCTTCCCTGAGGTCATTTGCTTGGGTCTGGTCCATGAGAGGGAAGTGGAAGGTTGCATCTGATGGTCTGAAGAGTGCTGAGGACAACGGTTTCACTTCTGCAGTCTTCATTCCAAGGCAGCATTGAGTGGTCATGGATGCAGACCCCAGCAAAATCAGCCTTTCCCTCAAGACGCCACTGCCCAAAAACAAATACGTATCTTTCAAAAAAATTAATTTTAAAAGGTTCCCCTTTCACTGTGCCAAGTGCAGTCCCGAATCTGGGTCACCTTCCCTAAGACGCCCTCTCTGACACCCCCACTCCAGCCCCATTTACAATCCCAGCACTTCTACCACCTCTGGCAATTCCCCATTGCCCTTGCTTGCTTTCCTTCTCTCCATAGCACTTATAACAACAGAACACACACATGCAGGCGCGCACACACACACACATGCACGCATATGCACGTGCGTGCACACGCACACACCGTACCACAGTGTAAGTGCTGTGAGGATTCAGAATGGTAGGGGCTGTTTGGGCTGTAATGTCTCCAGTGTTGAGACCAAGACCTGCATTAGTAGGTACTAAATAAAAGTTTGTTAAAAGAATGTATCAGGGGACGACTGGGTGGCTCACTTGGTCAAGCGCCTGCCTCTGGCTCAGGTTATGATCCTGGAGTCGCCGATGATCTAGTCTGGCATGGAGTGCTGGGCTCAGTGGGAAGTCTGTTTCTCCCTCTGACCCTACTCCCTCTCTTGCTCTCTCTCTCTCTCTCATTCTGTCAAATAAATAAATAAAATCATTTAAAAAAAAGAAGAAGAATGAATGAATTGGGATGCACCTGGGTGACTCAGTTGTTTAAGTGTCTGCCTTTGGCTTGGGTCATGATCCCAGGATCCTGGGATGGAGCCCTGCATCAGGCTATCTGCTCCATGGGAAGCCTGCTTCTCCCTCTCCCACTCTCCTTGCCTGTATTCCCCCTCTCGCGGTCTCCATGTCAAATAAATAAAATAAAATAAAATAATAAAATAAAATAAAATAAGAATGAATCAGGGCCTGAGCTGAAGCCAAGCTGGCAGTTATGGCAAGATAATACTAAAATATCACCTGAGCCCCTCATTTCAGTTTGCAAAGCCCCCTCATGGTATATATTCACTTTTGTGCGGAAGACTCTGTCTCTGCATTTTCTAGGTGATGAAAGCTAACTCAGAGAGATGGAATGTTTCCGGAAGACAGAGGAAGCTCCTCTGGTCCTCTGGCCTTGGGCAAGTCACTTCCCGGCTCTAATCTTATTTTTTCTTATCTCTAAGATGAAAAGATGCGGACTGGGTCCCATTTGGGGCTAAGACTTTTATTTTTTTTTTTAAAGATTTTATTTATTTATTTGACAGATAGAGATCACAAGTAGGCAGAGAGGCAGGCAGAGAGAGAGAGAGAGAGGGGGAAGCAGGCTCCCTGCCAAGCAGAGAGCCCGTTATTTGACAGATAGAGATCACAAGTAGGCAGAGAGGCAGGCAGAGAGAGAGAGAGAGAGGGGGAAGCAGGCTCCCTGCCAAGCAGAGAGCCCGATATGGGGCTCGATCCCAGGACCCCGGGATCATGACCTGAGCTGAAGGCAGAGGCTTTAACCCACTGAGCCACCCAGGCGCCCCGGGGCTAAGACTTTTAAACTCTAAAATCCCCTGACCTGGCTGTTAACCCTTTAAAGACCTAATCGAATGGTGTTATCCACAAACCCTAACTGCAGAATCAGGATGAGCTGCCACCTCAGCCGGTCTGATCCCATTTCCAGTTCTCTTTCAGACCCCACTCCACTGAGGGAAGTGGAAAAGAAGGGGACAGCCACGTGGAGACCTGGAAGAAAAGCGTTCTGGAGGGGCGCCTGGATGGCTCAGTCAGTTAAGTGTCAGCCTTCAGCTCAGCTCATGATCCCAGGGTCCTGGGATTCAGTCCCTCATCGGGTTCTCTGGTCAGTGGGGAGCCTGCTTCTCCTCTCCTTCTGCCTGCTGCTCCCACTGCTTGTGCTCTCTCTCTGTCAAATGGGTAAATAAAATCTTAAAAAAAGAAAAAAGTGTTCTGGACAAAAGGAACAGCAAGTGCAAAGGCCCTAGGATGGCAACAAGCTTCATGTGTTCTAGGGTGAGAAGGCCCATGTGGCCAAAGCAATGAGAGCAAAGAAGAGGCTGGTAGGAAATGAGGTCAGGGAGGTGAGCAGGGGCCGGCTTAGGCAGAGCCTGGTGAAGAGTCGGGTTCTGTTCTAAGTTCATGGGAAGCCATTGAGATGTTCACAGGAGAGTGACATGGTCTGATAGATGTTTTAAAAGATGACTCTGGGTGTAGTCTGGAGAATGAACTGTGGCTAGTACAAGAAAAAAGCAGGGAATCAACTAGAAGGCCTTTTGAAGAGTCAAGGTGAGGACAGCTGTAGCTTGAGCCAGGGGGTGGCAGTGCAGATGGAGAGAAATGGAGAACCACAGATGTTTCTGGAAGTAGAACTATTAAGACTAGGGCAGCCGGGCGGCTCAGTCAGCTAAGCATCTGCTCTGGCTCAGGTCATGATCCTAGAGTCCCCGGATCAAGTCCCACATCGAGTCCCACATGAGGCTTCCTGCTCAGCAGGAAGCCTACTTCTCCCTTTCCCCTGCTCCTTCCTCTGCTTGTGTGCTCTTGTTCTTAAATAAATAAATAAAACCTTAAAAAAAAAAAAAGAAAAGAAAAGAATTAACAAGACTAGGGGATGCCTGGGTGGCTCAGTTGGTTGAGCAGCTGCCTTCGGCTCAGATCATGGTCCCGGCGTCCTGGGATCGAGTCCCGCGTCGGGCTCCTTGCTCTGCGGGGAGCCTGCTTCTCCCTCTGCCTCTGCCTGCCATTCTGTCTGCCTGTGCTCGCTCTCTCTCTCTCTCATAAATAAATAAAATCTTTAAAAAAAAAAAAAAAAAGAATTAACAAGACTAGCTGATGGATTCATTAGAGGCTGACATAGGGTAGCAAGGAGAGGAGTCAAGATTTCAGCCTCACTGCCTTCCCCAGCAAGACCTTATGCTCTTCTCCCCATTTTCTGTCTGTTCTCTTGTCCCTGTCTTTTCTTCACCGTCTCCAAACCTACCCATTTCCACAAGTCCCACTCGCCCCGCTGCTTCTGCTTTCCTCAGTCTCAGGAATCTTCCTTCACTGAATCTCTGGATCCTGTGTGCATCCATCCATCCATCAGCAGGTGCCAAGATAAATTTCTGTTTCGACAGCTGTGGTCTATATCCCTAGTAGGGGATCAGTTCTTCACGGGTAGGTATCCCAGCAGAGCTATAGGATAGAATGGCACGTTAGCTATGAGAGCAGCCAGAATCTCATTCGTTCGTGACGTCAGCTACATTACTGATGTCTCTGAATCTCAGCTTCAGGTTAAAAAAAGGAGGGGGGTAACTAAAGAGTTAACACATATAAAGGGCTTAGTACGTGCAGTGCCTGGCGCATAGTAAGCCTCTGATGAATGACAACTGTGGCTATCACCTACAAGACAGTTGGGCTGCTTGTGATGATGACTTTGGGCAAGTGGTTTTACTTCTTTGAGCCTCAATTTGCTCATCTGTAAAATGGGATATAGCTAGAATTCAGCTATAAGATTCTCAATGCCTCTGTTCCATTTGTTAAAGGCTTTAGAATCTACGTTGGGTAGTGTTACCCAAAACCCTTGGGATGTGATTCAGTCTTCATAAGGTTGCACCGCCCTCTGTTGGAGGTACTGTGCCAGCATCTGTTGAATCTTCAAATCGTAGAAAAGCCCAGAGAGAGCTCTCTTGCCTATATTCTGAGAACAATCTCTTCCTAAGTAACAACTCTTTCCATGTAGCTATAGATTATATTTTTTTTTAAAAAGTGGATTTTCCTGCATTTTAAAATCCTGTCCTTATTTTATTCCTTTTTTAGTTCCTTATAAGGATTTGGGTCTTTTTTTTTTTTTAATGAACTATTTGACATAATTTCAGACTTATGAAAAATTTGCAAGAAAATTCACTATATCCTTCACCCAGATTCCCTAAATGTTAACACTTAACCTAATTTGCTTTATCATTTCCTCTCTGAGTCTATTTCTCTCTCTCTGCATGTGTATATAGATACACAGACTCAATATATACATACATATGTATCTAGTGCATATATTTTTTTCTGAATCTTTGAGACTAAATTAGACACGAAGACCTTTTATCCCTCAATCCTTTATTAATGATGATATATTCTTTTCAAATCTTCAGACTTTATTCAAATTTCTCAGATTATTTCCGTAACCTCTCTAGCAGAAGAAAATCCACATTCCATTTTACACATTCAGTCATCATGTCCCCTTAGTTTCCTTTACTCTGGAATAGTTTCAAAAATTTTCTTTGTCTTTTAAGACATCGACATTTTTGAAGAATTCAGGCCAGACATTTTGTAGAATGTTCCTTTATTTGGGTTTGTTGGATGTTTCCTAATGATTAGATTCCAGCTATGCATTTTTGGCAGCAATACCACAAAAATTCAGGGTTTTTTTCAGTTAAAAAAAAAAAGGGCAGTATGTATTTAGGAAAGATATGCAATAATGACATAGAAAATTATACAATTATTTATGTGTTTCTTTACATAAACAAACACTTGGAGAGCTTTTAAAAAATATCAGGGACTCCTGGGTGGCTCAGTCAGTTGAGCATCCGACTCTTGATTTTGACTCAGGTCATGATCTCAGGGTCCTGGAATCAAGCCCCTCATTGGCTCCATGCTCAGTGGGGAGTCTGCTTGTGGTTCTCTCTCTCTCTCTGCCCTCCCCCCAAAACATGGGCTCCCTCCCCCCACGCTTTCTAAAATGAAACAGGGGCGCCTGGGTGATGCAGTCAGTTGTGTGACTGACTCTTGGTTTGGGCTCAGGTCCTGATCTCAGAGTGGTGAGATCAAGTTCCACAGAGGGCTCCTTGTTCAGTGCGGAAGTCTGGTTGGGATTCTCTCTCCCTTTCCCTGTTCCTCCTGCTTGGGCTCTCTCATTCTCTCTCTCTCTCTCAAAAATAAATAATCTCCTTTTAAAATAAGATAAGATAAATCTTTTTTAATAATTAAAAATAAAATAAAAATGCCAATACCCAGTCCCATCCCTAGAAATGTTATAAAATTAGGATGTTGTTTGAGTATTAGTATTTTTTTTAACTCTTCTGGTGCTTCAACTGTGCAGTCCGAGTTGAGAGTCATTGATTTCTATTCTGCTAACCCCAAAAGGAACACTGAACAAGTTACAGAGAGCCATAAAAGTACAGTAAGATAAGCTTGCTTTGAGTGGGTGAGAAATTTGCTCCAACAAACAACATGAAGTGAATGGAGTGAAAGGCAGAAATCCAATTTTATTTATTTTTTTAAATATTTTTTTAATGTATTTATTTGACAGAGAGAGATCACGAGCAGGCAGGCAGAGAGAGAGAGAGGAGGAAGCAGGCTCCCCGCCAAGCAGGGAGCCCGATGCGGGGCTCAATCCCAGGACCCTGAGATCATGACCTGAGCTGAAGGCAGATGCTTTAACCCACTGAGACACCCAGGCGCCCCCAGAAATCCAATTTTAGGGACACCTGGGTGGCTCAGTTGGTTGGACGACTGCCTTCGGCTCAGGTCATGATCCCGGAGTCCCAGGATCGAGTCCCGCATCAGGCTCCCAGCTCCACGGGGAGTCTGCTTCTCCCTCTGACCTTCTCCTTGCTCATGCTCTCTCTCACTGTGTCTCTCTCAAATAAATAAATAAAATCTTAAAAAAAAAAAAGAAATCCAATTTTAAATGATATACACAGGATAAACTTGCACAGCGTCTAGAAAAAAATAGAAGTGTCAGAGGTACCATTTGAATGGTAGCGTTATGGGTGATCCTTGTTTCCATATTTTACCTTATTTTCAAATTTTCCCTTAAGGAACCTGAGGTCCTTTTTATAATTAAAATGTTTTCAAAACATGAGTATAATTAAAATAGTTTTCATTTGTGCAGCACTTATTTTGCAACGCTCACATTATCTTACAATAGTAAAAGTAAGTCAGTGGTGATTCTTTGCTTGTATGTGGCCGGTACTGCGCTATAAGCTTTACATCGATTCTCTTTTAATTCTTACAGCTAATTGTTGAGGCAGGTACTATTACTAACCCCATTTCTCTCTCGCTCTCTCTCTCTTTTTTTTAAGATTTTGTTTATTTATTTATTTGAAGAGAGAGAGAGAGAACATAAGCCAAGGAGAAGGGCAGAGAGAGAGAAACAGATTCCCCACTGAGCAAGGAGTCTGACACAGGGCTCAATCCCAGACCCTGAGATTGTGATCTGAGCTGAAGACAGACGCTTAACCAATTGAGCCACCCAGGTGCCCCTATTAGCCTCATTTCACAAGAAAAAGAAGCTGACTCAGAAAGGTTAAGTCACTTGCCCAAGCTCAAACAGCTTCCAAGCGTCAGAACAATCATTTTCTGGAAAGCTTTAACATTTAACTCTAACACCAATATCTAATTTCTAGAAGAAATAAGTACTCTTACGTGAACTCTGCTAAATTCAACTATTTCGCATGTTGTTTGTTACAGGCTATTTTCCATATCAGATGAACATTAAATACGAAAAACACCTTGTAATGCTTCGCTTCGTTGCTTTGAAAATGAAATTAAAATTCTTGTCATACTCCGGTTAGTAGCTTTCCACCAACATTCCAGCCAAGTGCTTTAAAAAAAAAAAAAAAAAGCAAATGTACAAAATAAATTACAGTAGCCAGGCAATATTCAGTAATTTCATTTATAATAAGGACTTTACACATGATGCAAACATTTCTAGAACAGAGTCATTCTTCAAAAGAACTCAAAGAATTCCTTTAATGTTTTCCCCATGCATTGAGACCAAACATTTTTACTGAGATCTGTCTAAAAGGCTCAGGAGTAGGAAAACAAAATGTGAAAGTCTGGTTTGGTTTAGTGTAGTTGAGTTTTAATTGCTTTTGTTTCTAAGAAAAAGAATTGGAAAAATATGTGGGCTTTTCCACTGGGAGTTCTAGAACCAGCACAGGGCGGGGGTCAGGAGTACTGGGTCCTGGTTAAGTCACTTCTCTCTGGGTTTTTATGTCTTTGTTCATAAAATGAAGAATTTGGATCAGACCAGCGGTAAGGAACTCCCCAGTTCAGAAATTCATGATTTTCCAACTGGATTGTCTTGCATTTTTCTTAATTACCTGACTCTAATGAATGACCCAAATGGCAGCCCTCCCCAGGTCTGGACAGTCCGGAGACGGTGCCAGGACCTTGTTGGAAACATGAGAGAAATGAATCAAGGCAGTTTTCTTCCTGTCCACCCTCCATCCACCGAGGTTGCTCTCCTCTCAAGCCAGAGGATGGAGGCCCCACTAAGAAAAGAGAAAAACCGAAAGGAAATGGAAAAACTGGATTTAGAGAAGTAAGAGGAAGAAGACAGTGGAGGAGCAGAAAGGGAAGGAAAGGTTTCTTTTTGTTAAGGATTTTTATATATTTAACCATCCCAACCATCAAAGTCTATGTAATATATTCTTGTATTCCAAATCGGATACAGTAAATTTAGATCTGTAAAGATTCCTTTAAAAAGTACTACATTTATTTAAAATTCTCCCAAATGTCTTTCATTAAAGGAAAAGCTTTTTCTTCCCATCACTCATAGTTTCTAGAGTTGTGCCATCCAATATGGTAGCTACCAGCCACCTGTGGCTATTTAGATGTAAATTTAAATTAATGAAAATTTAATCAAGTTTAAAAAGCAGTCCCTGATTACAATAACCACATATCAAGTGTTCGAAGCTACATGGTGCCAGTGGTCACCACCCTGCGCAACGCAGACATAGAACATCTCAATTATCAAAGAAAGTTCTATTGGACAGCACTGTTTCGGAGTGTTTGATGACAGGAAAATGGAGTTTGGAACATTTGACAGAAAATTAGACAATGGGAGGATGAGAACGATATGGTCGACTTGTTAGCCATTACAATAATTATAATAGTTCCAGGTACTGAGTTAAGCGATTTATGCATCCTGTCACTCCTTAAAACACCCTCATGAGGCGGATACACATATTATCCCTGTTTTACAAATGGGAAAACTGAGGCTTAAGAGATAAAATTGCCCAAGGACAACAGTGAGCAGATAAACCCAGTCTACTCAGCACCAGAGTCCATGCCTTATTGCTTTCTTACCTCAAGTTTAAGGGGCAAGACAGACCTCTAGCTGGTTGCAGTAGGTGTCATAAGTGCTAGTCATCCTTTCAGCACTGTCCTAGGCACTGGGGACACGAAACACCCAAGCCCCCACCATTGGGGCCGGTGAGAGACAATGGAGTAGCAAAGAAATTAATTGGTTCAACCAATGACTAAGGCAAAGAAGTTAACAAAACAGGCTAAAGTAGTAGACATCTATGGGAATGGGGCTCCTTGAAGCACTGGCAGAAGAGGACCCTCTGCGGGCTGACATCTGCGCTGAGACCTGAATGAGAAGGAACCAGCCAGAGGGAGAGTGAAGGCAATGACAGCATGCATGCCCCCCCAGGCGGAGGCGGGTCCGAAGCTTGGTGAGCAAGGAGTGACCAGCTCAGCCCAGCTGGTGAGCCAGGGAGGAAAGCCTGGGGCTCACTAAGTGGAGGGCCAGCTGTCCCTGCCTCGGGAATAGAGTCACCTCAGCTATTGCCTGAGAAAAGAAAAGGAGCCCCTGGGTGGCTCAGTCAGTTAAGCATCTGCCTTCAGCAGGTCATGATCCCGGGATCACGGGATAGAGCCCCGAGTAGGGCTCCCTGCTCAGCAGTCTGCTTCTCCCTCTCCCAATGGCCCTTCCCCCAGCTCATACTCTTTCTCTCTCTCTCTCTCTTTCAAATAAATAAATAAAATCTTCTAGAAAAAGAAAAGAAAACCCAGAGGGCCAGCAGGCAACTCTCCTCATTCATCTATGCTTTGGCCACCCCGGTGGGTCACCTTTTGATCTCACCCTGATGCCCACTCTCCTAACTGGCCTCCTGCTTCCACCTGTGGCCATGGAGTCTGTCTCTACTCAGCAGCCACAATGGCCCTGTTACTCTCCAAGAGCAAAGAGTAAAAGGCAAAGGCATTGTGATGGTTTGCAAGGCCCTAAGCAGTCTGCCCCCTTCCATTCTCCGAACTGGCTCCTCTCTAGCCTCCTCCTGTGCACTCCACACCAGCTACACTGGCCACTTGCTGTCCCCAAACACAACAGACCCCCTCCAGCCTCTGGGCTGCTCAATTGGAATGCCCCCCACCAAGTTCCCTGCACAGTTCACTCCCTGACCTCCTTTAAGATTCGGCTCTGATGTCTCCTCCACGAAGCCTTCTCTGACCACCATACTCAAAATCAAAACCCTCTTACTTGCTTTACTTTTTTCCTATCACTTATCTCCTGCTAATGTGCAGTGTCTTCTCCTGCATTTCTTAAATGCATTTAGACTATATATTTCTATCTCCCGTCTTATCCTTTCCATGAGAGCAGGAGAAGTCTTTCTTTGTTCCCCGCTGGATCCTTGGGTAAATACAGAATGAACGCTGAGCTCCACTCTCTCTGGGGTCCTTTTCCAGATTTGGGGGTCTATCCCCTGGCACAGAATCCCCTTCTCCCTATGACCCCCTGATTTTTGTTATTAGTCACAGATGACTGATTCAGTAAGATGATGTATTTTTTTTAAAGATTTTATTTATTTGACAGAGAGAGATCACAAGTAGGCAGAAAGGCAGGCAGAGAGAGAGGAGGAAGCAGGCTCCCTGCTGAGCAGAGAGCCCGATGTGAGGCTCCATCCCAGGACCCTGGGAATACGACCCGAGCCGAAGTCAGAGGCTTTAACCCACTGAGCCACCCAGGCGCCCCATGTATTTTTTTAAATATTTAAACCAGAGATACCTTCCAGGTAAAAATTTAATCAGGCCACTGCAGTCCTTTTCCCAGCCTAAGACACAAACACTATGTAGACAAGCACCAACCAACAGAAATATAATGCAAACCACATACGCAATTTTAAATTTTCTGGTAGCCACACTGAAAAAAGGGAAAAAGAAACAGGTGAAATTCATGTTACTAATATATTTTGTTTTACTCCATATAACCAAACATCATCATTTCAACATGTAACAATACAAAAATTATTAATGAGATATTTTACATTCTCAGGACACTGGGTGGCCGGTCAGTTGGGCATCTGCCTTCAGTTCAAGTCATGATCTCCAGGTCCGTTTCCGACTCCCCGCTGACTTCTCTCCCACTCCCTCCACTCCTCCGCCCTGCTTATGCTCTCTCTCTTGACCTATTTCAAATAAATAAATAAAATCTTGGTGGGGGGAGGTATTTTTCATTCTCTTTTCATACAAAGACTTCCAAGTTCAGGGCACATTTTATGCCTAGAGCACATCGCCACTTGGACTAGCCACATTTCAAGTGCTCATAGCCGTATGTGGCTAGTGGTCACAGCACAGCTCTGTGGTCTCTGGAAGAGAGGCTGCAAGGTACGTAGTGCCCAAGCAGGAGCTTTGGGCCTCTGTCCAAAAGGGCTGCTAAAAAAGCTCACATGGGCAGAAGCTCCAGAAGCAAGGAAGGCTCGTTCTCTCTCATTCCCTCAGGCGCTGCCCCCGGCCACTTTAGGCTCATGGTCTCCCTTGGATGCTGTGGATTCTTGACCCTTTTGCATCTCTTCCGCATTAAGGCATTCCCCACCACCACCACCAGCACCACTGGGAATACGTCCGTGACCCACCGCAGAACCGGACTCTGCAGTGGGGAGAATCTGGGGTCACTCCCCTCCATCCAGGGGAGGAATATGGGGACCAGAGCCTATGTCCCAGCAGCCCAGGGAAGGAATGCATGCAGAGAGTTCCCTTCTCCAGAGACTGGAGCTGTATGCCCTGCCCTAGGAACGGAAGGAGAAGGAGGAAACTGGCCCTTCAGCTGGAATTTCTGTTCACGCTTCTTTCCAGGAAGAAAAAAAAAAAATTCTGAAGCAATTTTGGCTTCCTTCTCTCCCAAGTCAGGACAATCAGCCGGTTCCTAGGGTGAAGTTACTCAGACCTCAGACCCCCTTCTCATAAGGCTCTTTCCCCAAAGACTCTGCCATATGGTCCTGTTTTGCATGCGCTGCTTGCCGCAGCCTCCGTCTGAGCCACCCCGTCTCTCAGACTCCCACCCACTTACTGTATTTTTATCACCCTCCCCTCAACCCCACATGCTGCTTCTGCCTTTTCCCCCACCCCACCAGGCTCTGCTGTGGTTTTTGATGATTTCCCCTTTGTTTAATCATTCTGGCGAAACAGGACCCAAAATAGAAAACAAGAGAGTGCTGACTTGGATGGGAAATAGACCTGCTAGAACAACGTCAAGTAACAACAATGTGCGAGTTGCCATCCCCCAAGCATCGCCAGCAACCTCCGGCTACGGACAGAGTGTCGCCTTACAAACCAGGGGCGGCACTTTCACTCTGTGGGGACAACACGCATGTGTTGAAGGCCTACTATGGCCAAGGCTCTTTCGTCTCTGGGGGAGAGACAGGAGTGGGCATGGCTGTCAAGGCTTCTGCCCCCAAGGACCTTGTAGGGAAGAAAGACATCGCCTAGCCTGACCTGAAGGCTTTAAACCTGGCTATCAGGGGCTGGGGGATTTCAGGGAGGAGGGGCACTCTACCTGGAACTGGAAGGACAGCCTGCCTTGCTGCTGGAAGGGACGGAGGAAAGTGTGCACGGAGGCAGGAAATGGGAGGGAAGAACTCACGGGACACAGGAGCCAGCTCCTGCTGGATCAGTGGGGGTTGGTGCCGGACGGATGGCTCAAAGTCTTTAACATCATCCTTAAATGAAGGAAGGATTCCATGCCTGGGTTTCCCATCAATGTTTCCTTCTCTTCAATGCTCCGAGCTCTGAGAGCACCCACATCAGGAGGCTGAAGAACGAGAGCCTGAAGAACAGAAGGACAGTCCGGATCCTCACGGCTGAGCTGCCACCACTGGGCGCCCCCGCCCCAAGACTCAGGCTTCAGGCTGCTTGGACTGGATGACAACCTTAGCTCAGTGGCTTGGGTTACAAAGACTGAGACCTTCCCGAATCTGGCCCCCCAACCGCTGCTCGGTGCTCTGTCCTCGTCCAACGGTGTGAGGGGCCACCCTCCTTTGGAGTGGATAATTCAAGATTATTTTCTCTTTTGCAAAAACGGAATACAGAGAGAGGAAAAAAGAAAACGTCTCCAACCCCTCTACTCCGGGAAAGTCATGCCTGCTCTTGAGGCAACCAACCAATTGATGGGGAAAGTCTGAAAAAGATTTACAAATCACACAAATTCAAAGTCAGAGGCTTATGTTTGTTGCATCTGGAACCAACCCCCCAAGTATAGTTCAGTGATCCAAGAGAGCCCATTCCTGGTCCCTCCACACACCTTCCACGGCATCACTTGATTTTAATTTTTTTTTTTAAGATGTATTTATTTGAAAGAGAGAGAGAGAGACGGGATGGGGTGGGGAGGGGCAGAAGGAGAGAAAATCTCCAGCAGACTCCCTATTGAGCGCAGAGTCTGACATGGGCCTCAATCTCACAACCCCAAGAGCATGATCAGCGCAGAAGTCAAGAGTTGGGGGACGTTTAACTGACTGAGCTGCCCAGCCACCCCTTAACTTTTCTTTTAGTAGCATTGATCACGATCTGAAATTCTCTTGTTCATTCTTTGGGCTTCTTGTCGATCATAGGTCTCCTCCCTCAGCACCACCCAAACTGTGTCCCCCGCCCCAGAAGAGCAGGGTCTGTCATGGCACTGGAGTAACCCCAGTGTTTGGCAACGGTGTGAGCATGAAGTGGTTACTCCATAAGTACTTGTGGAAAGTCACAGTGGAAATTCACAGAGGCTGGAATGGTGTATGCATTAGATTCAGAAATGCACATGCCCTCCACTCTGAAAATGAAACAGAGTGAATGTGACTTCCATTTTCCTTTAAGGAACTAAGAGAAGATCTGAACCCCTCATCAAAGCAGTTTATTACACCACTGTTTGTAAAAACAAAAGCCTGGAAGAACCTAAATGTCCATGTGGTTAAATAAATTACAATACAGTTAGACAATAAAGATACTATCCATACTTATGAAAGAACAAGGGAGCTCTTTGTGAACTGACATAGAAAGATGTCCTGGATATAATCTTTAGTGAAAAATGCAAAGTACAGGACAGTGTTAAAGTATGCAGTCATGGTTGGGGGAGGGGAGAATATGATGGGAGGGTGTGTTCATATGTGCTCATTTGTGAAAACACTATTTCTACCGGGTGCAAAAAAACTAGGTGTGATGTTTACCTGGAGGGGTGCGGAACACGATTATTTGGGAGGAGAGAGAATTTTTCATAAACCTTTTTGTAAATTTTGAGCTTTGAACCATAAAATGTATTACCTATTCAAAAACAAAGTCAATTAAATCCACAACCATATTCATTTATTTAAAATATCTATTGATTGAATAATTAATTTGATGTAGAGTTTCCCTTGCTGACTTTCAGGAAACATGAGACAGTGTCCCCTCCCATTCTCATTCAAGGTCACACTCCTAAACCTGCCTTTGCTCTTTCTCTCCCTGCCTCTCCCCTTCTGTAAAATAAGGTCACATTCCTGAAGGTGGGGCTCCTGCTGTGTCACTGGCTTACTGTAGGTGTGTGAAGGATAGGTAAACAGTAGCGTGTGGTGGCAACAGGAATTCCCTCCATGCCAGGGTGTTCCTGTAAACAGTAAAAGAATGTCATCATGCTTACCTTCTAGGGAGTTTTACAAAAACAACTTTCCTGCTTCCTTAAGCGACTAGATAAAAAATTAAATAAACTTGGCTCTTCGCTGAGTCACCTGGCTCAGCTGGAAACCATGGAGTCTGGGGACATTTTTTTTAAAGATCTTATTTATTCATTTGAGAGACAGAGAGTATGAGTGGGGGGAGGGGGTGGACGGGGCAGAGGGACAAGCAGACGCCCTGCTGAGCAGGGAGCCCAAGTGGGGCTCAATCTCAGGACCCAGAGATCATGACCTGAGCTTTCAAAGTCAGACGTTTAACGGACTGAGCCACCCAGGTGCCCCAGTCTGGGGAAATTGCTGGGTAAAGAAGCAGCAGTAGGCTCTTGTGTGCATGGTATATACTGGCAGTATCTTCCCTGAGCTGACGAAAAGGGCCTCTTGGAAGCTACAGTGTCCACTAACAGCAGGGCCGCCCAGGAAATCCAAACTAATCTCTTGACTTGGCTCTGAAGGGAGCAAGCAGGTTTAGCTTCATAGGTATGCAAACCTCACTTAGAAGGGTCTTTGCACTTGTCTTAATGCTCTGCTGTCACCATCTTGACATTCTTAACAAATCTTTTTTAACAAGTGGCCCATATTTGCATTTTGTACTAGGCCCTACAAATTACATAGTCCTGCGGAAATTATCACAAAAATCCTTGTCATCCCAAGTGTGGTTTATCGTTTGTCGTGAAAAATACAGTGTTCTCATTCACCAGTGTATCTGACTTTATCAGATCCCTTTCTGAAAATCATTTTAGGAGAGCTTCGGGGTCCAGGTACCCGTGGCCTTGTGGGAAGGCAAGGGCATGCATGCTCAAGGTCAAGGGTCAGGGACAGGGCAGGCAGCCCACTCTCTACCAATTTGAGAAGAGCCAGGCACTGCCAGCATTTCTCTTCATTCCTGGCTCACACAAGTTGCCTAGAATTACTGGTTCACAGGATAGCACCTTTGAAGAAAACCCGAAGAAGTCACGGGGACAGACCTCTAATGTTTTTGAATGTGTTCTTTAATTCAAAATGTATTTCCTGAGCACATACACGGAGGGCATGCAATAAGAAGACACCTACCCCACAGTCATGAGCTTACAGTGCAGCAGAGCTATGCCATAAGCAACTAAATGAACACAATGAGAAATATGAATTATGATAAGTGCTATGGAAGAAATATGCAGAGAGAGAGAGAGAGGAAAACTGGTGGGTGGTGGGGACTACTTGGAAAGTCATCAAGGGCGACTTCCAGCTGCTTGGTTTACCACCTGATATGGCACTCGTGTGCAGAATAACAAGGTTTAGTATAAATGCCCTGCCAGTGCAGACATGTGCCTTGTGGAAGGGCTCATGCTCACTAAATGTGGGTATTAACCTTTTCTCAGGAACACTGAGTCCCTGAAGCAGGTTGGCCTGGGAGGCAGGAGCCTTGAGTCGGTAGCCTTCCATCTGCCTGGCACCTGAGGATTTTCAAAGCATGTTCTCATCCATCTTCTCATTCTCAACAATCTTTGAGACCAGATGGCGATTATCATTAACTCCACCTTCTAGAAGGAGTTCAGAGGGGCTAATCTAATTTGCCTAGGTCACACAGGTAATAAAGGAGTCAGAAATCAAAACAAGTCTAGCTGATGCCAAGTCCGTCAAGGCTCTTCCTAGCAAGCCATGTCATTCCATGTCAGGTTCCTCCCATGTTTAGAAGAAGCTGCCTTCCTTTCTGAGGTATCAGGGGAAAGGCACTGGGAGGGTCCCACTGCCTGTGACCCGGCCCAGAACCGCAGCCTAGTAGAACTGCAAGGGCCCGAAGAGATCCTCTAGGATCTCATTTTATAGCTGAAGAAAACACAGACTCATAGAGGGAAAGCAGTTCATGGCAGAATAGGACTAAAACCCAAATCTCCAGCCCAGATCTCTGTCCACTTCACTGAAGACCTTCTGGGTTTGGCTCACTTTCATCTACAGAGAAGTTAGCCCTGGGGCGCCTGGGTAGCTCAGTTGGTTGAGCGACTTCCTTGGCTCTGGTCATGATCCCAGAGTCCTGGGATCGAGTCCACATCAGGCTCCAGGCTTAGTGGGGAGTCTGCTTCTCCCTCTGACCCTGTTCCCTCTCATGCTGTTTCTCACCCTCTCTCTCAAATAAATAAATAAAATCTTAAAAAAAAAAAAAAGTTAGCAGTTGAGCTAGGAGACCTTTGTGGGAAAGAGTAACCAGAACTAAAATGTAAAGGGTTGCCTGGCAACCAGAAAGGGAGCCATGTATGATTTTGCCACCTGGCAGCCGGTTTACCCTCTTTTTTTTCTGGTATTCCTCATCCCCAGGTTTCCCCTAAGAAGAACATTCACATTCCCTAATCAGACTCTGCACATGGGTGGAATTATTTCCAGGAGTTCATTTCACTTCCTGATTTAGGAGTGGGCACGTGACTCAGAGTCGGCCAATCAGAGCATCACATTTTCCTGGCCATGGTGATTGGCTCAGAGTAGACCCGTGACCTAAGCTCAGCCATTCATGCCCCACCCCCCCCCCCCCCCCCCCCCCCCCCCCCCCACCCGCACCCGCACCCCGCCAAAACCCTTTATCTTGAGAATAGGGCTGGGGCAGAAGGCGTGCCTGGAGCTTATTCATTCCTGCTGCAGCATCCTATGCTTTTCAGGCTTTAGGCTTCTCAACAATTCATCCTAAGTGAGAACCCTCTGCAACACTTTTGAAATGGTAGTTAGGAAATCAAGTGATAGTAACGTCTCTCCTATTTCCTGACAAGCCTCTTCCACTGACATGTAGCAGCTTTGGTCTTGAATAGTTACTCAGAAAATGAGACCCACTGCAAGAAAATTCAGCAGACACAAAGCCTTTTCATGATTCCTTCAAGTCAGTGGTTGTCTGTGTGAGGTCCCTAGATCAGCAGCAGCCTCTGGGAATTTGTTAGGAATACAAATTCTCAGGCCCCACCCCAGACTGGAGGCATCAGAAACTCTGGGGGAGAAGCCAGATGTCTGGGTTTTTCAGAAGCTCCCCAGGTGATTCTGATACCCACTAGAGCTTGAGAACTTCTGCTTTAAACCACTAAGTTCAGTCCTGTACGAATTCACTTAAAACATTCAAATATGAACTATATGTCAATTTTTTTTTTTTAATAGTAAGCTCTACACCCAATGTGGGGCTCAAAGTCACCAGCCTGAGATCAAGGGTCTCATGCTTTATGGACTAAGCCAGGCAGATGCCCCTCAATTCTTTTAAATGTTAAAAAATAAATTGGGGGTACCTGGGTGGCTCAGTGCCCCGCCTCAAGTCGGGCTCTCTGATCGGCAGGGAGACTGCTTCCTCCTCTCTCTCTGCCTGTCTCTCTGCCTACTTGTGATCTCTGTCTGTCAAATAAATAAATAAATAAATAATCTTTTAAAAAATAGATAAATAAATAAATTGAAATATGGAAGGGAAAAGATGTCTAAAATTTGTGTCTTGCTTCAGATCAAATTGTATAAGATTATTTTATGTTATTCTAGGGACCTGAAGACAGGGCCTGACATCAAAAAGACTTAAGTTCTAACCCTCCCTCGGCTACTTGTTGGCTATGTGAATTTAGGTAAATTATGACATTTTAAGCTTCTGTGTTCATATCTGAACAACCTGCAATAAAAACCCGTCTGTCGGTTGCTGGGGGGAGGGGGTTTGGGAGAGGAGGGTGGGGTTATGGACATTGGGGAGGGTATGTGCTATGGTGAGTGCTGTGAAGTGTGTAAACCTGGCGATTCACAGACCTGTACCCCTGGGGATAAAAATATATGTTTATGTTAATAAAAAACTTAAAAAAAAAAAAAACCGTCTGTCATAGGTCATGTGGGCATTGAGTGAGACAATGACTGTGAAATCGCTAGCACATAAGGTCTCAGTACATTTCAGCTCATTATTATTACGTATGTGGAATTAAGGCTACCTATTCTTTACAAGCATTGACTTCCTTTTACCTTCCCAGCCTGGCTGAGGACACGTTTACCATTTGTCTGAAACTGATGTCTAGCCCGAGAGCTCACTAAGTGGAACCAGAAAGCCCACGTCCTAGGCTTTGGCACTGCCAATAACTCACCACATGTTATTCAGTGAGCCAACTCCCATCTCTCAACCTCAGGTTCCTCAAGGGTTAAATGACCAGGTTGAGACTAGCTGGGCTGTAAGGGCCTTCTGGGCTCTGACAATCTAAAATTCTACACCTTAAGGCTTGAACTGGGTTTTCTTTAATTGGCTGGAAGGGGCACAGTCTTCAGTGCCAAAACCCATCTGGAAGTATCTATTTTTTAGGAGACATGAAAGGAGAACCGAGCTCTACAGGTGAGTATGAGAGCGAGGCAAATCTTCCCACAGAGCAAATGTCCCTACAGATTTACCCACCTGTCTCAGAGACCACCCCATTTCCCAGACCATACCACCATAGAATGGGTCTCCTCATTCATCCAGGAGAAGAACTTTCCCTTTCTCTATCTACTGCCAATTGCTTCATCACCTGGCTTGGGTTAAGTACTCAGAAACTCTGGCCAAGGGCCCTCCCAAAACAGAAAGCACAGTGGCCACTAACCCATGAACCTGCCAAGAAGAACAAGAAGTTCAGTCACTCCTGAGTTTCAAGCCAGGTTCCAGGTCATCTCCTAATAGCCCTACTCTGCTTAAGCCAAAACAGTGTGACATCAAATCACTCTTTTCATCTCCCTCTTTTTATTGATCCACATTTTCTATGTTGTTTCCCCCTACACTGTACGTATATCACTTCTGTTTCATCCTCAAAGCAATAGCCTTTGGAGACCCTCGCCAAGCACAATGAGTCTTGTTTGGCAGTAAGAGTACAGTGCTCCTCGGGGCGCCTGGGTGGCTCAGTGGGTTAAAGCCTCTGCCTTCAGCTCGGGTCATGATCCCAGCGTCTTGGGATCGGGCCCCACGTTGGGCTCTCTGTTCTGTGGGGAGTCTGCTTCCCCTCTTTCTCTCTGCCTGCCTCTCTGCCTACTTGTGATCTCTGACTGTCTAGTAAATAAATAAAATCTTTAAAAAAAAAAAAAAAAGAGTACAGTGCTCCAGGGGGCTGGAGGCCCCAAGTCATGGGTATCCTGGCAAGTCACTTAGCATCCTAGGCTCTGCTTGTCACTGTTGTAACGAAAGGGCAGGCCTGACCAGCACTTCACCTAGAATACTTCACAAGACTGCGAATCCCCCCTCAAGGTCGGCGGCTGGCAAAAATGCTATGCTGAGAGTCCTGAATCCAGTCCTCCCCACTCCACAAACACAAGCCACTGCCCGGTCTTGGCCAGCAGTTTATGGATGTGAGTAAATAGGGAAGATAATGTGAGCGGACTGAAGCAAATCCACCAACAACACAACCCTGCTATCCTGCTAAGGGATTGCAGGAGGCGGGGGAGCTTGAAAGACCCACATACTTCCCCAGACCCCCACCTCAGAAAGGACAAATTGGGAAGATAGGTGGCAGCTGGATTCATCCATCTCAACCAGTATTTCAGAAAAGGAAACTGAGGTCAGAAGTGGGGAAATGAGTCCCTTAAGGTCGCACAGAGAGTAGGTGACCCCAGGTCAATGCTCAGCCCACAATAGCCCCTGACTCTGCTTTTATATCATGAAAGTTAATGGGCCCAGGGGAACCTTTCTCCATGAAGATGGCTGACCAGATGGACCCTTCATCCCTGCTAGCTGGGATGCCCATCAAAGCTGAACACCATCCTCTGGCACCACTCCCCCTGCAGTGGCGACAGGAGGTGGCTCTGACCCAGGCTGCATTTTTCCCAGGCTATCTCAGCCGAGGGCCTGCCAGACCTTGCCATGTTATCTCTTGATCTCAATCAGCTGCTCTCCATTTTCTACCATGTTTCATCCACAAAAGCCTCCTTAGCTTCCCAGTAGGAAATCCAGACCAAGGTCCCAGAGTTAGTAGGAGGGCCAGGCTGGGACTGGCTTGATGAGAGAAAGTGCAAAGGATGCGCTAGGTCTGCAGCCTGCAGTGCCTTCAGAAATCCCCACCTGTGCACAGGAAGGCAGTGCGGGGCAGCAAAAACAGCTAGCACACAGTCCTGGGTTCAAGTTCCAGCTGCTTCTCAGCTGCATGACTTTGATAAGACATTCAGCCTTCTGAGTCTCAGTGTTCTCATGGAGAAGATGGGGGTGTCCTCACTTTGCACACGTGATGGCTGGATTGTGTGCATAGCTTCATTAGCTCTGGGGGACTGGAAGATGGAACTCTGGGCATGTTTGTTCCCCCGATGCTCTACGTTGGAATGGTGCTAGTGAAGAATTAGAGTTTCAGCCTGACCTGGAGGTGCCCAGGGTGTGACAGGCAGAACCCACACCTTGGGTTCGAGGAGAGCCCTGACGCTCATCAGCTGGGGCCAATTCCTCCTCTCCTCTAAAATTCAATTTTCTAATCTCTAAGTGGAAAGCTTTTCCTGTACCCAAGACGATGGTGATGAAATTGCTTCGTAAACAGTAAAATATGCCAGTGTTATCTCTTCTCATTAGCACACACTGGTACAGAGCCAAATCCTTCTGAGACCTTGGGCAAGTCATTAAACTTCTCTGGGTATATCACTCAAGGTCCCAGCAGGAAACAGATGGCACGTCCAAACTGGGTGATTTGACTCAAGGATAATAACGCAGCTACTTACAAAGACGTGTGCACAAAATGGATAGTGCGGCATCTCAGGGCTAGTTACTGCAAAGAGCCCTTAGTACACCTAGGACTTGATGGTGCAAGGGAGGAGCAGTCATTCGGACCACCCACAAGAGCTTTGGCCTTCAGAGGAGGGATACAGCCTGTGCAGGTGCTCTGGCAGGGAGGAACAGGAAAAAATAATACCCTTATGATGCTGTCCTCTGCCTTCTGATCTGCTGTGGATGCTTCCCTCTGACTTGATCAAACTGGAAACCAGAGAGTCAGGAAACCCATGGATGCATTCCACACAGGCCTGCCTCCCCAGACACAGTGCAGGGCAGGAAAGGGTAGAGAGCAGGTCTTGGAGGGGCATTTGGCAGAAATCTAGCCCACTGGGCTTGAATGCCTTCCACAGTTAAAGGGCAGTATTAAGTGAGATGATGTCTTCTCTGGAGCTCCCTCTCTGACAGAGTCTCAGCCCTCTCCCCCAGGCTTCAGAACCAGCACCCAGAAGGTGTAGAACCAGAAGGGGATCCAATCCTCTCCTGGGGAGATCTCTAGCCTTTCCAATGAATCAAGTGCAAGGACACCCTTTTTTTGGCAGTCCCAAAGTTAAATGACCGTCTTTGAGTCCCATCCTCAAAGCAGTGGGCAGGTCAGCCAGAGAGGGAGTCATTATTTGGATTACTATGTTTTAGCATTTATTTTTCTCTTTTAACCAGAGCTAGCCAGGTGCATATCTCAAATGCTAAACAGATGCCCTTCTGCATTCATTCACTAGAAGAAATAGAACGCAGTGTAGAAGTCTCTTTAGGCCTTATCTTTAGAGATAATAAATTGCAAACAAGTGAACACCCTGGAACAATCTATTTTTTTCCAGCACCTTCTAGCTGACAGTCAATGTGGCTCCCAGGAGAGATATCAAAGAGCTGAGTAATCTTGAGGAGACAATAGTTCCCAAATCCCCTTTTTTTCACTCCATCCCATTCCAGATGGGTGACATAAATCAACTGCCTATAAAAGAAAAGATAAGAGAGAGCTTCCCAGGAGATCTGGGATGATAGTTAAAACCGTGGGCTCTAGCATCGGTAAAGCCCAGGATTCAAGTTCCTGCTCGATCTCGTGCGAGCTGTCTTCATGACCTCGGACAAGTGACCTAAGCTTCAATTTCCTCGTCTGTCACATGAGCTTAATAATGATTTATCTGCCTCATGAGGTTACTCCAAGAATTGAACAAAACAGTACAAACACTTAGCACATAGTAAACATTCAATAAATGGTAGTGGAGGGGAACTGGGAAGCGGCTGACAGATCTATGACACTAGATCCATAACAGTGGCTCTCCCCTAGCCACAGCACTTCCCCTATACTCCTTCTATGGCCCTCATCCCTCGCCCATGCATTTTAGCCCTCCCTATCACACCCCTGCTCTAAACATATCACTCGCCATATCACTTATGACACCCACAGCCCTTTGCTGCGGTTTGGTCTCCATAATATCATAAATCAGGAGTAGTTTTTAGCTCTTAAAGCAAATCATCATCATAAAATACTGTGTATTAGTCATCCCAGCATTATAAAATTCAGGGCAGGGAGAGGCCATCCCAATTCTGTAATGCAGATGGCACTAGAACCTTAACCATAAAAATTACTGAGTGGCTCAGTCCCTTTAGCATCTGACTTTGCTCAGGTCATGATCTCTCAGGGTCCTGGGATCCCGCCGGGGGTCAGGCTCCACACTCAGTGGGGAATCTGCTTGAGATTCTCTCCCTCTCTGAGGTGCCTGGGTGGCTCAGTCAGTTAAGCATCTGCCTGTGGCTCATGTCATGATCCCAGGGTCCTAGAATTGAGCCCCACGTCTGGCTCCCTGTCCAATGTGGAGTCTGCTTTTCTCTCTCCCTCTCCCTCTCTGTGTGTATGCCCTCTCTTTCTCTAGCTCTCACTCTCTTTCAGATAGATAAATAAATAAATAAATAAATAAATAAATAAGATTCTCTCCCTCTGCCCCTCCCCCACCTATAAAATAAATAAATCTTTTTTAAAAAGTTACATGAAGCCTATGGACTAGCTGTGACAACACAAGTACCGCCTGTTTAAGAGTAGCCTGCAAACACAAAGCATTCTCAGGACAAAAAAAAAAGGAAAAGAAGAAAAAAAAAGAAAAGGGAAAAAGGAAAAGAGGGAAGTTTGAAGCATATTTACCTTATTTTTATATATTTTTACTTATTTTACTTTGTATTTAGTTATCTTTGATTTATGAGAAATGGGCAAGGGATTTTCCTATGAGATCATGAGGTCAGGACCACAACCCCAGAAAGAAGTTGTATTCTTCCCCTTTTTACAGTTGAGGAAACTATAGCTCAGAGAGGGTGAGTGATTTCCTCAGAGTCACACAGCCAGCCAGAGAAACAGTTCAAATCCCAACAAATAGATACATATGTTTTATGCACCCCCTTCAAAAGTTATTTTGCTAACACATTTATAAATACCTCCTGAAGTTTGCTAATGTACAGACTGTGAGTCAATACCACAGACTTTCTCAATGTCAGAAAACGTCACCAGGAGCCATTTGCATTGTAGCATTGTGCCTAAAGAATTTTTTTTATCTAATCTCTTGTCTAATCTTTTCCATCCACCTTTTATGGTGATAAACCGGTGGGTAGAGAAGCAGGTCAAGAACGTGGGGTGTGGCGCTCTTCCAGCCTTGACTAGCAGGGGCACCCTCCCTCCTTCATCCATGGGGCCTTTACTAAAGCACAGGACAAAAATCTTCGTCTCAACTCTTGACTCTGTGGTCTTGGTGTCCACACCCTCCTGATTCCAGCCCCGCTGCAGTTGCTCTAGTTCAAGTCTTCAGTTTATTGCAATGAACTCCCCATTGCCTGCCCATGTGCAACCTTTCTCTATTCCAATCTATTTTGCACCCATTAATGATTAATTCACCCACGGCACCACTCATATCACAGCTTAAATACTTTCAGTAGCTTTCTACTCCCTATAGAAAGGCTATAGAATGAGCTCTTTCTAATCTGTCTTTGCAGTATTAACATCCTTGCTGCAAGGCTTCCAGCAAATTATATTTTTCACTAATGCCCTCAACTTCCCATATTTTCCCAAAATGATACATCAAGAGCCCAGTTTCTCTCTCTGTCTCTCTCTCACTCCCAGCTCTACTTCCTTAAAGAGAGTTCCGTTCTCAAAAGTGTCTCCCCTTGTGTCTGGCCATGACTTTGAAGGCCACATGCTTCCATGTTCAAATTCAGCAGAGAAGAGGAACCTCTGCTTCCTGGTAGATCTCACTGTCACTGACTGGCTTGACTTTTGTCATATACCATCCTTGAATCAATGCTTGTGGCCAGGGGATGGGATGGGTTCATTGGATGAGCCCCCCGAATTTCCCAGTCATGAGGTTTGGGTGAGACCTTCAAGTTCAGGTATGAGCCCTAACTTACCTAAGGTAACAGACACTTTAGAGGCCTTTTCTTTCATGAAGAATTTCCTTTACTCCCCTAGCTACAAAGCAAGTTCTTTCTCTTTTGAACTTATGAAGCTCTTTAACAGTATTTCTTTTGTTGCCATTACCACTGTCTACCTTGCATTAAAGCTCTCCGTCTTATCTCTGCATCCTGAACACCAATCACACCCACGATCTTCTATGAGAAATGGCTCTGTCCATAGTCTTTGGCTAAGCAGCCACCTCTAAGTTACTTTATGTAATCATAGCTGCTGACCATGCTGATTAGACCAGAGGTGGGCAGGCAACCATAAGCTGGCCAGCAGCTTCTAGAGTGTCTAAAACAAACAGTTCTACCAAGAGACCTCAGTGATTACCTTTGAAGACCATGAGTGAGCTGCCACAATGAGCAGACAGGAGCCATGAGGCAAGGCAATGACACAGAGGGTATAGAATAAATGCTATTACCCTCAGGAATAAGGAAGCTAAGACTCAGAGAAGCCAAGTAACCTGCCTAATAGGTAGCCTAATCCTAAAGCCAACTCTCCCAACCAGTACACCATATTCTCAAATTGCTGCAAAAGCGACTGCATTACATTCACTAAAGACAAATCCTTATCATAGAAGCTAATGGAGGGGAACATTACTAGGGAATTAATAAAGGGATCATTGATCACTGGTGGTGGCTCCTTTCCCTGGCACAGTCTGGTCACCCACACCTCTTTTCCTGCCCACTAGTCTTTGGTCATTCTTTCAAGTTTGCCTAAGAACATCCCCCCTCCCCACCACGCCCACCCCACCCTGATCATCTTCTGTCAGCCAAGAGAGTTCTCATTGACCCTGAATATGATAAGCAAAATGCAAAGCCCTGTGCGCCTGGGTGGCTCAGTGGGTTAAGACTCTGCCTTCAGCTCAGGTCATGATCTGAGGGTCCTGGGATCGAGCCCCACATCGGGCTCCCTGCTCAGTGGGGAGCCTGCTTCCCCCTCTCTCTGTGCCTGACTCTCTGCCTACTTGTGATCTCTGTCAAATAAAATAAAAATCTTTAATAAATAAATAAATAAATAAATAAGACCTTTAAAAAAAAAACTGCAAAGCCCTGAAAGAAGCCCACTGTAGTGGATTCTTGCGGGGGACGCCCCTCAGCCCACAACAACCCCCATCTCTTAGAAGTTTCCTCCACTCCCACCCAAGAGTGGGTGCCAGCAGCACTGTGCTAGGTGCCTTCATTTCCACGGACTTGTCTTACTCTCACGACAACCTCAAAATGTACAACTGAGAGTAAGTCAACCACACAAGGCCACTGTTCTCTAACATGCTGTCATCATGATTTTAACTCAGGTCTGGCTGGCTCCAAAGCCCTGTTCTTTCCACTGTTCAATGCTGCCTCCAAAATAGAAAGACAAACGAAACTATTGCATCTGACTTAGGATATAATGAAACTAAGGTTTTGGCTTCATTTTCTTTTTATTGGCATCGGTAGTACTCATAATAGACTGTTATCTTTAGTCTCTTTGGGCAATGACACATCTGTAAAACACCAAAGAAACCCTTGACTTGCTTAACAAGCTGGTATTGTGAGTCTGGGGAGTCTGTGCACACGGTCACATCCAACCACGAGATCGGTGTTGAAACAAGTGACTGTCCCAGGGGTACTCGGTCAGATGGCTTAGGATTCTCTTGCGATGAGGATATTACTGATGAGAAATTTTTAAAGGCCTGAGGGAAAACCCTCCCTCAATTATGGAACACTTCCAATATATCTGAGCGGAGCTGGAAATGTGTATGTAATATCCTGATGCAAGTCTTTTCTCCAAGTCCAAAGCTGTTTAGGCAAGTTGCTCCAGAAACACTCCCCAAATGCAGCTAAATTCCAAAAATTAAGTGGCTCATGTTCCATTTTTCAAGTCACTGTTTCACTGTGGGCTTCTACTGCTCCAGTCTATTCAAATAACACCACACTGATTTGAAAGAAGGAAATAGTTTATCTATGTCATTTGTAAAGTCAATAAATTTATTCTGAGCGCCAACACGGGGCAGGTGCTAACGTTTGATGGTGACTAAGCACCATCTCTCCCACTAAAGAGCTTCAGTGTTTAACTCCTACAGTGTCTCTGCAATTCTAGTATAGTACCAATGAGAGCTTCTTTCTGTTGATGCATTACAGTCCATCCGAGTGTCATAATCATCCTGGAGTAGGCAGAGAGGTTTGACAATCTCCACACTACAAATAAGGAGGCTGAGAGGAGGAAAGTTTGTGTTTTCTCCAAAGTCCCACAACTTCTAAGGAAGAGATCTGAGCATCAGGGAGTCGTCCCACTTATGGAGTCAACAGTGGTCTCTGATCATATCTGAGACTTGATATGGTTTCGGGGAGAAAAGGGGAGACATTTAACTCAATTTGTTGATTAAATTCACAGTGACAAAGACCTCATACTCAGACTTTCGACATCATCTAAAGAAGAACTTACCCGTGGGGCACCTGGGTGGCTCAGTGAGTTAAACCTCTGCCTTTGGCTCAGATCATGATCTCAGGGTCCTGGGATCGAGCCCCATATTGGGCTCTCTGCTCAGCGGGGAGCCTGCTTCCTCTTCTCTCTCTGCCTGCCTCTCTGCCTACTTGTGATCTCTCTCTCTGTCAAATAAATAAATAAAATCTTTAAAAAAAAAACCTTACCCCTGGAGTCCCTGGGCAGTGCTGGAGGATGGCAGCCAATACTGGACCATGTCACATAGAGTCTACTTTGAATCAGCTTTAGAACTTCATCATAATCTGTGAATAACATTATAAATCTAATTTTCCTTTTTGGGGTAAAAATATTCATTTATTAAATCCAAACATTTTAAATATGCCACACTTGTATCACACTGCTTTAGGCCTTCTTTGTATTTCCATTTATCAAGAAATACAAAAAAAAAAAAAATCTGAGCTTCTTTTGATGTCCAGAGGTCCCAGTGCCTCATTCAGATCATTCTCATCAATAAAGATGTGCCAAAAGTGGGCGCTGGTCTTTCCTAACAACATCCCCGAGTTTGGCCCATAGTTAAGTACGTTTTACTTCCTACCATCTTGTTCCACGTTATTTGTACATCTCAGATCCATGAAGGCCAATGAGGAGGAACTTCTACAATTTCCCCCTCTTCTGCACCCCCTCCTGCAAAAAGAGAGAAAGGTCAACCCAGAGAAGAGCTTATTTAAAAATCTTAGACATGGCGGCTGGAGGGGGCGCTCCCCTGAGTGTCTCAGTCATTAAACATCTGCCTTCAGCTCAGGTCATGATCCCAGGGTCCTGGGATTGAGCCCCACATTGGCTCTCTGCTCAGCCGGGAGCCTGCTTCTCCCTCTCCCTCTGCTACTCCCTCTGCTTGTGCGCTCGCTCCCTCTCTCAAATAAATACATAAAATCTTTGAAAATAAATAAATAAATCTTTTTTTTAAATGAGGAAATCATGCCGCTTGCAACATTATGCTAAATGAAATAAGTCAGACAAAGATAAACAAATACTGAATGATCCCACTTATACGTGGAACCTAAAGAAAAGGAAAAAACCAAATTCATAGAAAAAGAAATGAGGTTATGGGGGGTCGGGGAGGGGAGACAAGATGAAGGTGGTCAAAAGGCACAAACTTGTAGTTATAAGATAAATAAGTACCGGGGATGTAACATACAACAGGATGACCATAGTTAACACTGCTGTACGCTATATACGAAAGTTAAGGGGGCAAATCCCAAGAGTCCTCATCACAAGGGAGAATATATATGTATATATATGTATATATTTGTATCTATATGAGATAAGAGTTGTTACCTAAACTTATTGTGGTAATCATTTCAATTAATATGTAAGTCAGATCACTATGCTGTAAACTTGAATACAGTGCTGTATGTCAGTTATATCTCAATAAAACCAGAAGAAATAAAAGCAGTGATTTAAAACTAAAAATAAGGGGCGCCTTGGTGGCTCAGTAAGTTAAGCATCTGACTCTTGATTTTAGCTGAGGTCGTGATCTCGGGGTCGTGAGATGGAGCCCAAGGTTGGGCTTTGTGCTCAGTACAGAGTCTGCTTGAGATTCTCTTCCTCCCTCCCCTTTTGCCCCTCCCCCTGCTCACGTGTGCTCTCTCTCTCTCACATGAATAAAATCTTAAAAAATAAAATAAAATAAAATAAAAATGAGGGGCACCTGCCTGTCTCCATTGGTAGAGCTTGTGACACTTGATCTCAGGCTTATGAGTTGGAGCCATACACTGGGCAAAGAGATTACATTAAAAAAAAAAAAAATGAGAAATTACCCTCCACGCTCACCCATCTGGGTGGAGGCTAAGCATCCGCCGAGGACTAAGTTCCCCTCAGGCGATTCCAGTGCTCTGCTGGTTAGGAACCACAGGTGTGAACCAAGCCCCACCCAGCACCCAGCTTCTCGTGGTGAAATCGTAGTGTTCAGAACTTTCTCCCTACAATAAAAGGGAAATGAAAGTTCTGTGGTCACTAGAACTGACTGCTCAGGTGAAATCTCAGTTCTGCTTTAGAAAGAGAAAAACACCTGAGGCATGCGGTGACCCATCCCTCCAATGGGCTAGCTACGTGGGATGCATAAGAACTTTCTATCCACTGACACAGCAGCTACAAGGATGCAGGGAGAGAGAAGGTGCAGCCTGGCCAAGAAAATACCCTATGGGCAGGAATCCTGATGAGGACCCTGTTCTAGTGCCTATGAACCTGACTATGATGCAAAATACCCTATGGGCAGGAATCCTGATGAGGACCCTGTTCTAGTGCCTATGAACCTGACTATGATGCCACCGCCAAAGGACTCTTCTCACCTGACTTCCTTGGTTATGACCTTGGTTATGACACGTGTGCTTGGGAAATTCAGTGCTGGCTACCCAGTTGGAAGATGAAGCATGTTCCTAGGACACCAGCCAGCCAGCCAGGCACACACTGCACGCGCACGCACACACAAAATAAGAGAGGAAGAGTGTGTTTTTTTAAAAAAGCTCTGATGCCATCATAGGAAAAAATATTTCCCCTTAGGTTTATGTATTACATATTGCTCCTAGTTTAAATTACTTGTGGAAATAGAACTGTATCATGATTTTTTTTCCCTTTTTAATCAATAACTTCTACTTCTTAGAGCAGTTTTAGGTTCACAGCACAATTGAATGGAAAGTACAGAGTTCCCATATACCCCTGTTGTCACACAAGCATAACTTCCTCCATTATCAACATCCCCCAGCATTGCAGTACATTTGCTACAATCCATGAACCAACATCGACCCATCATCGCCCAAAGTCCATACTTTCCTTTGGGCTCACTCTTGGTGTTGCGCTGTCGGAGTATGGACAGATCTATAGTGACATGTATCCTCCATTGCGGGACTGTGCAGATAGTTGCAACCTTAAAAATTCTTTGTGTTCTGCCTATTTATCCCCCTCCCCACTAACCCCTAACAATCCTTCATCTTTCTACTGTCTCCAAAGTTTTGCCTTTTCCAGAATGTCATGGCATTGGAATCATACAGTAGGTAGCCTTTTCAGGTTGACTTCTTTTACCTAGTAATGTGCATTTAAATCCCCTCCATGTCTTGTCACGGCTTGATGGCTCGTCTCTTTTTAGAAGTGAAACATTCCATTGTCTAAATTCACCATAGCTGATTGACCCATTCACCTACTGAAGGACATCTTGGTTGCTTCCATGTTCTGAATATTATGAAAAAGCGATTAGAAACATCCATGGGGCGGGGCGCCTGGGTGGCTCAGTGGGTTAAAGCCTCTGCCTTCAGCTCAGGTCATGATCCCAGGGTCCTGGGATGGAGCCCCGCATCGCTCTCTCTGCTCAGCAGGAAGCCTGCTTCTTCCTCTCTCTCTGCCTGCCTCTCTGCCTACTTGTGATCTCTGTCAAATAAATAAATAAAATCTTCTAAAAAAATAAAAAAGAAAAAAAGAAACATCCATGGGCAGGTTCTAGTGTGGACTTAAGTCTTCAGTTCATTTGGGTAAATACTGTGGAGCAAGACTGTGGATCCTACAGTAAAAAAGTATGTTTAGCTTTGTAAGAAAATGCAAACTGGCTGCTGTCAGTGTTGGGGATTTTGATCCTTCTAATAGGCGTGTGGTACTACCTCATTGTTATTTTAATTTATAGTTCCCTAATGGCATATGTTACTAAGTATCTTTTTGAATGCTTACTTGCCATCTGTGTATCTTTGTGAGGCTGCTCTTTATCAATTTTAGATCTTTCTTCTTTTCTAACATAGGCATTCAATGCTATAAATTTCCCTCTGAACACCGCTTTCTCTGCATCCCGCAAATTTTGATAAGTTGAGGTCTTATTTTCATTTAGCTCAAAATATTTTTTAATTTCTCTTGAGATTTCTTTGTTATTTAGAAGTGTGTTATAGTCTGCAAGTAGACGTTGTGTGATTTGCATTCTGTTGAATTTGTTGTGTTTTATGACCCGGAATGTGGTCTATTTTGGTGAGTGTTCCGTGTGAGTTTGAGAAGAACATGCTATCTATGGTTGTGTGAAGCAGTCTAAAGATATCAGTTATATCCATTTGATTGATGGTGTTGCTGAGTTCACCTATATCCCTGGATCCTGAGATCCTGACCTGAGCTGAAACCAAGAGCAGTCACTTAACCAACTGAACCACGCAGGCGCCCCTCTCTCAACAGTTTAAATACTTCACTCTTCTTGCTTGCATGGATTCTGAGAATTCAGACATAGTTTTTACCTTTGTTCCTCTTATAAATAAGAGTTTTGTTTTGTTTCCCTTCTGACTTCTTTCAAGATTTTTTCTTTATCTTTGATTTTCTGATGTTTGAATATCATATAGCTAGGTGTAGTTCTTTTGGTCATTTAGCCTGTTTTGTGTTCTCTGAGCTTCCTGGGATTTGGGGTCTGACATGAATTTAGGGAAATTCTCAATCATCATTGCTGTAAACAGTGCTTCTGTTCCTTTTTCTATGTTCCTTCTAATAGTCCCATTACATGTAAGTTAAACCTTTCGTAATTGTCCCACAGTTCTTGAATATTCTATTCTGGGTTTTTGTTTTTGTTTTTCCTATTTTTTTGGTCTCTCTGCTTTTCAGTTTTGGGAGTTTCTACTGTCATATCCTCAGGCTCCGAGGTTTTTTTCCTCAGCCGTGTCCTGTGTACTAATGAGCCCATCGGAGACCTTCTTCATTGCTGTTACAGTGTTTTCTTTATGGCTGGCATTTCATTTCATTCTTAGAATTTTTATTTCTGTTTACATTATCTGTCTGTTCTTGCATGTTGTAAACTTTTTCCATTAAAGCCCTTGGCATATCAATCATAGCTTTTAAAAATCCCTGGTCTGATAATTCCAACATTCCTACCATATCTGCTTCTGGTTCTGACGCTTGTCCAGTCTCTTCAAACTGTGCTTTTTGCCCGTTTAGTATGCTTGTAATTTTTGTTGTTGTCGAAAGGCAGGCACGCTGCACTGTATAAAAGGAACTGCAATAAACAAGCCTTTAGTAGAGGGTGGCGGTAAGGTGTAGGTGTCAGGGATATGGTCTGTATGCTACCGTTAGGTCTCAGTCTGTGGGTGAGCAGGTGCCCCTGAACTGTGAGCTTCCCCAGTGCTTCTCAGCTCCTGCCCCCACCTTAGGTGGAACAGGATAGCTGGAAGGGCTAGAATTTTATATTTCCCTTCCCCCAGGCAGGTTAGGCGCTGATAAAACCCCAGTGGGTTGGGGTGCCTGGGTGGTTCAGTGGGGTTAAGCCTCTGCCTTCAGCTCAGGTAGTGGTCTTGGAGCCCTGGGATTGAGCCCCACATGCAGCTCTCTGCTCAGAGGAGAGCCTGCTTCCCCCACCGCCCTGCCTGCCTCTCACCCTACTTGTGATCTCTCTCGGTGTCAAATAAATAAATAAATAATCTTTAAAAAAATAAGTAAATAAAACCCAGTGAGTTAAGTTCTGGTAAGTTAAGGACTGTTAAGAACCACAGAATGCTCTGACATATTTCAAAATGGCTCCTTTCCTCCCTCCACCTGCCAAAAGTAGGAGTGTTTTTCTCCAATACCTACTGTGGGGATCTGCTAGAGCCCCCAAAGGGAAAACTCACAAAAACAGCACCTCCCCCACCCCATGAATGGGTCCCCTGGAGTTTTTAACTCTCAGAGTTGACCACCCTGCGCCTCCAGCAATAGGTCTGTTACAGCTCAGGTGTTTCTCCTGTGGGTGGACCTGCTTCCCAGGGCAGTCTCTGCTCCTGTAAGTTGTGATTCTCTGTATCCACCTGTTATCCCAGTTCTGGAAATAGTCGTTTGCTCTGTGACCTCGTTTCATTGACAGAGCTAAGAAAAGTTGTTGATTTCTCAGTTTGTTTAGCTTTTTACTTGTTAGGACTGAAGGGCAATTTCTAAGCTCCTTACATGCTGCAATTAGAAACTGGAGACCCCCCCACCCTAATTTTTGCAAGACTGCGGTTCTCTAAAAGGTTTTACTCTGCTCTCAGAGAACAGAAATTCAGTTAACATTTATCAGGCATCATCTATGAGCCAGATGTCTGACAAATACTTTCACACTCATATCTCACAACAGCCCTGAGAAGTGGGTATTAAAATTATCCCCATTCGCCTGGGTGGCTCAGTGGGTTAAAGCCTCTGCCTTTGGCTCAGGTCATGATCCCAGGGTCCTGGGATCGAGCCTCACATTGGGCTCTCTGCTCAGCAGAGAGCCTGCTTCCTCCTCTCTCTGCCTGCCTCTCTGCCTGCTTGTGATCTCTGTCTGTCAAATGAATAAATAAAATCCTTAAAAAAAATTATCCCCATTTTACAGATGAGGAAGTGGATACTGGAAAAATTTTAATCACTGGACAAGATTACACAAGTGAGAAGTAGAGATAATATTAAAACTCAGGTCTTCTTCTAACTCCAGGGCCAGGGACTTAACTTCAGAATATAAAAAGTCTCAAATGATTTCCAGCTCCTCTTTCTATTCTCTCTGGATCCTTCCCTGGTGTTCGGGTTGGCATGGAGTTGGGGGCATTGGGAAGGCTGAGATCCCCCCACTGAATCAATGCATTAGCAGAGACTCGAGCAACTGTATGGTAAATGCAATTCAAGTTTATTCCGACCTCCCAAGAAGTACTGCCAGAATTAGTAGACAACTGTCACTGTCCAATTTCAGCAAGCAGTTCTTCCATTTCGTTTTTAACTGTATAGACCAAGGTTCTTGACCACGATGTACAGATTCCTCAAGGGTCCTCAGGGGCTTCAAGAGGTTTGTGAATCTCTTGAAATCATGTTCCATTTTGTAGGTGTGAGAAAATATGAATTCTTCAAGGAGACGGTTTTTCTCTTTCATTAAATTCTCAGAGTTCTCCAACACAGACAGGATTAAAAAATAATCAATACAGGCTTTGTCCAAGAAGAGTTTGTTTTTTAAATTTTCTAGCTCCAGCCCAGGGAGAGGACCAGATACAAGTAAGGAATGCAGCAATTCGTATCAGGAAATAATAATCACACTAATACTTCAGTAATTACTTTTTTCCTCTGTGCTGATAGAGACATAGATCTGGCTTTGGTGAAACCAGAAAAAAGAAACCCCAACAATTTGTGCTGAGACCGAAAGGATGCATCTGTTTCCTGAACCAACCAGTTCAAATGAGCATAGCATCAAACACCGCCTGTGCTGAGACTATTTTCTTCCAAAGAAAAATGAAGCACTTACCACTCGAAGCGGGTGGGGGGACCATGCCCAAGCCAAAGGAAAATACAGTCTCTACTCTGGGCTGATGCCAATGGGTTTCTTGATATAGGGCCTTCTCCAAACTGAATTTCACTCCTAACAGGTACCATTTCTAAAGTGCCTGTAAAGTAACTGCACTCTCTGGGGTCTTTATACAATGGAGGCTTTGGCTTAGTCTGTCTGATTTAGCTCAGCCAGTGCTACATTGTTTATCTGCCACACACTCCTGAATCTTCCCCACTCTTCCTCATACCTGTCATGATCCAGTCATGCTTCATCTTTTTTTAAGATTTTATTTGTTTATTTTAGAGGGAGACAGGATGAGCGGGAGGGGCAGAGGGAGAGGGAGAGAGAGAGAATCTCAAGCAGACTCCACGCTGAGCATGGAACCCAACTCAGGGCTCAAACCCAGGACCCTGAGATCATGACCTAAGCTGAAACCTGGAATCGGACGCTTAACTGACTGTGCCACCCAGGTGCCCCTGATTATGCTTAATTCTTTGCTAATGTTCTCAATTGCCTCTGTACCTTTGCATTTGCTCTTCTCCCCCATTTGCTGTTTCTTCTACTTGAAATTACTTCAACTCCCCTGGCTATCTCCTCCTCTGCCCAAGGGACGTCTCTTCTAGACAGTTTTCTTCAACCCTTTAGGAAGCCTTGTCTTCCCTCAATATCTCCATAGTTCCTGTGCTTACACTTTCCCTAGCACCAGCAAGCACCATGTCTCTCACCTGGGACCTCAAAGTGCACCTCACAGGTAGTAAGCTTTTACTGGATACTGTGAAATGAATGAGCAGTTAATTCCCAACCAGTGCCTAAATAAGGGGCATTAAGTAATAGACCCTTGCGTAAATGTTTTACTGTTGAAAGTAATAGAAATACTGTTCTCTCTCTCTCTCTTTTTTGCTCTTTGGAACCTGGGAGTTTTGGAAATACTGACCTCTCAATATCAAAGAGCTCAATTTAACACCCCCCGCCTTATAATAAATATAACACCCCCCCCAGCATCTTAGATCAAAGATGCCGTCCGAAAAAAAAGAAATGGTTATATAATCTGACTTATTACAAGAAAAGAGATTATGTAAGACATTAAGACAAAAGAAAAATTTTGGATTTTGGTCTCAAAGATATGTTTTCTTTTTTCTGGAGACTTTACTGTGATGTTTGGGGTGAATGGCCACCACTGACCATTTCTTTAAATCTTCTGCATGGGACGAATAAACTCCTTTAACTATCTGTCTGGTTTTCCAAGAGGCTGAACCAGAGCCGCTTATTCAGTCATAGCAATGTTCAGCTCTAAGTTTGAGAAATGTGGTTGCAAAACAGAGAGAACTATACAAAGCGTTTAACTTCCTTCCTCTAAGAAAGATAATGTGTGGAGAGAAAAAAAGGAAAACGAACCAGAGATCAGTGACTTCAGTAATTACATCTGATTGGGAAGACCGAAGCCTGGTCCCTGATTGCTTCATGTGCTTAAGGCAAGTGAAATTAATTGAATCACAATACAAAGAAAGACTCTCAACCCAGAAATCAGATTTGGAATAAGTCCATATTCTTGAAAGAATAGAATAGCTGCTCTCTTTCCTGGTGGCAGGTAGCTGCATAAAATGACCAGCCCATGCTAGGATTCTGATTCTTTTTTCATGCTGAAATGGTATAAGATCATAAATTTTTAGAGTTAGAAGGGACTTGGAAGATCAATTACTCCAGCTCTTACTCGTATCCATCCTGATTTGACTCATAGCGCTCTGTCATATACCTGGGAAGAACACAGATGAAATCTGACCTAAAGTAGGTTACCTCAGGAGAACGTGGTCCGCTGAATATATTCTGCCCCAAGGATCGTGTGGTCTAAACGCCTTCATTCCTCTCACAAGGAGGATGCTGTCTAAATATAGGCTCCCCACAGATACGCCATTGCCTTGTGATGAGCTAAGTATGTTCTCATCAAGTATCTAATTCAATGAAGCCCAATGGCTCTCTAAGGTCACCCAGCTTGTTAATGGTGGAACCTGGACCAGAATTCCTGGTGTCATACACATTCTCCTTCACGATACTTCCTGAAAACTATTCCAAAATGCTATTCATGGAATCCTGAGCAGGAGGGTTTGGCCATACCCAGAGAGAATACATAGGCAAGTTTAAAAATCTGCTCTTTTACAGTGAATTCACAAATCCCTTCATGAGGTGGGCACGTTGCATACAGCCCTGAAACAAGGAAATGTGAAAGGGGCATCTCAAAGCTGAGGGAAACTGGTAACACCAAAGCTGGTGGTGTTTTGCCTTATTCTAAAGCACGTCACAGAATTACAGGGGAGGATGTATTGTGAGAACCCCTTCTCAAATTTCAGTGTGCCTAGAGGGACCCCAGGATCACGGTAAATGCAGATTCAGATCCACAGAGTCTGGGGTGGGACCCGAGATCATGCATTTCTAACATCCTTTCAGGGTTTCCCAGTGCTGCCAGGCTGGGGGCACACTGTGAGGAGCTAGTTGTAAGGAAGGACATCAGTCTGGCAGGCAGAAGACTTGCATCCAAAACTCAGCTGTGCATTTCTGAGCCTTTTAAACTTGGGCAAGTCTCACTCTAAGTTTGTGTCCTCGTTGGAAAAGTGGGGATTATAACCACATCTCTATAGTTACCAAAAGCCTCAAGGCTGTCCTCTGCCATCCCCTTTCTGGGGCTCTATCCTAAGCATGTGTGCATACGGATATACAAGAACATTTCAACCATCAGAGGTGTTCATCCTTATGTGTTTTGTAATAGTGAAAAACAAGAAGAACTCTGAATAGCCAAAATTAGGGAAACATTTTAGTAAGCTAGGATAGATACATTGAATTGAATATTAAGTAGCCATTTAAAATCATATTTAGAGTGAAGATATAATATGGGAAAATGTTCATGCAATAATAAACTAAGGTTTTGAAGCCAAAATGCAAACTTGTATGTACAAATAATCTCTACACTAAATATATGAAATCCCTGCCCTTGTTAACTCCCAGGGACAGAGAGAACAAAATGAGAGGAATTGATAACTGACTATGTAACTAGAGGTATTATTATGACTCTTTTCTAATGGCATTGAGAAAATCCAGATCAGGTCTCATTGCGTGCTTTGGCAGCCTGCCCTAATTCTGCAACATAACATTTCCTAGAAGGGCCAGCTCCCATCTGAACATTCCCTCTTAGCAGGAAGAATTCATTCTGACTGTGCTCTAAAATATGAATGTAAGGAGCAAATAATGTGTATTTCCTCTGTATGCTGTGGCCTCTGAGAAAGAGGAGTGAGGGGACAACTTTTTAAGAGTTTTCTGGAACAAATTATTTAAAAGGTGAGGTTTGAAGGATAGAAGCTGACTTTAAGATTAAACTCGGGTCTGGGTCTCAGATTTGTCCATTATTGTTTGTGAGACCTTGAACACCTCAAACACCCCTTTCTCTGAGCGTCACTTTCCAGATCTACAAAATAGCTCTCACAATATTCATCTCATATGAAGTAGTTTGAGGAATAAGGGAAAGAATTAGTGGAAAGTGCCTATACGGTGTCTGGTCCACAACAGATTCTCAGTAAGTCATGGCTAATCGTGGAAGACAGACCAGGAGGTGTCCCTGGGCTCCCACCTTGTGTGGGTACCGGTGGGACATCTGACTTGCTCATAACCAATGGAATGTGGCAAATGAGACCAGAGGTACAATTATACATATAAGGCTCTGTCCTGCTAGCACACACCGGAGAGATTCCCTCTCCACTGCTGGCTCGGAAGAGGTAAGCAGCCATGTTGCAAGAGGACATTTAGAGAGGTCATGCAGCAAGGAATTGTGGGAATTGTGGGCCACCTCCAGTAGCTAAGAGAGGCTGCTGGCTTAGAGCCAGCAAGAAAACAGAGACCTCAGTCATACAACCAAAAGGAAATGAGTTCTCCCAACAACCTGAATGATGCTGGAAATTAATTCTTCACTGCTGGAGCCTTTGCCCATTACAATGCCACCCAGCTGCCACCTTGATTACTGCCCGATGAGCAGTAGGACTGAGCAGAGGACCCAGCCCAGCCATGCCAAACTCCAGACCGTGTGCTGTTTTAAGCCTCTAGATTTGTGGTAATTAGTTACACAACAATACAAAACTCATATACTCATATAGAGTAGATAACTAACCCTTGTCTTTTGCTCATTGCAATGGACAAGCTCACTTTCATCTCACCAATGTTAACTGAGCAGCCACTGTTCTGTTGGAGCTGAATCTTGGACTAGGGGACAGAAGCTACTGAGCTGAAAGTCAGTAGAGGAGACTAAGGAAAAAAATCACAATAAAGGGCAATAAGGGCTATGATCAAGAGAGTTGAACCTCACAGTAGGAACAGCTAGGTCCTGAGGGATCTGGGTGGATTTGGAATTAGGCAGAGAGGAGGAGGAAAGAAAGGTGTCCCAGACTGATAGACTGACACAGGCGAAAGCATGGGCATGAGGGGGTGCACATAGTACCTCAGGAAAACCAAGTGGTTGACAAGGAATTTTCACCAGGTAAAAGTACCCCCAGATAATAAATGAGGAAGGAATTCTAGATTTAGAATATTACCGTTTTGTAACCTTAAGCCCCTGATGAAATAATAGATCTAGGCAATGTCATCAATGTCTGCTAAAAGAGAAACAACCAGACATCAAGCCCTTTTATATTGTAGCAAAAATGTTAAAGTGTACAATTCAGGGGCATTTAGTGCATTCACAATGTTGTGCAACCATCACCACTATCTAGACCCAGAACATCTTCATCTCCCCAAAATGAAACCCCATACACATTCAGCAGTGGCTCCTCATTCCCCCCTCCTCCAGCCCATGGCAACCACTAACCTGCTTTCTGTCCCTATGAATTTGCCTATTCTGCATATTTCCCATAAAGAGGAAAATCATGCAATATGTGGCCTTTATGTCTGGCTTATTTAACTTAGCACATTTTCAAGATTCAATTAGGCTGTACGAGGCATCCATCTTTGATTCCTTTTTATAGCTGAATAATATTCCATTATACAGATATGCCATGTTTTGCTTATTCATTTACTATTTGATGGACATTTGGGTTGTTTCCAACTTTCAGTTACTGTGACTAATGCTACAATGAACATTTACATGCAAATGTTTGTTTGAACATCGGTTTTCACCTCCTTTGACACTATACCTTGGAAGAGAATTGCAGGGTCAAATGATAATTCTACGTTGAACAAACATGCTAAACAATACAATAAGGTTGCCATCAAAATCTAATATGTGGAAACTACAAAAGATTCCGTTTCTTCAATAAATAAATTGCAAGATTAGAAAAAGAGGGTGGAGGGTGCCTGGGTGGCTCAGTGGTTTAAAGTCTCTGCCTTCAGCTCAGGTCATGATCTCAGGGTCTTGGGATTGAACCCCGCATCAGGATCTCTGCTCAACAGGGAGCCTCCTTCCCCTCCTTCTCTCTCTGTCTGCCCTCTGCCTACTTGTGATCTCTGTCAAATAAATAAATAAAAATCTTAAAAAAAAAAAAAAAAGAAAGAAAAAGAAAAATAGGATGGGAGCCTATGGGTTAAAAGAAATGTAAGCACATACCAGCAAATCTTGTTTGGATACCAGCTAGAGAAACCAGCTCTAACAATCCAAAGGAATTTGAACACCTACTGGTTATTTGATGATAGTAAGAAATATTGTGTTTTTTAGAGTCATAATGGTATTGTGATTATCTTTTTTTAAGGATCCTTAGTTCATACATATACCTATTTAAATATTTACAGATGGAATTATATGATATTGGAAGTTTGCTTCTAACTAATCCATAAGGAAGTGTATTGGGGACATGAATGGAACAGTATTGGTCATTCATTGATAATTGTTGAAGCTGCGTCATAGTATACAGTCGGGTCATTATACTATCCTCTCTGCTTTTATGTGTGTTTGACATTTCCTATAGTAAATTTTTTTCGGCATGGAGTGTTCAGGGAGCTGCAAGAAATTTTAAATATCCAAAGAATACAATGTTGGCATACAGCAGCGGGAGGGAAGAAAGGAACGGACATGAGATTAAAAAAGGATGAGACCAGAGTACACGCCTAATATGCCACACCAAAGCACACTAAGACAATTAGATTTTACCTCCAGAGTTTGGCATGTTACAAACTATATTGCGCGACAGAATCACCCAGGGAGCGTCGTGAAACTGCAGATAGCAACCGTGAGTTACTTTCATCCCCTGGGGGTCCTGCCCCCTCCCATGCCATATGGATGTTCCTCTCCACTTGGATGGACACACAGTTCATGAATAGCCACAGGAACTGGTATTCCCGTCAATAGTGATTTGTCCAAGGAGTGGACTGTGACGTCAGCAGAGCCAATGAATGTCCTTCCCTAAGATTGATGTATGAACAACAGGAAAAAGAACGCCCTTTTCGATGACATTGAGGAGCTGGAATTCTATAAGCCTGGAAACACTAGCCACCATCTCCACAGGCACACAGAAGAAGACAGTCTGTAGTAGGAGCGAATGAACATCAAATATATTTTAAAGAAGAAGAGTCCATAAAGAGAAAAGAGAACATTTGTTATATGGACCAGTGCTGTCCAACAGAAACAGAATGTGAACCACAAACGCAAGCTGCATAGGCAAGTTTAAATTTCTGTCATTTCTAGCGTCTGCATTAAGAGGAAACAGATGAAATGGATTTCCATGCTATCTATATTTTATTTAATCCAATATTTTGGGTTGTTTTGTTTTGTTTTTTGTTCTGTTTTGTTTTTTATCAGCATAGGAAATACAGTCAGTAATATTGTAACAATGTTGCATGGTGACAGATGGCAACCAGGCCCAAGGTGGCGAGCACGGAGCAACATACATGATCATCACCGCGTCGTTCAAGTTTTTTCTTTATTATGCTGTCTTTGAAAGTCCGTATATATCTCGCACTTTCATCACATTTCTGTTCGTGCTAGTCACACTGAAAGTGGCCAGGAGCACAAGCAGCTCAAGGCTGCTTTACTGAGAGCACAACCCTAAGGCCATGTCCACTGAAGCCACTTGTTGTTCTAATTGTGTCTTCTTAGATTCTGTATTGGTCTATTCAGCACACGACCTAACAGCTGAAGTGGTTCACAATCTCCCTTGAGATCCAGCGTCCATACTCTGAAATCACCTCCTTCAGCTAACTCGCATACCAAGACATTATGTCCCCTGCCCTCAGTCAACCCCAGGGCCAGGTATCAGACAACTAGGAGCAGTTGCTATGCCCCAAAGGCCACCTGGTTTATTCAAAATAGCCAGTCCTAAACTGCCTTGCCTTTCTTGAAGAAATCCCAGTCACGGCTGCAGTCTGTACCTCCCCCACCATCCCACCCTCTTCTCTCTTCTGTCACATGGTGCTTCCCTATATGGCCCTGGGTGGCATGGCAAACCCCTCCTCTCCAGAAATTAACTAATTAATTAATTAACATTAGTCTTTCAATGGTATTGACCTCTCCATGTCATCATTCAGTCACCTCCATAAATTAAGAGCCCACAGATAACAGCTAAGATCGTTTTACCCCCTGAACTTCCCAGTCAGAAGACATAATGGACTCTGTTTTTTTAACCCCTTGAGAGGGGTTCCTGTCACTTACAACCTGAAGAATTCAGGCTACATATCCAGATTCCCAGGTTCCATTCCAAACTATAGAAGGTACATCTGAATACAACGATTCTTTATAGCCAGCCATGCGTAGACCTCAGCCTGGAGCTTGGGAACCCTCACAGTGGGCCAAGAGGCCATGGCAAGTGCTTAAGTAGATGGAATGAAATGATCTGATTTGCCTTTCAGGACAATCACTTCTGGCAGTTGGCTTGGAAGATGGCCCAGGAGGGCGAGATGAGAGCAAGGCCATTTGAAGGCCTGATGGGGCCACAAAGATCAGTGGTGCAGATTCCCCTAGCTCATGTGCCATTCCCAGGCCACTGGGTGTAAAAGGAAAAGGAAGGGATGTGGGCATTTGCTGACGCCGAGAGCTGGGTCTGCTCCCTTTGTGCTGCTTGCCCAGGAGGGCGTATTTTTGGGAAGGGGTGTGTTCTGAGAGTAGGGAGGAAGTCGCCACCCCATTGGAAAGAATCTGCCACCCTGCCTTCCAGCTGAAATATCAGATAGAGTCTGTTCTTCTCCATGGGCAGCAGGGATGGAATGGCCAACATTTTTTTTTTTTGGTTTCTTTTCTTTTTTTTGAGAGAAAGATTATATGAAAGAACATGATGTCTTAGGGCTCACAACGGGAAAAAAGATAAGGGGAAAGTGGCAAGTTAGAAAGTCCATTGTGTATGTTATCTCTGTTATTTTAGATTAAGAAAAAGTAAATATGGCACAAAGCGTTTACAGTTTATGCCAGCCTGCTCCACAACTGTTGCTTTCATCCTTTTTCCTTGCTTTTACATTTGGCAGAGGTTTTCCCTGGGAATTTTCTGGTGCTCAATATCACATGTCTTGCTAAGGAAGAGATCAGGAGGCCCACTGAGTCAAGCAAGGGAGCGGTGCAAAAAAAGAGAAAAAAAAACTCCCTAAACTCGGAGACATTTGGAAACATTTGGCATGCAGGTGCATAAAAACACACTCTTGGGGTGCCTGGGTGGCTCAGTTAAGCATCTGCCCTTGGCTCAGGTCATGATCCCAGGGTCCCGGAATGGAGCCCCACATTGGGCTCCCTGCTCAGCAGGGAGTCTGCTTCTCCCTCTTCTGCTTGTGTTCTCTCTCTCTCTTTCTCTGTCTCTCTGTCAAGTAAATAAATAAAATCTTAAAAAGAAAAAAACCCGCATTCTTTTCCAGTGGGTGTATAAAAAGCAGGGTTGGTGTTGCAACACTGGAGTTCCAAAGGGAAAGATAAGGGAAGGGTTGGGCATATCCGGGGAGGGCAGCAAGCTGGCCCCTGAGAAGCCTCACTACTCTGGTGAATATAGTCCAGGCCACAACTGTCCACAGCCGAGCCTGTCAGAATCCAGGTCTTGTCAGCACCCCAGGGCCTTAGCTCTTAGAAGCAGACACGCATTAGCTAAGCTTATAAGACTAATGGCTGAAGCTAGAATGCCAATTTATTAAACTCATTGAGAAGTCTCAGTGAGTCCTGAACAGTAGACTCACTGAGCTGGAGGCTCAGACACTCAGTATACCCAAACTCCAATACGTAACCATAATAACAAAAGTAAAACTAAAAGCTAACTTTTAGGGGCACCTGGGTGGCTCAGTGGGTTAAGCCTCTGCCTTTGGCTCAGGTCATGATCTCAGGGTCCTGGGATCGAGCCCCGCATCGGGCTCTTTGCTCGGTGAGGAGCCTGCTTTCCCCTCTCTCTCTGCCTGCCTCTCTGCCTACTTGTGATCTCTCTCTCTCTCTCTGTAAAATAAATAAATAAAATCTTTAAAAAAAAAAAAAAAAGCTAACTTTTACCAAGCTCCTCCTATGTGCTAGTCACTGTGCTAATGCTTTATGTGAATTTTTTTACTTTACCTGAAATGAGTACTTCTATTATCCTCAAATTACAGATGAAAAAATTGAGGCTCAAGGAAGTTATACTTAATTAGCTTAAGGTATATGTCTACTCCCTATCTGGCCCTTGAACTGGAACTGAACAAGGAAGAGTTCGTGAGTACAAGCATGATCATTTTGGGGTATATAGACAGAGCACATTACACCTCCCCACCCCAATCCCTAGGTGAGCCCTCCTCACCCAGAAGATAGGTGGTTCCAGAAGCCTGAAGAGGAGGCATGGCACACACTTGGCTGTCCTTACATTGAGACCCTTCAGCTTTGGCCACAGGAATGCTCCTTCAACTAGTCTCGTGGACAGAGTATCTGGATAAATGGAAGCCAGAGCTGAAGAGGAAGAAGCAGACTGAAAGGCTGGTTTAATGGGGTGGAAGACATGCTTCTCGGAGGGCTCACAGAAGGTACCAGAAGCCACTGTCATGGCTGCAGCTAACAATGAGAAGGAATCGCCATGGAGACACACATGCCCATGTCAGCAGAACCAAGGCATCCTCTTCCTGAAGACAGACCCACAGGGGACACCAAATTGCAACCATTTGAGTGTCACTTCCTCAGGACACTTCCTCTAACACCCTCCTCCCCTTTTTCAGGTACCATCTGGCCGTAACAGACACAGCATCCTCCACTTCTGATTTTAGCTCTTATCAAACTGGAGTTGAAGAAATTTCTTGACTATCTTTCTCCTCTGATGGACTGTCAGCCCCATGAAGACAGAAACCCCATCTGTTGGCACTTCTGCTCTAACCCTGGCATCTCATATGATCACAGAGCATAGCAAACATTCAAAAAGAGTATTTCTCTGCTCCTGAGTATGGACAAGCATCTCGAGTCATCTTACCACCTATTCACTCTCCTGCCTGCTCTGCTCTGGTGACCCCCTCCGTCATTCTGCTCCACCACCTCCACGTGCCAAATCCAATAGATACCCTAGTCTTGGTTTTACCTATCTTGAAGCAGCCCTTCACACACATGACCACTGTCTCTGGTTTCAAATGCTTTGCTCAGGGTGCCTGGGTGGCTCAGTTGTTAAGTGTCTGCCTTTGGCTCAGGTTGTGATCCCAGGGTCCTGGGATCAAGCCCCACATGGGACTCCCTGCTCAGCAGGAAGCCTGCTTCTCCCTCTCCCTCCCCCTGCTTGTGTTCTCTCTCCCGCTGTGTCTCTATCAAATAAATAAATAAAGTCTTTGATAATAAATTAATTAATTAATTAAAGTGCTCTCTTCCTAGGGCACCTGGTGGCTCAGAGCATGCTACTCTTGATCTCAGCGTTGTAAATTCAAGCCTCACATTGGGTGTAGAGATTACTTATGATTAAAAAATCCTGGGGCACCTGGTGACTCAGTCATTATGCATCTGCCTGTGGTTCAGGTCATGATCCCAGAGGGAAGCCTGCTTCTCCCTCTCCCACTCCCCCTGCTTGGGTTCTGTCTCTCGCTGTGTCTCTGTCAAATAAATAAATAAAATCTTTAAAAAAAAAAGTCTTCAGGAAGGAAGAAAGGGAAGGAGGAAAGAAAGAAAGAAAGGGAAACTGTTTTCCCTTAAATGCAATGGGATGCCACTTCACACCCGTTAGGACGGTTATTAATTACAAACAAAAAAAATTTTTTAAGATTTATTTATCTGAGAGAGAGAGAGAGGGAACACAAGCAGGGGGAGTGGGAGAGGGAGAAGCCAGCTCCCCACCGAGCAGGGTGCCCAATGCAGGGGCTCCATCCCGAGACCCCGAGATCACGACCTGAGCGGAAGGTAAAAACAAAAATTGTTTTTAACAGAAAATAAGTTTGGTAAGGATGTGGAGCTATCAGAACCCTTGTGCACTAGGGCAACTGCCATAGAAAATAGTATGACAGAGCCTTAAGAAATGAATCAGAGGATTACCATAGACTCCAGTAATTCCACTTCTGGGTAGATACCTCCTAAAAATTTCAAAATTTGAATGTCTCAAAGAGCATTCAAAACATCATTATTCACAATAATCAAAAGGTGGGAGCAACCCAAATTACCCATCAACAGGGGAATGGATAAACAAACGTATAGACAATGGGGTATTTTTAAAAATTTTTTAATATAAAAATTTTTAAATTTTAAGAATATAAAAATATTTTTTAAAACCTTTAAAAAAAAGAAGGAAATTCAGATAAATACTAGATGAACCTTTTATACATCACACCAAATGAAATAAACTAGTCACAAAAGGGCAAATACTGTATGAGTTCACTCATATGAGATAACTAGAGTAGCAAAAGTCATAGAGACCAAAAACCAGAGTGGTGGTTGTGAGGGATGGCAGGGAAGAGAGGATGGGGTATTGTTTAATGGGTCTCAGTTTGGGAAGATGGAAAAGTTCTGGAGATAGATGGCGTGATAGATGCAAAACAAAGTGAATGTACTTAATGCCACTGGAACTGTATACTTTAAAATGGTTAAAATAGGGGCGCCTGGGTGGCTCAGTGGGTTGGGCCTCTGCCTTCAGCTCAGGTCATGATCTCGGGGTCCTGGGACTGAGCCCCACATTGGGCTCTCTGCTCAGCAAGGAGCCTGCTTCTCCCTCTCTCTGCCTGCCTCTCTGCCTACTTGTGATCTCTCTCTCTCTCTCTCTCTGTCTGTGTCAAGTAAATAAATAAAATCTTTAAAAAATAATAATAATTTAAAATGGTTAAAATAGTAAATTCTATTATATATATATATACATAAATTTATATATTTTTTAATAAGCTTTACACCCAATGTGGGCTTGAACTCATAACCCCAAGATCAAGAGGGGTCCCCTACCTGAGCCAGCCAGGCACCCCAGTTACACATTTTTACCACAGTAAAAAATGCTTTCTCTCTCACCTTCTATTATGTTTCATGCTCCGGGCTTCTCCTTTCCTACTTCTCTGGCCATTTCTCAGTCTCCTAGTTAATTCCTTCTCTACTTGGATGGGAAACACCATAGCCTTTCCTTCCTTCAACAAATATATGAGTGTCTACTCTGCACTAGGAATAAACAATGAACAAAAGTCACAGTTTCTCCTTACAGAGCATATATTCTTACAAGATAGGAGATAATCTATCAACAAGGAAGTAAGCAACTATGTAGTATGTTAGATGGTCCTAAGAGATACAGAAAAAATAATAAACCAGGTTAAGGGAGATTGGAAGAGCGAAGGATGGGGGTTGCTATCTTTTACAGAATGGTCTGAAAAGGTTACATTTGAGCAGTGAAATGAAGCAAGGAATGTTATACTAAGCAGACTGCAAGTGTAAAGGCCCCGAGGCAGAACAATTTAACGTGCTTGAAGGATAGCAGAAGCCAGGATAAGGGAAACAGAAGAAAGAGAGCATGTACTCCAGGAGGCAATGGGGCAGGGGATGTAGGTCATACAAAGCCTGGGAGACAATTTTTAGTCTAAGTGAGATGAGAAGCAAATAGAGTGTTTGTTAGAACCTAAGACATGACCTGTCTTAGGCTCTAACAGGACCACTCTGGCTGCTGTGTTCAGAATAGACTGGAGGAGGGAAGGCTGGAAGAAGGAGCTACTGGAACAATCTAGGGGAGAGAAGAAGATGGCTTGGACCGTACAGGCAGTGGTGAACATAATAAAAAGTGGAAAAACAAGTATGCTCCTGGAGGAAGGATTTGCTGACAAACTGGACATGGGATTGTGAGAAAAAGAGGAGGGATCAACTAACTCAAATTTGGGGGCTTGAGCAACCAGAGGATGAAAATGTCATTTACAGAATTAGAGAAGACCATGAGGGTGAAAGTCAAGGTTGGGCTTTGAACATTTGGTGTGAGAAATCTATCAGACACCCAAGTGGAAATGTCGAGTAGGCAGCTAGACATGTGGACCTGAGTTCAGCACACAGAACTTTGAGGTCCAGCCCTGGGCCCCCCTTCCTCTTCCTCCTCTATGTGACGTCACCCATTTCTTCAGCTTTCAATACCCCCTATAGGCTTCATGGGCTCTATGCTGGTATTTAAATGTCAGACAGTACCATGTGACATCGTCTCCCTTCCCTGAAAGTCCCTGTGTGTGAGGTCATTGGCGGTCTCACTGCCTCCACCGTGAGCTTTAGTGAACTTGGCAATCACTAACAGACGTGTGCCATCGTGGAAACAGAAATCACATTTTTTGAGGGTTCCTGACTGTCCAGGACTTTTTTCAAAAGGTCTCTGTTGAATTTTCAGGACAAAAATAGGTGTGAACCGTATGCACTTTGGAAAGGAATGAGCTGGCCACTGTAAGGCTAAGATCGGTATTGTTCACAGAATGAAATTCCTGTTCACTGATGTTGTTTTGGGTTGGGCTGACCTTATGAACTGGATTTCTTTTCAGATGGGTGTATTTTTCCTTATTGCAAATTTCCTTCAATTCATCAGCAGAAATTCTAGCCACTTTGCTGGGAGCTTGTGACCCTGGGTTGGAAGGCTGATGTACTCACCTTTTGACAAATGTTTGTTTATTTATTTATTTATTTTGGAGTTTCTGCTTGGCACTTCCCACCTTCCCTCTGGTGACCTTTTCTGTCACTACTGTTTGGTTTCATCCCCAATGAATCACTTCCTTTGGGTCACTTGAGTCTTTCTCCTGTCTCCTGTCAACGACGAAGTTGAAAAAGGCCTTCCTGGATTCCTGCTTTACCATCCATTCAGCGATTCCCAGGTTTCATGACGGGTGCAATTCACACATCCATTGCTATATTTATCCATACCATGGGAATTGCCGTGGTGCTCCAAAGGGCATTGCATTTTCTAACACAACCTACACAGCACATGGGTAGTTTGTGGCGGGCCCAGGTCCTCTCCATGGAGCTGAGTGTGGCCCGACAGAACACATTTTCTCTGGACTTTCCTACCCACCAATGTTTGCGTTACTTATTTATCTATAGCCTATCTTCTTGCAGGAAGAACAGAAGGCTACTTACAAAAATGCAAACCCTGGACCAAAATAAAACAAATATGAGATGAGAAACACAGAGCCAAGGGAAATAGGATGCAAGTCATGACGTCCTTGTTAGAGATGGGACGAGAGTTGGCTCAAAGTCTCCTGATAAGCAACACAAGAGAGAAACATGAGCGACAAAGTACACAGAGCCCCTGAAGGAGAAACACACCAGCACACCTGTGCTGTCTCCCATGGGTCCTCCCAAAGGACTTTAGAAGACAGGGTCCTGGGGCACCTGGGTGGCACAGTGGGTTAAGCCTCTGCCTTCGGCTCAGGTCATGATCTCAGGGTCCCGGGATTGATCCCCCAATTGGGCTCTCTGCTCAGCAGGGAGCCTGCTCCCCCCTCTCTCTCGCCTGCCTCCCTGCCTACTTGTGATCTCTCTATCTCTCTCTCTCTCTGTCAAATAAATAAATAGAAGCTTAAAAAAGAAAAAAAGAAGAAAACAGTGTCCTAATAACGTCTTCCTCAAAGCACAGCGAAGGATTTCACAGGCCTTCCTTATAATACCAAAGCACCAGTTAGCAGAAGTATTTCTCCCTGAGGCTACCAAAACATGATGCCCTCTTCCAACACTACCAGAGGGTGAAGGATGGGTGGAATGACCTCCAGAGAAATGCAGGGAGGGCCACAGGAAAGAGAAATGGGAAAAGTGTCTGGTGACAGCCCTGTAACTTTTGGGGCACTATAAAAATGCCAAACACCCCTTCAGAACTAAGGATTTGATCAACTCTGTTATTAGAGTCGTAATGACCACAGAACCTGGTTGTTTTAGTAAACTCAGTGATCTGAATGCCATGGCTGTCCCCCGCCCCGAACCAACCTTTTTGGTCACCCCCCCCCCGAGAAGAATAGGCTAGGAGGAAGCTGAGGAACACCCCCAAGAAGGGACGTGAGAGAGGGCCTCACTTAAATAGGGCCCAATAAACTTCCGTGGGTTCCTTTGGCCCCACGCTGACTCTCTTTATTGTTTTTTAGCTCTTAATGAAATTCAGGTGAGTCGGTGGGCCGTGCTGACGTTGCCTAGCAAGGAAAGTCATGTTAGACATGAGGCTTGGTTTGTTCCCCGTGCAAGTTTGCATGGTATCTTTTCCACTAAAACCTGATTTAGCTTCTTCCTATCTGGGTCTGTCAGTCTAAATCTCATGATGTAACTCAAGATGGGACAAACTGTTTCCATCTAGAGAAAAAAAAAAATTTAGATCCCTACAACTCAGCTCTTATGGCCATTATTTAATTGTTGCTAATGTGAGGTTATAAAATGTTCTCATTCTTAAGCCTAAAGAAATCAGGAGGTAATTGGCACATGAATTTTCTAACTGTTCTGGGGTGCATACAAGGGGAAGCCGAACGAATCTAAGAACACAAGGCCTGTATGTGTCTCTGTATTGAGAAAGAATGGAGGAGAGGACGCGGGTAAAGACAGGAATGAAAACTCAGAAATACTGACAAATATTAATCATCAAAAATTGAAAGTCCCCCAAAAGGAAGGGTAATAATAGCTCTCTCTGAATCACCATTCAGTCTGCACAGAATATCATCACCAAGAGGAATCCTGCACTTATGGCGGGGTGGCGGGGGGAGGTTCGGGGAGGAGAGAGAGAAAGCATTTTTTTTTCTAACTTCTTTTGCAGACTAATGACTACCTTAATCTCCAGTATAGTAACTCAGTATCATCTAGAGTTGAGACAAATGCTTCTGTATAGGCCAAGATACGCTATAAACTTAATTTTAAAAAAACAACAACAAATAAAGAGAGTTTCAAAAGTATGTGTTACCAAACTTAGAAATTGAAAAAAAAAGTTAAGACTTTCAAAAATATATGTTACTAAAAATAACACTGACCCTTGATATTTGTCTGAAGAACCCTCTGGAGAGAAAAGGATTTCATCCATTGGAGATAAATGGGGCCAACTCATCCATGATCTTTGGTTTAATTAGCTAAACTCTTCCAGATGGAAAACACTCAAAGCAAAGGAATATTTCTGAGCCCCCTGGAATTGTTAATAAGCTAACAATATGTTACATGCAAAAGAAAATATGCGTCTTTTATCTTTGTCTTTTAAAGGGCAAATGAGGAAGTACTTGGTAGCATTATGATTTTCATTTTGATTATTGAAAAAGAAATGCCTGAATTTCATTCAATATTGAACAAACAGACTTTGAGTATTTATTTTACTCCTCTGCTAAGCACGGGGTTGAAAGGGGGTAGATAAGACAAGACCCTGGCCCTTCTGGAATCCATAGTTTAACTAAAGGATACATTCCAGTGCCTGGTGCATAGTGAGAGCTGGATAACTATTTGTCAAATAAATAAGTGAATGATGTAGACACTTGCAAAAGGAATCGCATGAACAGGTTACCGTGGTCAGAGGCGAGCATGGAGGCCCTCAAAGCTATCAGAGAAGGCTTCACAAAGAAAGTTGTCTGCAAGGAGCACAAAGGACTTTCAGACACAGAAAACAGCATGCTTAACAGCATGGAGAGAAGAAAGAATAACCTATGTTTAGGCAACAGCTAGTAATTTGGTGTGGCTGGAGTATAATGTGTGTGTACCATGTGCCTGGAAGGTAGTGAGACCACAAAAACGGGTTGGGGCTCCTTTAAAGAGGACCCTGAAAGCCCAAGGTTACACTTGATCCCTTAGTATGTTATTAGCATTTTCAAAAGATAGCATGAGACACAGTACAGATAGAGTATGTATGGAAGGGGAGAAGGAAGTAAGAGATGCCACAGGCTAAGTGCCTCATTTGTGACTGGCACTAGGATGGATCCTATACTTATTTACATTAAATCTCATTTAATCCTTGGAATAAGGATTATTCTGACTGAGTACGGAATACCGTCCTCATTTTCTGAGAGGGAAACTCAGGTGAAGCAACTTTGTGCAGATCTCGCAGCTCATGGAAGATGGAACTAGAATTTGAAATCAAGGTTCTAAAAATCTCTAAAAATACTATCAGACCCCTACAAATTAGTATTGGGGAAAATATACGGTGGAAGTTTGGAGAGAGAGAATGAGCATTAAGAAAGACACACACGCAGGACACAGGGAAAGAGAAGCATGACTATACAAAAGGATATTTACAGTAAGGGAGATACAACACAGGAAGTGGGAAGATAATCATAGAAAAACCACAACATGTGTTTTTAAAATGCAAAGCCCCAGGGAGGAGAAAGCGAACGATACAATAATGCCATTCACTCTGGCATCCTGTGCGTTTGGTTTTGCTCTTTACTCTTTTTTTTTTTTTAACTTTAAACAATTTGTTATGAGAGTAACAAAGATACAGCTCATGATCTTGCAACTCTAATGCCCTAAATCAGAAACAGATGGTGCCTGGTGTACCCTGTTTCCTAGAAACTGCAGAATTTTGAGGACAACACCCTCTATGCACCGTATCGCTGATTTCAGTTCCTTCACAGATACTAATAGATGGCTAAATAATGCGGTTGCTGGGCATTGTATTGAAACATCTGTTTTTCTTGCTCGAGAACCTTCTTGAAGGTCAAAACTTCTTTCCATTTGTATTGTGTTTTTTTCCCCCTCTGATTTAGAAAGTAATTCTTACCGTTACTGGACGAGGAAGAAAATGAAAATCCCCTGTAATCCTTCTACCTCACAATAACCACCAACCACTTTAACATATTTACAACCTTCTAGTTCCTTTTCTATACACCTACACAGGCATACACACATACACACACAAGAACACACAAACTTTATACAAAATAGGATGTATACAAATTGTCTTTTGATCTGTTTCATTCACTGAATAGAACATTGATGTTTTTTCCATGCCACCAAATATCTATGATGACCACTAGCAGTCCATCATATTTTTTTAAAGGTTTATTTATTTATTTCAGAGAGAAAGAGAGCACAAGCATGAGGAGCAGAGGGAGAAGGAGAGAGAAACTCAAGCCGACTCCATGCTCAGCACAGAGCCCGACACGGGGCTCAATCTCACGACCCTGAGATTTAACCTGAGCCGAAACCAAGAGCAGGACACTTAACCAACTGCCAACCAGGTGCCCCCTCCATCAAATTATATAAGTTAACTTATTTAACCAATCTCCTTTTCATCCAACAAATTTTATTCACTGAACACCCACTATGAGTCAGAACTGTGCTTGGCACTGGGTGCACATTTGTGAATGTAGGTAACAGGCAAAATTCCTGTCCTCGTGGAGTGTACGGTCTCATTACTGACATGTATCTTATTTGAGAACTTTTGTTACTGGAAAATAGCACAGTGAAATCTGGCAAACACTACCTCTGCTATGTGATTAAGCTTAACATCATTGGTGAAAGGTCACGTAGATAGCCTGTGCCCTGATATGTGACAGGACTGGTACCTTACAGCTGTGGTTTTCCTGCCAACCAATAACCCAGTTTAATCATGATTTTTTTTTAAATATCAAGAGACAGTCTTCAAAATACATGACCCGTGTTCCTCAGAACTGTCAAAGGCCTCAAAAATAAGGAAACTCTGGGGCATGTGACTTAATCTCAGGGTTGTAAGTTCAAGCCCCATGTTGGGTGTAGAGATTACCTAAAAATAAAATCTTAAAAAAAAAAAAAAAAGAAAGAAAATCCAGCAAATTCTCACAGTCTTGTGGAAACTGGGGAGATAACGATTAAATGTAACTGGCGCTCTGGATAGAATCCTGGGACAGAAAAAGAACAGTACATTAGAAGTAGGGAAATAGAAATACATAATGGATTTTAGTTAATAATATATATCAATACTGTTAGCGATACTGGTTCATTTGTTGTGATGAAATATCAATTACTAGCATCAGTTGTTACACAACGAAGGAAATGAGAAGGACGGATGGGTACAGAAGAACTCGGTACCATCTTTGCAACTTCCCTGTATATCTAAAACTATCCTAAAATTAAGTTTATTAAACACAAACACTATGACAGTCATCCTTGCAAATCCGAAGCACGTCTCTGGTTGCTTCTTTGTATAAAGCCCCAAGAGTAAAATTGTTGAACCAAAGTAGATACAAATTCTTATTTACTAGAGATTATTTTTAAAGTGTTATATATAGATGTTTTTCTGGCTTTTTACAGATGGGTTTGCCTTATGCCTTTATCTCTGCATTTTCCTAGTTGCTGACTCCTGAAACTGGAAAGAAACCTAAGAGACCCCAAATCCCAACTACTTTCTATTACAGATGAGGAAACTGTTAAGCCCAGAGAAATGAAGTGACTTGCCCAGGCAAGTAGGACCCATGTCCCTCTGGACTGTAATTGGGGCCGGGCTGTCCCCAAGTGGGTACAAAAGGAATAAAATTTTTTTTTAATATTTTATTTATTTGACAGAGAGAGAGATCACAAGTAGGCAGAGAGATGGGCGTGGGGGGCGGGGAGCGGGCTCCCTGCTGAACAGAGAGCCTGATGCAGGGCTCGATCCCAGGACCTTGAGATCATGACCTGAGCCAAAGGCAGAGGCTTAACCCACTGAGCCACCCAGGCGCCCCAAAAGAAATAAAATTTTCTGACGCATGGTGGAATTAGTGATCCACAGCCAAACCTGCCTCTATTTTCTGTATGTAAATTTTTTTTTTGTCTTAGACAGGGTTGCTGGGAATAAAAAGGATTTTTAAAGTTTCAGAATGGATTTTTAAGAAAGGGTTTTTAAGTTTAAAGAATAGATTTAGACACAACTACTAGAATTGCTTGACTAAATCCCTGGGCAAATTATTCTTCCTTTCTGAACTTTTGCTTCCCAATCAGAAAAATCAGAATTCCAACGCCTACTAATTCTCAGTCTTCTGAGAGGGACCTGGTAGGAATTAAGGAGCTAGTGCAGATATATCTGCAGAAGCCTTCGAGAGAAATGTCATTTAAGGAAAAGGCTTTTGAACGAGAACAAAGGGCACCGTTTCTGTTAAGTGGTCTGTCATATCCCAAGAAAGTTCATTTCCTTGCCTGTATGGTCGGTCTCTAGACAAGGAAAATCCCAGACTTGGAATTGGTAAGGAAGAAGAGGGCGATAGGAAGGAAGGGAGAGAATTGTTAGACTTCTTGGCTGGAAATCAGAAACAAATAGTTCCCGAGCCTGGCATTGTCAGGGGCCAGCGTCAGGACCAGCCCGAAGGCAGACGAGGAACATTACCGGTTCTGACTTGGCTCCGCACACCGTTACTCAACAGAAAGTGGTGCGTAAGCGGGATCCTGGAGGATGCAAGAGGAATAGAAACAATCGCTGGGTGGGGACCTGTGGTTGCCTATAGAAGCTTTGCCAGGCCTGAGATAGCAGGCATCCATTTTAACTTATTTAATTCCCAGACATTCTTGCAGGATTCGGGCAATGACACAGGCGAGCTAGAAGAAACCGAAGTCTGGGATTTAGAAAAACACTGGCCTCTGACCTCAAACTGGAGCCTCTAATCAAAGTCCTAACCCTGGCTCAGGCCACTGAGCATCCTTGCTCTGCAACATGGACATGACTTATTTTATGTCCCTATAAACATCTGTCAGCACTTGCACTGAATTGAAACTTGGCAGGCAAAATGAGGAAGGGGTAATACTTCTAAAAATTCTTCCTATTTTTATGATTTGAACCTTTTCCGTCTTTGAACCAAAAGAACGGGAGAAAGACGTTGGCTAACTTTCAGGATCAGATGAAAGGAGAAGAGAATTAAACAGATGGCAAAATGCTCCCATTTTTATTTATTGCCATCATTATTTTGCATACGTGCAAAGACATGGGCAGATGGATTGGTAGCCCTTGTGATTGTGCAGAAGCAGAAGCAGCAGCAGCCCTGAGGTGTCAAGAAAGGACAGGATGGGGCACCTGGGTGGCTCAGTCAGTTAAGCATCTGCCTTCCGCTGAAGTCATGATCTCAGGTCCTGGGATCAAGCCCCACATCAGGCTCCCTGCCCAGCAGGGAGACTGTTTCTCCCTCTCCTTCTGCCTCCACCCCCAGCTCGTGCTCTCTCTCTCGCTCACTCTCTCTTTCTCAAATAAATAAATAAAATCTTTAAGAAAAAAAAAAGGAAAGAAAAGAAAGGACAGGATGACATGGGAGTGTTTGGGTGTGACCTCACAAAAGTCCAGAACTACATGAGAATCTCTACTTTATAAAATGCGGATTTCTAGCTTACTTGTATTGGGTACTTTCACATGAAGCGGTAGTTCTGGGCTCTAACACGCAAATAAAAACTCTACTGGATCAGCTTCGATCTTGGTCTGTAAGGTCAATAGTAATCGTATTTTACTGACGTGACTTAACTGCCCCCTGTTGGGGCTACCGATGAATCTGGTTCCTGTTGGTGCCTTCCATTCCACCACGCGAGCACCTTTCCTTTGAAGACGGTAAACAGATTAGCAGATTATATACCACGTGCGGGTATCAGCCGACTGATAGCAGTTGTCTGAATTACTGCACTGAAATGATATTAAAGTAGGAAAGGGCTCCCACGACTGATTAGCAAGATGAGCAAGAGAGAGAAGAGAGGCAACATCTGTGGGTCAAGGCAAAGCATTTGCAGTGTCCGTTCTTCAGGAAAGGGCTATTTATTTAGCTTTTATATAGCACCTCAGTGTGGATCTATGTCAGATCACTTCCAACTATATCCCAGAGCTGGTTTCAGGACATGTAGCATTTGTATTTTTAGAAGCGAAACTTAGGCTGCATGGTTCAAGCAAGGATCTTCTTTTTCTAATTTTGTGAATTACATCATGTGCAAGCCCTCACAAAGATATAAAAGTAACATTTAGTTAAGGGGCGCCTGGGTGGTTCAGTCAGTTGAGTGTCTAGGCTCTCGGTTTTGGCTCAGGCGATGATCTTGGGTTGTGAGATCGAACCCCACGTGGGGTGCCACTCACAGCGGGGAGTCTGCTTGAGATTCTCTCCATCTCCCTCTTCACCCACTAAAATAAGTAAATCTTTTCAAAAAAACATTTAATTAAGCATGTAATGAATGAATCACAACCTATTGAAATTTGTGGGAAATATCAGATGAAAGGCAATGAAAACAATTCAGGGTGTATGGTCCCCAAGGATAAGTCCAAAGCACAGGAGGGTCGGGTCTGGCTGGGAACCCTGGGCTTTCAGGCGACATGAGAGGGCCCTGGTCTCTGAAGTCATGGTGGTTTCATAAGCAGGTAGAAAAGAATAATGAAAAAGGAAGTGAAAAGTCACTGACATACTTCACTTATTCCACAATTTTGCTTTTTAAATGTCTCTTGCAGGACTCTACACTAAGCATTACCTGGGGAGAGTTTCAGAATTCTAGACAGTATGTCGGGGCAATTACTAATTACTACAATGTCATCCTGGCTTCCCCCACGAACTTACCGACCTTATGGCGATGTCTTCTCCCTTTCAGCAAGGATCTCTATCCTGATGTTAAATCAACCTTTCAAAAAAATTACTTGCAAAGTTTTATTTGAACTGAAATAAAATTCTTATATCGACAGAAAGAATTTACTAAGTACTTTAAGTACTGAGTTGTAAGGAGAAATGTTAAAGTATTCTTAAACTTTTTGGCAAGAAAGGAAAAGCTCTCTCCACTGTGACTCCAGCCTTTTCAACCACTCCTCACCCCAGTTCTCTCCATGCCTTTAAGACTTTTTGCCTAGAATGCTCTTTCTCCTCCTTGTACATTCTTTTATAATAATGATCACACTTTACTGTTATCTGTAGTTCTCCTTTGTTCCTCCATTAAACCTCAAAAGTAGAGAATGGGAAATGTGTATTCTTTCCACAGATACTTCATGAACACCTCATCAGTGCTGGGCACTGTGCCAGGCACTAGAGATAAAACAGAAAACAAGGTGGACAAGATCCCTGACTGCAGAGAGCTCAAATCCAGAGGGGTCTTTCTAATCCCAGGGACTAGCTCTTGGCAGGTGTGCAAGACTTAAAGAATAGGGTTGCCTGGCTGGCTCAATGAGTAGAGTGTGTGACTTTTGATCTTGGGGTCATGAGTTCAAGCCCCAAGTTGGATGTAGAGCTTACTTAAAAAAAAAAAAAAAGTCTGAAGGAATAAATGAAGCTCTTGCCAGAAATTCAGAAATTAGTCGTCACTTTGGTTAATACCACAGCATGTAAACAAAAGGTAGAAATAGAAAATATGAAGTCATTTGCATTGTGGTTGAATCCCGAGTCATTTCTACCATCGCTAATAGCAATTATTGAAAGTAATAGCCCAAACAGTAGGAAACCACACTCCTAGAATCCAAAAGAAAGTAGATTATGTTTTAAAAAAAAAATAAAAGTGTTTGGGCTCCTGGGTGGCTCAGTTGGTTAAGCAACTGCCTTCGGCTCAGGTCATGATCCTGAGTCCTGGGATCGAGTCCTGCAGAGGGCTCCCTGCTCAGCAGGGAGTCTGCTTCTCCCACTGATCTCTCTCTCTATCTCTCTCATTCTCCCGCTCCCTCTCTCAAATAAATAAATAAAATCTAAAAACAAAACAAAACAAAGTGTTCAATATGGAATACTAATTGATGAAAGAAATTCTTACCTCAAAACTAAGATCCCTATAAATGTAAGGTATCACTACTAACTTATTCTGACGCTCTCTGAACTGACTGTATCTAGAACAAGGCAATGAAGGTCAGAGAAAGCTTTATAGGCAGGAAACGCTGTGCGCTAATAGATATTTTTAACATATGGGAAAAACGACAAGAAAGCAGCATTTCTGAAAGCTTTTTCCCATAAAACAATGGTCCAATGCGTTGTTCCTTGAAAAGAATATAAAGCATCTGGAAAACATCATGCATAAGCCCCTCGTGGAGCTTCACAAAGCACACAATCCTATTAGTGTCCCTGAAAAGTTCTGCAGAAGATAAATATGCTTAGCTTTACTAATTGTCATTTCCCATACTTATTTAAACCACCAAATTCTCCTTTCAAGGAATAGCTATTAAGTTAGGTCAGGAAAATCTGCCCTAAAGTTCCATTTCAATATTGTTCACTTATACTTATTCATTAGTGGTGATCTAGCAAACCAAGACATTCTCAGAATATAGGGTCAAGTCATAAAAGTATTTTTCTTACAGAAGTATCTGTTAGTAAAACTTGCTGTCCAAATTTTAGACGTTCTGCATTTTGCTTCTAAACAAAGTCACTACTTAACCACTAGATGGCACTATGATTCCATTTATATTGCAACCACACCGTGCCCAGCATTCCAATGGTTCAAAGAGTATTTGAGTTTTCTAAGGATGTCTGTGTGTGTTTATTCATTCACTTAGTAATTCCTTCAAACATTTTTAGGTACTTTAAGTTTCAAGAACTCTGATGGATGTTGAAGATAAAAAGTATGAGACAGCTCACTGTAAAAACTGTAATTACTGGATTTGTAAAGACGCCTCATCAACTTAACCACCTTTTTGGAAGGAAGGAAGGAAGGAAGGAGACTATATAAAATATGCACATTGACTGCAGGACATTTTTTATACAGGAAAAAAAGATTTAACTATCAACAAAGAAGTGAAAAAATAGTGCAAAGGGAAAGCATAGTGATAGACAAGCAGCTAAGAAACTATCACAGTCTGAACTAAGTGTCCCAAAGGCTGTCCCAAAGGTTGTGCAATTCAAGCCAATTTCGACTCAGGAAGGACATGCCTGTCCTCAGTCCTGGGGAGCTTCTGGAAGGGGCACGTTTCTGAGCCTGGAAATCCGGGAGATGAAGGTCAAGATCCAGCCTGTCTCTGGCTTTTGGGCCACAGACCGGGAGCTGAGTGCCAGAACACAACTTGAAGATGAGTAAGTATAACATCCTCTTCTTAGAAATGGAGGCAGGGAGACAGGTGGCTTGCCGAGTGACAAGAGGTCTCCGAGGCAGAGCTAGAATTTGAACCCAAGTTTTCTAAAGTTTTCTAAAGTTTTCTGTTGTTCTTTCCAATATTTCATCACCAATTGTGGAATTTAGAGTAGGTCCTCCACTTAACATTTTTCCCTTTCCAAATTCTTTTTCTTGCTGGTTCCCAGCTGGCTGCCCGTCCTTGGACAAGATGTCACGTGTATGTGTCTCATGTTGGATTCCCTGAGAAAACAGACTTGGAGGCAGACTTGAATGCAGGAGGTTTACTAGAGAGTGCTCTTAGGAACAGGGCCTTGAAGGGACTAAGGGAGGCAGGACTGGGCAGAAAGAGAAATTGCAGCCTCGGCTGATCTCACACAGCACTTTGGAGCTGAGATGGTCCTTCAGAGTGGTCCTACATCAAGGTAAGGGGCAGGACCTTTAGACTTTCCACATTGACCACTCACTGGACGCAGGAGGCATAATCAAAGACAAGGCAGCTCTCTTTGGCTAAGAGCAAAAATCAATGGACTAAAATTGAGGTGTTGACAGGGTTAGATTCCTTTCGGAAGGCTGTAGGGGAAAATCTGTTTCTTTGCCTTTCCCAGCTTCTAGAGGCTGCCCACATCCCTTGTTCCTGGCCTCCTTGGTCCATCCCCAATGCCAGCAATATCACACATGTCTGACCTTTCTTCTGTCCTCGCATCTCTTTCTGGGAAAATGCGCTCTTCTTCTCCATTTTTTAAGATTTTATTTACTTATTTGACAGACAGAAAGATCACAAGTAGGCAGAGAGGCAGGTGGGTGGCGGGGGAGCAGGCTCCCTGCTGAGCAGAGAGCCCAATGCGGGGCTCAATCCCACGACCCTGAGATCATGACCCAAGCCGAAGGCAGAGGCTTAACTCACTGAGCCATCCAGGTGCCCCATCTTCTTCTTTTCTTTTCTTTTTTTTTTTAAGATTTTATTTATTTATTTGACAGAGAGAGACACAGCAAGAGAGGGAACACAACCAAGGGGAGTGGGAGAGGGAGAAGCAGGCTTCCCGCTGAGCAGGGAGCCCAATGTGGGGCTGGATCCCAGGACCCTGGGACCATGACCTGAGCCAAAGGCAGACACTTGATAACTGAGGCACCCCTATGCTCTTTTCTTTTAAGGACTATGGGATTAGATGGGGCCCATCTGGGTGATCCAGGCTACATTCTCCACCTCTAGGTCCTTAACATTACTCACACATACAAAGTCTCTTTTGCCATATAAGGTACCACATTACAGGTGCCAGGGATTAGGATGCAGGGATAAGGGTGTAGACACTTGGCGGGGGAGGGGGGACCACTATTCTGCCTACCACGATCTGTAGTAAACATTTTTGCAAGAATACTTTATATGTTCATAGCTGCATTATTCATAATAGCCAAAAAGTAAAACAACTCAAATGTCCAGCAACTGATGAATGGATAAATAAAATACATATATTCACACAATGGAATATTGTTTGGCCATAAAAATTAATGAAATACTGATTTATAATATACCATAGATGAGCCTTGAAAACATTATGCTAAGTTAAATCACACATATGTATGATTTCATTTATATGAGATGTCTAGAATAGGTGATTCTATAGAAACATAAAACTGAGGGGCACCTGGGTGGCTCAGTTGGTTAGGCGTCCAACTCTTGATTTCAGCTCAAATCCTGATCTCAGGTCATGAGTACAAGCCCTGTGTTGGGGCTTGAAAAATAAAGAAACAAAAAGGGTGTGGGGGGGAACCTGGGTGGCTCTGTCCGTTGAGCATCCAACCCTTGATTTAGGCTCAGGTCATGCTCTCAGGGTAGTGAGATCGAGCCCCATGTTGGGCTTTGCATTCAGCAAGGGCTCTACTTGAGATTCTCTCCCTTTGCCCCTTCTCCCTCTCTCTCTCTCAAATAAATAAATTAATTAAATATATTTTTTTAAAGACCATAAAATTGATTAGTAGTTTCCAGGGGCCAAGGAGGAGGGAAACGGGCAGTGATGTTAATGGGTATTAGATTTCTTTTGGGGATGATATGAATACTTCAAAATTAGGTTGTCATGATGCTTATGTAGCTATATAAATATACAAAAATAATTGAACTGTAGACTTTAGAAGGGCGAATTTTATGGCATGTTTGTTTAAAAATCTTTTACAGATTATGCCATATCCTTCACTTTGTATCACCCAGGAGACACTTCAAATCTGGTTTTCCTTATCAGTGAGTAATGCTAACACTGAACTCTGGGTTAAGATGGTAACAACTGATAGGAACTATATTTTTAACCAGTGCTTCAGAAAAGTTATCTCACTTACAGGAATACTACTACCATTCAAGGATGTTATAAAAATGAAATTAGAATATGCTATATTTAGTAAATCATAAATATAGTGGGTAGAAAAATGCCCCTTCCCCCACCCCACACATGCAGGAAAAATGTCCATATACTAATCTTGGAACCTGTGACTAAATTACCTCACGTGGCAAAAGTAATTTTGGAGATGTGATTAAGTTCAGGAATTTAGAGATGGGGAAGTTTATTCTAGATTATCCAGGTGGGCCCAACCTAATCACAGCAGAGAACTTTTCCCTGAGGTCAGAGAGAGATGTGACATTACTGGCTTGGAAGATGAAAGAAGGGGACACAAGTCAAGGAATGTGTTGGCCACAGGAAGATGGAAAAGATAAGGAAAAGGACTCTCCTTTACAGTCTCCAGAAAGAATACAGCTCTGCTGATCCCTCAATCTTCGCCCAATAAAACCTATGTTTGGCTTCTAACCTATGTAACTGTTTAAGCCACTAACTGTAGTAATTTAGTATAGCACCAATGGAAAACTCATACAGAAAAACACACAGAACTCTACAAGCATGACATATACAAGTGAAATAGTCCAAATATAGTAAAACCCACATTTCCCCAGACCGTGGGTAAAAGCACAGTTACATTTAAAACATGAATATGTTCCACTGACTTCTCCCCCACCTACTCCTGCCAGCAGACCGTCAGTCCCTGCTAAACAGTCCCTAAAGCATTTCTGGGAGTGCCCAGGGAGTGTCTATGTTCATGAAGTACTCTGTTAATGAAATAATCCATTTCCAGGTAGTTTACAATTAATATAGGTAAATCCACAGAGTTACTCTTAGGAATTGCTTTGCTGGCCAGGCTCCAGTCTCCTTCAGGGGACCATCCGTGCTCTCTAGGACACCAGTCCTTGCTAGGTACTCACCCCACTCCTTTGGTCACTAGCCTTCTGGAAGGCACCCTCCCCCCCCGACACACACACAATATGCTGGAGACTTTAAACTGGAAAACCTGCTTTAGGGTCATTTGTGCAGGAGAAATACTGGCGCTCTCCTTTTTTGTACGCTCAGCAAGAGCAGTCTCAGTGCAGTACTCAAGGGCCCTCAGTGTTTCAGAGATGCTGTAGTGTACTTAGTTTTTTGTCCTCCTAGCCCCCTATGGAAAGTTATGCTTTCCATAGGCATCAGACCCAAGTCCAGCAGAGGCCAGGGAGGTAGGCAAATCACAATGTGCTCCACTACAACTAAATCCCAAATCAAATTACTACAGGTTCCTTCTGCCCTAAGGCAAAATTTTTCCCCAAGTCTCTTTTCAGTCCCTTAGCAAGTAGGTTTCAGGCATACCTATCACACAGGTTTGACAAATGTGCTCACATATGACCAAATACCACTAGGACTGTATGAAGGCAGTCCACAGTTGGGACAGCATAAGTGTTTCTCAAGGAGATGCAAGAACTTAAAGAAGGTAGGGGCCCCTGGGTGGCTCAGTCGTTGTGCATCAGCCTTCAGCTCCAGTCCTAGAGGGTCCTGGGATTGAGCCCAGCATTGGGCTCCTTGCTCAGCAGGGAGCCTGAGTCTCCTTCTCCTTCCAGCCCTTGCTCTCTCTCACTATCTCTGTCTCTCTCTCAAATAAATAAAATCTTTAAAAATAAATAAATAAAAGTGTTTAAAGAAGGTAGATTATGTTGAAGTGGTAAAAGACCTTGGAAGTCAGGGCAACAGGGAGCCCCCAAAAGTTTTTTTTTGAGCCCCTGAAAGTTTTTAAAAAGTGCTAGAGACTGAATGTTTGTGTCCTCCCCACCCCCCAAAATTCATATGTTGAAATCTAATCCCTACTGTGATGGTATTTAAGGGTAGGCCTTTTGGAGGTCCCGTGGGTGGGATTTTTCCACACCACGAAGCAATTAACTCCTGTGGACACTGACCAGGTATCCCACAAACTTAACTCAATTCTGACACTGCCGACCTGGAAATAACGTCAGATCCCACAAGCTAAGGGTTCAGTCCCACAACACTGCTCCCATTTCAGATGCTAATTACAAGTCTAGGTTATCACGTATGCTTCTGACCCCTGGCTATAAATTGGAAGCTCCCATAACCCCTTCCTCGGGTTCGATTTTCTGCTAGAGCAGCTCACAGAACTCAGGAAACCAATTTACTTACTAGATTACTGGCTTATTACAAAGGATGTTAAAGGACATGAATGAACCGCCAAATAAAGAGATATTTAGGACCAGGTCCTGAATGTAGGAGCTTTTGTCCCCATGGAGTTTGGGGCACAGAACTGGGTTCATTCTGGTTCACCACCTGGAAGTTCTCCAAAACCATCCTTCTGGGTTTTTATGGAGGCTTCATTACATAGGCTTAGTTGATTAAATCATTGGCCTTTGGTGACTAAACTCAATCTTCAACCCCTCAAGCCTCCCCAGAAATTGGGGGATGGAGGTGGAGCTGAAAGTTCCAACCTTCAAATCATGTGGTTGCTTCTCCTGGCAACCAGTCCCCACTATTAAGCTTCCGAGGGACTTTCCAAAAGTCATTTCACTAACATTAAAAAAAAACACCTTTCTCTTCTCATCACTCAGGGAATTCCAAGGGTTTCAGGAGCTCTGTGCCCAGTATGACTCCTCAATTTCTAAATCAGGTCACTGGCTAGTGATAGGCACATAGAGAATCACACGATAGTGTAGAGTGAGGTAAAATGAATTATGCCTTGGATATGCTGAGTCTGAGGTGTCTGTGGGGGAATCCCAGTGATGTTAGCAGGCAGATGAATGTAAAAAGCAGGCTCAAGGGGCCCCTTGCTGGCTCAGTCGTAGAGCATGTGACTTGATCTTGGGGTTTTGAGTTCAAGCCCCATCTTGGGCCTACAGCTTATTTAAAAAATAAAAACTCTTAAAAAAAAAAAAAAAAAGAATAGGCAGTTGGATACCTAGGGTGGGAATTCAAGCGAGAAAGGTTTAGCCTGGAGAAATACATCTGGGAATTATCAGACTACTGCGATCTCGTATTTAAAGCAGAAGACTACATGAAATACTCAGGGGAATGTGTGTAGGCAGGACCAAGAACTGTGCCCTGGGGCAGTCCAACATTAAGAAGTTTGGAGAAAAAGAGAAGCAACTAGCAAAGAAGTCTGAAAAAGAACAGTTTGTGAAATTGGAGGAAATCAAAAGCGTGTGTTGTCCTGAAAGCCATGTGAAGAAAGTGGGCAAGAAAGCGATTAAATGGTCAAATGCTGCAGGTAGTCAAGAAAGTTAAGGAATGAGAGTTCAGGGGTGCGTGGCTGGCTCAGCCCATAAAGCATGCAACTCTTGATATCAGGCTCAAGAGTTGGAGCTCCATGATAAGTGTAGCGTTTACCTAAAAAAAAAAAAAAAGGGGGGGGGGAATGAGAGTTCGGTGTTAGATAAAGATGGACGTCATTGGAGATCTTGTAAAAAGCTGTTCCAGTAGAGCAACAGGCGCGAAAGCCTGATAAAAGTGGATTTAAGAGAGACTCAAAGAAAAGAAATTAAACAGAAAGCTCTTGAATTTTGCTGTAGCGATGAAGAGGAGCTCTGCAGTGATAAAGAGGGACTCTGAAGTAGTAGATAGTGGCCAAAGAGAGTGGAAATCAAATGAGTTTTTTGTGTGCGGCAGGAAGGAGAAATAACAGCATGTTTGTGTGCTTGGGGAAACAACTCAGTAATGGGGGGTGGTGCAGAACTGAAGATGGAGGAGAGAGAGAACTGCTGGAATGGTGTCCTTGAGCAGGGGAAAATGTAAAGTTTATGCCCTAAGTTTAGGGATGTAAGTTTAGGGACAGTTCAATTTATAGTAACAGGAGAGGAGGGCAGAGTATGCAGGTACTGATGAAGGCGGGTAGGGAAAGGAGGCAGTGGGGAAAATTCTCTTGATTTCATCAATTTTCTAAGTGAAAAAGCAAGCTGAGAGTGAGGAGGAGGAGAGAGGCGCTGCAGGTTAGAGAAGTTGTGAAATACTCATCTAGGACAGTAAGTGGACAAGGGAAACAATGTGTTCGCTGGGTAGTAGTATGGATCCACTGGAGGTTTAGAATCATGATGGAGGTAGAGGAAGGTATGTCTGATAATTGTATATTTTTCTCCAGCCTGCTCAGCTGCAGCCTTGGATTAATCAAATTTCTAGGTTTTACCAAAGCATAATGAAGAAAGAGCAAGCTAGGCAAAGGAGTAATTTAAATGGAATTTAAGCAGAGTAAGAAGGAAATCTCAAGGAAATGGGGACAGTGAAAAGGCGGTAGAACAATGGTTCCTGGGTGGGATGGAGGGATCGCATTGCTAGAACTGGAGTCCTAGGAGCAAGCTGGAAAGATGAGGTGGTGGGGGTGGGTGGAGTGGTCAGAATAGGATCAATAAAACAGAATGATAGAGAAGGGTTGCATTCACTGGTGATAACAAGAATAACAGAACTGCTTAACAAACGTTGACTATCGAGGAAAAATCCTTTTCCCATGAAAATCAGCATTTTTCCCAGTACTGAGCATCTACTCTGCCCTAGATACCGGTAAAGGCACAGTATCTTACAAACATCCACATCAGGGACGGGATGAAATTCCTTTCAGCATTTAGATAACCACAGCGTGTTGCATCAACGTTTTACTGAACGCACTGCGTATCAGAACTCCAGAACGCACGAATTCAGTCTCTCTAAAAGATTCCAACACAAAAGATCTCCTCTCCCCAGTACTCGCCCTCTCCCCATCCCACGTGTCGCTGAAGGCCAAAAAGGAGACCAGCCAACGTACAGACCGCCACCCCGACGCAGAGAAGGGTGACCGCGAACTCGGAACCCGGTAGAGGGCGCTCGGCCACCGGGACTCTCCGGACCTCGCCCCTCCGGTGAAGCTCAACCCCGCCGCCCGCGCCCGGGTTTTCAAAATGGAAACAAACCTGGCCCCGCCCCCTGCCCAGAGGACGCCGGGAAAAGGGTACCGCCCCCTGAGGGGATGTCCCAGCCGGCCAGGCTAAAGTTCCCGCAAGCATAGTCGGTTCCCCTTGCCCCTTTGTCTTCTGGCTTCCTCCCTGTCCACTCTCTTCTCCAACCAACTGACTGGAAGCCTCGCAACGAAGAGTCAAGCGTACCCTCCTTCCCCGCAGGCTTCCTCACCAGTCCCCAACTCCATCCGCCCCGCCCCCGGAAGTGACGATGGCCGCCCGGCCTAGCTCGCGTCCCGTCGGGCTTTGCGGCGGCGGCGGGAAGATGGCGGCGGCGGGAGCCCTGGAACGGAGCTTCGTGGAGCTCAGCGGTGCTGAGCGCGAGAGGCCGAGACACTTTCGGGAATTCACAGTTTCCGGCATCGGTACGAAAGCAGCCAAGGAAGACGCGATCCGATCCTTCCCCTCGGACTCCTCTCATGGGTCCTTAAATCTCTGACCCCGGGTTCATACTCCTTTAGTCCACATGCCTGTAGCCTTGGGATCATAGCTTCCGTAGTGTCCTACTTCGTCCTGCTTTCTTCCCTTTCTCTTCGTGTGGATTGTCCCTTTCTCTTCGAGCGCCCTCAGTCTCTGTCATCCCGAGAGAACCAGGTATGCAGGCTGACCACTCTCCTTTTGCAGGGACTGCAAATGCCTTGGCTGGAGCCGTGAAATACGGTGAGAGCGCGGGAGGCTTCTACTATGTGGAAAGTGGCAAGTTGTTCTCCGTCACCAGAAACAGGTTCATTCATTGGTAAGTGCTGTGTTCGCCGAACCCCCCTGGGAGGTCGGATTGTTTGGCTTGAATTTTCGCGGCTCTTGGCCAGATTGTCCTTCTCTTAGGCAGTAAGGGACAGTCAGGAAAAAAGAAACACTGTTTTCTCTTGATTTCTGAATCAGGAGAAAATTAAGGAGACACAAAGTTCTAGGAGAGGTGGCCTTCCAGGTAGCACTAAAAGCAGAGGAAATGAAGCTTATGGGATAAAGCCCCCAAGAGGAGTTTTAAACTTGAACTCAATGTGTTCTCATTGTGTTTTACAGCGTCTTCCATTCTTGGAATACATTTGAGCTTCTTCATGTCAGGCCCTCTGCCGAGTTTACTAGAGATGAAGTGGTGAACAAAAACAACCACTCTTTCCATCATGGAAGATGTTGTAGCTGTCTGACAATAAATATGGAGCCATCTTTCATGGGGCAGTTTTATGAAGGAAAAAATCACGAAAGGGACCGCAACATAGGTGTATAAACATAAAGTTTTCATACTTGGCTCAGAGGAAAAGTATAGGGGCTGTGAGAGGTTTATGAGAGGACCAGTGTTATTGGTGGGACAGGGAAGGTCTTCACGATATCACATTTAATCTGAGATCTGTAGGATGAAAAGTTGCCGAGGCAGGTGGTTGCAGAGAGAGCGGTCCGCATATAGGATCACCATATGCAAAATCTGTGAGATAGAAAGACCTGGGCAAATTTGAGGAACTGACTGGAAGTCTGTGTGGTTTAAGTGCAGGGGTGAAATGGAAAGTGATGTGAGAGATGCTGAGTCTGGGGGATGGCAGGGGTGGTAAGCAGAACTCAGATCCTTCCTAAGGACTTTGGATTTTTTTCCCCAAGTACACTGAATAATCATTGAAGGGTCTTAAAGAGTTACTAACTCTTGGGGCGCCTGGGTGGCTCAGTGGGTTAAAGCCTCTGCCTTCGGCTCAGGTCATAATCTCAGGGTCCTGGGATGGAGCCCCACATCAGGGCTCTCTGCTCAGCGGGAAGCTTGCTTCCTTCTCTTTCTCTGCGTGCCTCTCTGCCTACTAGTGATCTCTGCCTGTCAAATAAATAAATAAAATCTTCAAAAAAAAAAAGTTACTCTTTACTAGCATAAACCAAATTTCATGGAAAATGAATTTGGATTAGGTAGATATTATACAAAAAAGATTTTGTTCTTGCTCTTACAGAGTAAGAGATGCTGGTGGTTCAATTGTGGGAGTAGTTAGGAAAGGAGAAATAGATGGATTTAAGATGCATTTAGAAGGTAGCTTTACTAGGGCTTGGTGATAGACTGAACGTGGGGTATAAGATGGGAAGGGAAATGGAGGGAGCAAAGACAGTTCCCTAGTTTCTGGTATCACTAACAAGATATTGAGTGGCAGGGTTGCATTTCATTAATATACAGAAGACAGAAGATGGATTTTGGAGAGATGTGAATAATTCTTACAGATATATTAAATTTGAAGTACCCATTATAGCAGCCCTTCAGAAATGTCATGTAGGCAATGAAATTTATAGGTCCAAGGCTCAGAAGAGAGACTTAGTTAGACATACAAATCTCATTTAAGAAATACTTTTTAGGGCGCCTGGTTGGCTCCGTTGATTAAACAGCTGCTTTCGGCTCAGGTTATGATCCTGGAGTCCCAGGATTGAATCCCACATCGGGCTCCCGGCTCCACGGGGAGTCTGCTTCTCCCTCTGACTCTCTCCCCTCTCATGCTCTCTCTCTCTCTGTCTCTCAAATAAATAAATAAAATCTCAAAAAAAAAAAAAAAAAATACTTTTTAGTGCCTAATATGTTCTAGTCAGTGTTTAGGGACTGAGAATACAGTAAGGAACAAAACAAATTCCCTGCCCTTGAGGAGGCAGATAGTCAGTAAACAAGAGGAATCCCCCAAAACAAGTAAGTTTGTCCAGTGATAAGTGGAATAGAGAACAGAGATGGAAGGGAAGGGGGATGCCTGCAGGAGTTGATCTTTTATTTGGGAAAGACCCAGTGATAAGTTGGCATTTGAGTAGAGGAAGTAATCTGGGGAATAAGATTTTCAGGTAGAACCTTCCAAGAAAAAGGAACCAAAATGCAAAGAACCTTGAGACAGGAGCTTGTTTGGTATGTTAAAGAATGGCAAGGGGCCAGCGGGAGTCTGCCCCTGAGTGATCATATGATAGATTATAATAAAGTAGCCAAGGGTCAAATCAGGGTTTTGTTGGTGATTTTAAGGCTTTGACTTTTACAGAGTTAGATGGCAAGAAGCCATTGAAGAGTTTTTTAAGTGGAGGAATGACATGATCTAAGTTGTGTTTTTAGCGGATTGCTATGGCTGCTGTGGTGAGAACAGCATATGGCCGGGAAAGTTTGGGAGCAGGGAGACTGATTGCGAGGTTGGTGCCACATTCCAGACGAGAGATGTTGACAGCTTAGACCAGGGTGGTATTAGTAGAGGCAGTGAGAAATACTCTGATTGTGGATATGTTTTAAAGAAGACTTTGTTAGGGGGTGCCTGGGTGGCTCAGTTGGTTAAGCATCTGCCTTTGGCTCAGATCATGATCCCGGGGCCCCAGGATCAAGCCCCTCGTTAGGGTCCTGGGATAGAGCTCTAAGTTGGACTCCCTGCTCAGCAGAGAGCCTGCTTCTCCCTCTGCCCCTCACCTGGCTTTCGTGCACATGCATGCTCTCTCTCTCAAACAAATAAATAAAATCTTTAGGAAGAAAAAAGATGAGTTTGATAGAATTACTACCAGATCAGATTAGAGTATACAGAAAGAGAAGAATCAAGGGTGACCTCAAGATTTTTGGCTTGAGCAACTGGAAGTTACAGAGATGCCAATAATTGAGTTGGAAAAGAGTGCAGGTGACCAGGTGTTTTTCAGGTTTGCTAGTCTAGGCATTCTGTTTTGGACAGTTTTCATTTGAAATCCCTGTTAGATATCCAAATGGAAGTATTAAAGCAGTAGCCAGTCCATTGGAAAGTTTGGGCTGAAGCTACAGATTTGGGAATTGCTGGCATTAGGTGGCATTTAAAGCTGTTACACTGAATGAGATCACCTGCTCTATTGGCATTTGGGGCCAGAAAAGTCTTCGTTGTGGGGGCCTGTCCTATACATTGTAGGATATTGATCAGCATCCCTGGTCTCTACCCACTTCAGACCAATAGCATCCCCCTCCCAGTTGTGACAAGCAAAAATATCTCCACGTAACTGTTAAATGTCCTTAGGGAGTAGGCTAGAAGAGCCCTCTGTTGAAAACTTCTGAGGATGAGAGAAAAGAGGTCTGAGGACTAACCGCTGGGGCACTCCAATATTTAGGAAGATAAGGAGACTGGGAAGGAATAGCTAGGGAAGTAAAGAGTTGAAGGAAAAAGAGAGTGGTATCCCAGAAACTAACGGAAATATTTCAAGGAGAAGAAGAATGAAAAACTGTTAAATACTGCATGTAAGAGGGAGAAGTGAAAATAGACCTTTGAACGGTGGAGATCATTGGTGACCTTGTGGGAAACTGCTCCTATTGTGGTACAAACACCTGAAGTGGCTGAGCTCTGGAGAGAAGAAGAGGACAGGAATTGTGAGAACAGAACAGGTCTCTTAAGGAGCATTACTATGAGAGAAGCAGAGGAATCAAATGGTAGCAGGAAGACAATGCCAGGGTGTGGGAGAAATATACCAGTGTATTTATATGCAGTCGAGGGCAATCACTAAAGGAGGGGAATTGAAGAAAGTGGAATATTTGAAAAAGTAAAGATATGGCAGTGGAAGTATGGGAGAGAGTGAGCAGGAGCTAGGCTTCAAGGAATGAAAGAGGTCTTTAGGGAACTGCAGTGGGCAAGGGTCACAGGTGGTTTCTCGTTGCACAGACTTGAAAGCTGAGTGGTTTGGGCAGAGAGGGAGGAACAATGACCCAGAATGGCAGTGGGGAGCAAGCAAGACAAATGTGCCTGACCTTGAGGCCCCCTTAAAGGGAGTGTGGTAGAGAAAGCTTACTACCATTAGACACGGCTCCAGGGGCTCAGGCAAGATCCAGGACCCAGCTTTAACCATAAGGCAGGAAGGTGAAGCAGTTGTTCAGATATGAGGTTGAAGATCCAGAAACTTGTGCTGATGACATACCATGAGTTACCAGAAAGGAACCCTAGGAAATCATCAGAATTCACATGGCGGGGCGCCTGAGTGGCTCAGTGGGTTAAGGCTCTGCCTTCAGCTCAGGTCATGGTCTCAGGATCCTGGGATCAAGGCCCGCATCGGGCTCTCTGCTCAGCAGGGAGCCTGCTTCCCCGTCTCTCTCTGCTTGCCTCTCTGCCTACTTGTGATCTCTCTCTCTCTCTCTGTCAAATAAATAAATAAAATCTTCAAAAAAAAAAAAAAAAGAATTCACATGGCGCATACAACTTTGGGAGTGGATAAGATGTGCTTCAAGAGAATGTGTACAGTGAGCAGGTAAGATGACCCAGGATTAGGGTTTGAGAAATAAAAAGCAGGCACCTGGTTAAAGAAGAGAAGGAGTACCTAGACATGGGGGAATAAAACCAGAAGAGGGTGGTATCATAGAAGTCAAGAAAGAGACTTTTCAGGACAACATGGTCAAGTGTGTGGAATGCTGCAAAGAAGTCAAGTATAAGAGTAGAACTGAGGAATCCATTGATTGGAATTGGTGTGGCGACCTTGGTGAGAAGAGGGCAGGTTGAAGAGTATGAGGGAGGTGAGGAAATAAACAAGATGCGGCCATGGAGGGGAAAGGAGAAATTGGAATGGCCAGATGAAGGCAGGAACAGGGTGACGGAAAGAGAGAGGCCAGGGAAGAGCGTATCTGAATGTGGAGAGAAGGCTTTGGAAGAAGGAGAGATGGACGCAGGAGGGATATACTTGGGAAAGTTAGAGATTACCCTTGAATTACTGGAAGGAGACTTGCTCTTTGGGGGCAGATGCAGGTGGTATGGTAAACGGGTGATGAGAAGTTAGGGCTTTCCCAGCATGGTGTTTTCTATGATCCAAGGCTACCATATGGCAGAGATGCGCCTGAAGAAGTCTGCCCTGCATCCCGCCTAGCAGGAGCTAGTCACAAAAGGGGAAATAGTCACATTTATTAAGGTCACTATAGTATGATGCTGTGGTACTAATAGTGGAGGCCACATTCCACTGCAAGTAATGGGGGATGTGGTGTGAATTGTCTTTATAGTGGAGCTTAATTGTGTTGAATATCATTGTTCTAAATTAACGGGTCATCGAGTTTGGAAATGCCTCCATTGAACAGAATCATATAATAAGATTTGAATTTTATATTGTGCTGTGTTTTGTAAATGAACATATTGTGATGGGTTTGGATTGTAAAATTGATCTGAATTTGTTTACCCAAATCCTTCAAATTGGGAAAATTCACTTGGAAACTATTCCCATATATTTCAAAGCAGGAGTCAATTAGAAAGAAAAGCATAAACTTTGTAAACAAATGTTTCTTTTTTAATAGGAAGACCTCTGGAGATACATTGGAGCTGGTGGAAGAGTCACTGGACGTAAATCTGTTGAATAATACAGTTCGCCTCAAATTCCAAAATTGCATCGTCTTACCTGGAGGGGTTCATGTCTCTGAGACTCAGAATCATGTGATAATCTTGATATTAACCAATCAAACAGTGCACAGATTACTTTTACCACACCCTTCCCGGATGTATAGGAGTGTAAGTTGGTTAAGGGTAATATCCCTTACTTCTCAGACTACCTTGGCTATCAGAAATTTAATGTTGGAGCAGTGTCCTTTAGAAATTGAAGGAAAATTGGATTTGTTACCTCTCACCAAGCGTACTTTGATAGTTACTATTTAAAATGATCAGACATATTTTTAAGTTGAAGAAATAATTTTTATCTAAAAAAATCGCTTTCCTTTTAGGATCCGTCATTTTTACTTTAAAGACTTTTGTAGGGGCACCTGGGTGGCTCAGTCGATTAAGCATCTGACTTTGGCTCAGGTCCTGATCTCGGGATCCTGGGATTAAGCCCTGCCTCAGGCTTCTCCCTCACTGGGGAGTCTGAGTCTGCTTCTCTGTTTCCCTCTGCCCCTCCCCCTGCTCCTGCTTGAGTTTACAAGTGCGCTCGCGCTCTCTTTCTCTCAAATAAATAAAATCTTTAAAAAAAAAAAGGTTTTATAGCAATTGAAAGGAACTGAGCAAAATTCAGCTTATTTTGATTTAACAGGTTTTTCTTTTTCATTACTCCACAGGAGTTGGTAATTGAAAGTCAGATGCAGTCCATATTTACTGACATTGGAAAAGTTGATTTCAGGGATCCTTGCAACTCTCAATTAATTCCAGCTGTACCTGGACTCTCCCCTAATTCTACCACCTCAGCAGCCTGGCTTAGCAATGATGGGGAGGCTCTGTTTGCTCTACCATCTGCTTCTGGGGGAATCTTTGTTCTTAAACTACCTCCTTATGACATACCTGGTAAGAATGGGAACCGAACTTGGATTTAACTTTAAACAAGGAATGTTAGCACTAAAACCTTAGAAGTCTACTATATCCATCATCCATGGCAAGAACTGTTTCTCTACTCCCCCTGAAATGATCATTCAGTGTTGCTTGCCTAAGGAGTCTGTAATGCTTTTACTGTTTTTTTCTTTTTCCTGAGAAAGTAAGATTTTATACAGTGGATGAGGAATTTTAAACCTTTTTGGAGTGTGGGAAGACAGATGACTACAAGATAGCCTATTCTAATAAGGTCTATAGTTGAGAGGTGTTGACTACTTATCTACCTTCGGGTTAAGGTTCTCTAAGATGCAAGGAAGTTCAGCTGCTGATAACCTCCTCCAAGTCACCATTGTCTCTTGCCTGGATTATTGCATTAGCTTCCTAAGTACCTCTCAGAGCTCTCCCTAACCTCTCTACAGACACTTCTAGGACAGACTGTTACATTTAAAACCTCAGTAGAACCATGTCACTCCATTGCTCAAAGCCCTCGGGTGAGGGTTTGTTCTTCAGATGATTCTGAATAAACCCATAGTCCTTACATTATCTTACAGTGACCCCCTGCTGCTTCTCTAACCTCAGTTTCTTCCCCACCCAACCCCCTTCACTTCTATGCACCAGTCTCCTGCCTTCTTGAAGTTCCTTGAACATACTGGGCACACTCCCACGTCAGGGCTTTTGCCTGAGATAGTCTTTCTCCAGCCACGAACTTGGCTCATTCCCTCAACTCCTCTGGGTCTTTACTCAATGATCCATCAGTGTGAGGCCTTCCCTGACCACCCTTTTCAAAACTGCATGTACACATGCACCACCCCCAACACAGCATTCACTGTACCCTTTCTGTTTTCACCTATTACCATTCTGCTTAACATAGTTTAATGTTGCAGCTTCTGCCCTTCTCCCTGTGGAATATAAATTCCATGAGGACAGGTATTTTTTTTATATTTTGTTTACTGCTACATCTTCAGCATCTGGAACTGTGCCTCCCATGCGAAAGGAAACCAGTGATTGTTTTGGAAAGAATGATTGTTCTGAGCACCAATAGGGTTACTATTGGTAAATGGCAGAAGTTTTCCCTAGGAATGTGTTAGTACCATTTTTATTGATCCAAGAATGATTCCAAGTATTTTAATTGGTATGTATCTGGATAGGCTGCATCCTAAAACTTCTTTTTATAGAAATGTAGAAACCTGTCACCTGTTACAAGGAACTTATTCATGGCTGCATCCTTGTTGCTGGGTTTCTCTGAGTCTGATCCAGAGGTGCCTTGGATCTCACTGGTCTGTTTTCAATCTCATAGGGACGGTGTCAGTTGTGGAGCTGAAACAGAGTTCAGTAATGCAACGACTGCTTATAGGCTGGATGCCAACAGCCATCAGGTAAGTGGTGTCTGGTGGGTAAATCAGAGGGCCCAAGGATGTAATTCTTGCACCGGTCAGCACCTATTAGTAATTCCAGTTTTACTCTAAGGCAGATAAGCATTATACTGAAAAGGAGAAGAGTCTGTAAAACATCACATTCTATCAGAGGAGAGCCATATCTTGGACACCTTGATTGCAGAAAGTGATTTTCCGTAAATATTCTCACAATATTCCATTCAGTGCTCTTCCCTGACTTACCAAATCTGATTTTATAGAATACTAGAAGTGGGAAATTTTTGATGATTAGAACTCTATTCCTGTCTTCTGTAGAGCCTTAAAATGTATCCTAGTGATTGATTGTAAATCACTGGAAAATACAGTTATCTTATACCAGTATATAAATTCTTGGCTCCTTCTTTTAAGAGGGTATATTTATAACTTTGTTTTATCTTTTTAATTACACATTCTAATCCAGTATTTATAACACTGAAACCCCAAAATTGGGCCTTGTGTTTTTAGAGGTGACCAGGGGCTTTCCGATCGTCCCTTCGCTCTTGCTGTTCATTGCGTTGAGCACGATGCCTTCATCTTTGCTCTGTGCCAGGATCATAAACTACGAATGTGGTCTTACAAGGTAAGTGCTACATTTATAGTTACTATAAATTAAAATAGGACTGTGAATTGTAAGAAAATTGAAAGCAATCTTTCTGTTTCTCTCAAAGATCATTAAGATCACTTAGTTTGGAAATCACAGGCCATTTCTAGACTCCGTTCCATTTAGCTTTATTTTTCACACATTTCTATGTATATATATATATATCTCTCTCTTTAATTTATGAATCCTAGGGCGCCTGGGTGGCTCAGTGGGTTAAAGCCTCTGCCTTCGGCTCAAGTCATGATCCCAGAGTCCTGGGATCGAGCCCCGCATTGGGCTCTCTGCTCTGTGGGGAGCCTGCTTCCCGCCTCCCCCCCCCCCCCGCCTGCCTCTCTACCTACTTGTGATCTCTGTCTGTCAAATAAATAAATAAAATCTTTAAAAAATAATAATAATAAATTATGAATCCTACAGAATTAAAATAGTGCAGAGAATGCTCTTCACTTAAGAGGAAAAAATGTTTTTAAAAAAGGATCATGGGGCGCCTGGGTGGCTCAGTGGGTCAAAGCCTCTGCCTTCAGCTCAGGTCCTGGTCTCAGAGTCCTGGGATCAAGCCCCACATCGGGCTTTCTGCTCGCTGGGGAGCCTGCTTCCCTCTCTCTCTCTGCCTGCCTCTCTGCCTGCTTGTGATCTCCGTCTGTCAAATAAATAAAATCTTTAAAAAAATAAAAAAGGATTAAATGTGTTTTTGGTTTTTTTTTTAAGATTTTATTTATTTATTTGACAGATCACAAGTAGGCAGAGAGGCAGGCAGAGAGAGAGAGAGAGAGAAGCAGGCTCCCCGCTGAGCAGAGAGCTGTACACGGGGCTCGATCCCAGGACCCTGGGATCACGACCGGCGCTGAAGGCAGAGGCCTTACCCCACTGAGCCACCCAGGCGCCCCCTCAAATGTGTTTTTTAAATACAGGTTGATAAGATAGTTTTGTTTATTGTTTTTTTTAAAAGGTGAAGTGAAAGTTTATTAAGTGAAGGTGAGAACAAAAAGGTAAGAAAAAGAAGCTCTCTAGAGAGAGAAGGGTCCCGAATGGTTTGCCCAATAAAGTAGTTTTTAAGATTCATAAAACAGTTGATGGCTTTATTTATCAGACTGAATAGATATTTTCATCTCAGTCTTTAAAAAAACAAAATGAAACAAAACAAAAAACCTGTTGTGTCCTTCAGCAGATAAAAGAGAAAGAGTGGTAGATGTAATGGATGTACTTCCTTTTAAAGGGAAGGAGTTTGTTTTTGTAGCTTGGATTTTCTTTGACACTACTTGTTGATTCATCTTGGGCAGGACCAGATGTGCCTGATGGCAGCTGACATGCTGGAGTATGTTCCCACATTTAAAGACCTTCGGCTCGCTGCTGGGACTGGACATAAACTACGACTTGCTTACTCCCCTTCCATGGGACTCTACATAGGGGTGTACATGCATGCGCCCAAACAAGGACAGGTAAGAAACAAATGAGACCTCCGTCAAGCTATGCAGTAGGTACCGATATGGGGAGGGAGCTATAGATTCATTGAGTCTGTTTAAGCTCTTCATACCAGCGTAGGTGTTTAAAGTGGTGTTTCCATGGAGATGATGGGTTTTGTGCTAATATGTGAATTTAAAGATTTAAGGAAGTTAGGATTAAAGGGAATAGAAAGTTTAAAGACATGTAAAAGAAAAAGTTAACCAAAGCTGAACAAAAAAGAGCCAATTTGGATGTCTGGGTGGAAAAATGGAGTTATGAAAGGGAGGTAGGTGTTACTAAGTGGTTGGAGGGAAGTAAATTTTTAAAAATAATTTTGCTTATCTTCCAGACACTAGTTGTTGTATATAGATGAGGTATTTAGGGCATAATACAACTGTGTAATCATAGAGTAAACAGCCATTTGTCAGGTACTCTGTTTTGTATGATGGCCAGGCCCCTTAAGTACATTAATAGCAAATGCTTGGATTGTGCTTACTCTGGGCTCACATACTTTACACATATTATCCATTTAATCCTGATAACATTCCGGTGAGGTAGGGTTTTTCCTCACTAGGGGCTGTGCTAGGGGCTCCCATCTGGGTGCCCCTTTCACTTCTCTTGGGCTCTGATACCCAACTACAGGTTGTTCCTCCATCTGGATGCATTCTGTATCTGGTCTGATTCTCTGCCACCCCCATTCAGTGGACCCCCTCCTCCCCTCCTTGGGGTCTAATCACCAACATAGACTGCTACTCTGTGTGGATACCCTCACCATACATCCCACCCTTCTACCTATGTGTGGAAGCCCTCACCTTGCTCATGCACCTAGACTCTAAGCCAAATGTGGATACTCTCTTTACCGCCTTTGGCTCTTTTTTTAAAGATTTATTTATTTATGATTTGAGAGAAGTTGGAGGGGGCTGTCAAGGGAGAGAAAGAATCCCAAACAGACTCCCTGCTGAGTGCAGAGCCCAATGCAGGGCTCGATCTCACAACCCTGAGATCATGACCTGAGCTGAAACCAAGAGTCAGACACTCAACCAGCTGATCCACCCAGGTGCCCCTTTATCCCTTGGGCTCTTGATTCATCCCATGACCCTATCCTTGGTCTCAGTTTCCTGGAGTAGCCCACAGAACTCCAGGAAATACTAACTAACATTTGCCAGTTTACTGTATGATGAAGGATACAGATGAACAACTAGAAGAAGGAGTATAGAGGATGAGCCCAGAAGGGTCCTGAGTTCAGGGGCCTCTGTCCCTGTCACGTTGGGGCGTGCCACCCTTCTGGCACATGGCTGTGTTCACGGCCATTAAGTCTAGAAGCTTTCCCTATATTGTACTTCAGGAATTTTTATGGAAGCATCATGACATAGACATGATCCATTATTAACTTGATCTCTAGCCTCTCTCCCCTCCCCAGAAAATGGGCTTGAGGCTGAATGTTCCAGACTTTAATCATGGCTTGGTTTCCCTGGTGACCAGCCCTTATCCTGAAGCTATCCAGGAGTCACCTCATTAGAAAAAAGGTGTTTCCTTGGGGTGCCTGGGTGGCTCAGTGGGTTAAAGCCTCTGCCTTTGGCTTGGGTCATGATCCCAGGCTCCTGGGATCGAGCCCCACATTGGGCTCTCTGCTCGGTGGAGAGCCTGCTTCCTCCTCTCTCTCTCTCTGCCTACTTGTGATCTCTGTCTGTCAAATAAATAAATATAATCTTAAAAAAAAGAAAAAAAAAAGGTTTCCAGAGCACCTGGCTGGATCATTCAGTAGAACATGTGACTCTTGATCTCTGGGTGAGTTGGAGCCCCATATTGGGTGAGGAGCCTACTTTAAAAAAAAAAAAAAGGCATCACCCAGGAAATTTGAAGGGATTTGGGGGCTCTGTATAAGATGCTCCTATCATTTCTATCACTTAGGAAAATACAAGCTTTTTTTTTTTTTTTTTAAGATTTTATTTATTTATTTGACAGAGACACAGCAAAAGAGGGAACATGAGCAGAGGGAGTGGGAGAGGGAGAAGCAGGCTCCAAGCTGAGTAGGGAGCCTGATGCGGGGCTCAGTCCCAGGACCCTGGGATCATGACCTGAGCCGAAGACAAACACTTAACAACTGAGCCACCCAGACACCCCAAATACAAGCTTTTTTAGCTCAGAATCAGAAACTGGGACAAAGACCAATATATGTCTTACTTGACAGATTCTGAAAGAGATAATGTTGGTTCTATGGATAATATTGGACAGTATTGCCATCCTAGCAATATTAAGTCTTTTGGTCCATAAGCAGGGGATGCTTTTCTATTTATTTAGATCTTTAATTTCTTTTTACAATGTTCTGTAGTTTTCAGACTATGAGTTTTGTAATTCTTTTGATCTTATTCCTAGGTATTTAATTCCTAGTCTAAATGCTAGTGTATTTTTATTGCTAGTATAAATGAAATTATTGAAATGAAAATATTGAAATGAAATTATTATTTTCTCAATTTTATTCTCAGATTGCACAATGCAAGTTTATAGAAATACAGTTGATTTTTATATATTGATTTTGTATCTTGCAACCTTTTCTATTTTTTTTTTCTGTCCTAATAGTATTACAGTGGAGTCCTTAGAATGTCTTATATACAAGATAACCTCATCTGCAAACAGTTTTATTACTTCCTTTCCATTTGAGTCATTTGAATGCCCTTTTTTTTTTCTTAATTGCTGTGGATAGATCCTCCAGTACAATATTCATAGCAGTGGGAAGAGAGCTTATATCTTTGTCTTGTTGCTGTTCTAGGGGAGAAAGATTTCAATGTTTCACCATCAAGTATGGTGTTAGCTGTGAATTTTTCATAAGTGCCCTTTATCATGTTGAGGAAGTTCCTTTCTACTCCTAGTTTATTGAGTATTTTTATTAGGAAAGAGTGTTCAGTTTGGTACCATTGCCTTGATTCATGTTAAAACACCAATAATTTTACTCTCTATTTAGGCTTTTGCATCATCAGTGCAAAAATAACAACACAGTGAAAAAGGATAATATAATATTATGAAAAGACTTTCAGGGATGCCTGGGTGGCTCAGTCAGTTAAGGGTCTGCCTTCAGCTCAGGCCGTGATCCCAGCGTCCTGGGATTGAATCCCAAGTCGTGTTCCTTGCTCAATGGGGAGCCTGCTTCTCCCTCTGCCTGCCACTCTCCCCGCTTATGCTCACTCGCTCGCTTGCTCGCTTTCTCTCCCCAACAAGTAAATAAAGAAAAGCTTGAAAAAAGAAAAAAGACTTTCAGCCTCACGTGGGGGCTGGGTGGCTAGCTGGCTCAATGAATAGATGCATGCGACTCTTGATCTCAGGGGTGGTGAGTTTGAGCCCCACATTGAATGTAGAGATTACTTAGGAAAAAAATTCTAAAGAAGAGGGTTTCAGTCTCACTGATGCCCTGAAAGAGCTGTAGCCTACATTTTGAGAAGCACTCCTCTAAAAGATTCAGAATTGAATGTAGGAGTAGTGTCAAACTGAGCAGAACTTCTTTTTTTTCTTTTAAGATTTTATTTATTTCTTAGAGAGCATGAGCAGTGGAGATGGCAGAGGGAGAAGGACAAAGAAATTCCCCGCTGAGTGTGGTGCCCCATTTGGGGCTGGATCCCAGGACCCCGAGATCATGACCTGAGCCACAGGCGGCACTCAGCAAAGCTATTATTTCCTTCATTTTAAGCATTGCAGTTCTATGAATGAAACCTAAAAATCAAATCAGCTTTTTTGGCAGTTGGGCCTATTCGGGTCACAATGAACTTGTAATCCTTTTTTTCCCCCTTCACAAAAACTGCTCCTCAGCCTGTTTTTTCCCTTAGTCTGCACAGTCAATGTCTGTTTTTCTTTTTTCTTTTTTTTTTTTTTTTCAAGATTTTATTTATTTATTTGACAGAGAGAGACATAGTGAGAGAGGGAACACAAGCAGGGCAAGTGGGAGAGGGAGAATCAGGCTTCCCACTGAGCAGGGAGCCCGATTCAGGGCTCCATCCCAGGACCCTGGGATCATGACCTGAGCTGAAGGCAGACACTTAATGACTGAGCCACCCAGGCACCCTGACATCTGTTTTTCTTTATCTGTGATATCTTATGTCCATTCCTATTAATTTCATTTGTTTCTTATTTTCGTTTTGGTTCTTTGGATTCTAATTCTTTAGTAAGTGTATTACTTCGGTCATTCCCAGCATCTTGTTCTCATTGATATCATAAGCTTGCTGCCTGTTTTCCAACTAAAACACTAAGACAGCTCTGTAACAGAAGTCCTTCAGACCTGTGGTGTGTGGTCTGTGGACTGGTCCTGGGCCGTGAATTCTTGGTTACTGGTTTGCAGTAAGATAACTACAGAAAGTGAGAGGAAGGCTTTCAGAAACATTTTTAGTGCCTTGACACTGCTACGGGCATCATATTCAAGGTTTCTGTATTTTATAAAAGTATCAATCTGCAACAGGTTGGAAATTAAAAAGAAAAAAAAAAAAACTGGTCCTTTACTACAGGTAGGTAATTTGAGAAGCACTATACTAGCCCAGCATTTTTCCAACTTGTTTTTTGGCTTTTCGGCTAGTATCTATAATAAGAAATACCTTGCTTTTCTGCCTACTATACACATATGTGATGATTTACATGTAACAAAAAATTTTCATGAAATATAACTTAACCTTTACTAGGAGTGATGAACTGATGAACTCTGATAATTTGGTTTTTTTGAATGATGGTTGAGACCCGCTAAATTAATTTACATCCCATTAAGGTGTTGAGATCTATAACTTGTAAAATATAGCTCTAGGTTAGGATGAATAGAACACTACATATATCTTTCATATTTCATACACTGCTATTTTTTCCCCAAAAGGGACACTCACTGTATATTTTCTTTTAGTACTTCCTTGTGGACAGTTGCTTATGTTATAAAGATAGAGTCATTGTCACACATCAATATATAGTGAATTTTCTTTATCCAAAAAAATTACTTAAAATGTCCATTAAATATCATTTTTCAGTTTGAAAGTTTTTGTTTTGGCAGTAGAGTTAAATATTTTACTTCAAGGGCACCTGGGTGGCTCAGTGGGTTAAAGCCTCTGCCTTCGGCTCAGTCCATGATCCCGGGGTCCTGGGATCGAGCCCCGCTTCAGGCTCTCTCCTCAGCAGGGAGCCTGCTTCCTCCTTTCTCTCTGCCTACCTCTCTGCCTACTTGTGATCTCTATCCATCAAATAAATAAATAAGATCTTTTTTTTTTTTAAGATTTTATTATTTATTTGACAGAGATCATAAGAAAGCAGAAAGGCAGGCAGAGAAAGGGAGGGAGGGAAGCAGGCACCCCGCTGAGCAGAGAGCCCAGTGTGGGGCTTGATCCCAGGACCCCAAGATCCTGACCTGAGCTGAAGGCAGAGGCTCAACCCACTGAGCCACTCAGGCGCCCCAGTAAATAAAATCTTAAAAAAAAAAAAACTATGCTTCAGTTACAGAGTTGAATTTTTAGTAAAGGTTAACTAGTGTTGATTTGTATTGCACATATGTTTTAAATTATCTCTAATACAGGGTCCTGGGTGGCTCAGTTGGTTGAGCGGCCAACTCTTGGTTTTGGCTCAGGTCATGATCTCATGTGTCGTGAGATCAAGCCCCCATCAGGCTCCACACTCAGTGGGAAGTCTGCTTGAAGATTCTCTCCCTGGCACCCTCTCTGCACTTTGGTGCATAAGTGCTCTATCTCCCTCTCTCTCTCTCTCTTTCAAATTAATTATCTCTGGTACTTTAGTAAAAATATAAACTTAAAAACGGTTTTCTGACCATAATGAGATACTGCCTCACACCCATGGGATAGCTACTATCCAAAAAAAAACCCCCAGATAATAGTGGGGATATGGGAAAATTGAAACTCCTGTGCATTGCTGGTGGAAATGTAAAATGTTGCAGCCACTGTAGAAAACAATATGGCAGTTCCTCAAAAAATTGATCATAACATTACAGTGTTCTTTCTCCAGCAAATCCCACTTGTGGGTATATACTCCAAAGAATTCAAAGCAAGTTCTCAAAGACATATTTATACACCCATATCCATAGCATTATTTACAGTAGCCAAAAGGTAGAAACAGCCCAAGTGTTCCTTGACAGATGAATGAATAAACAAAAATGACATATACATAAAATGGAATATTATTTAACCTTAAAAAAGGACACATGCTACAACATGGATAGACCTTGAGGATCTTAAGCTAAGTGACGTAAGTCAGTCACAAAAAAAAATAGTTAAGATTCTACTTATATTTAAAAAAAAAAAAAAAAAGATCCACTTATATAAAAAGTGCCTAGAGTAGTCAAGTTCATAGAAACTGAAAGTAGAATGGTGGGCGCCCGGAACTGGGGGGAGAGGGGAGTGTGGAGTTGTTTAATGAATATAGTTTCAGTTTTACAAGATGAGCAAAGATCTGGAGATAGGTTGCACAACAATATGAATGTATTTAACACTACTGGACTGTATCTTAAAAATGGTTAAGGGGGCACCACCTGGGTGGCTCAGTGGGTTAAAGCCTCTGCCTTTGGCTCAGGTCATGGTCTCAGGGTCCTGGAATCGAACCCCACATCGGGCTCTCTGCTTGGCGGTGAGCCTGCTTCCCCCTCTCTCTCTGCCTGCCTCTCTGCCTACTTGTGATCTCTGTCTGTCAAATAAATAAATGTAATTTTTTAAAAAATGGTTAAGATGTGGGGTGCCTGGATGGCTCAGTGGGTTAAGCCTCTGCCTTTGGCTCAGGTCAGGATCTCTGGGTCTTGGGATCGACCCCTGCATCTGGCTCTCTGGTCAGCAGGGAGCCTGCTTCCCCCTCTCTGCCTGCCTCTCTGCCTACTTGTGCTCTCTGTCAAATAAAATCTTCTTTAAAAAAATGGTAAGATGATAAATGCAATGCATATTTTACCACACTTTTTTAAAAATTGGTTTTTGGATGCTCATAACTCTTAGAAAAGTAGCATGTTGATTATTTCAAGTAATAAATGATTAACTTATGTTTCCACAGTTCTGCCTCTTCCAGCTGGTGAGCACTGAGAATAACCGCTATAGTCTAGATCACATTTCCTCCCTATTCACTTCTCAGGTAGGTTGGATTATCCTTTGCATGTCACACAAGTACAGGAAAGAAGTATTGACTCACTCAGCTATGTTGCAAAGGGATGGAAATCTAAAAATGGAATATTTAATGATCTATGCAAACAAAATTCCAGTTGGGTTTTACCGAGTTCTTGTGGTACTATCTTTTGTTTTTATGTTTTTAACCTCTCCTACTGATACAAGTTTAAGTCACTCTAAACTATTGCCTTTTCTTACTTGAACCCGTTTTTCCCCACATTTCTCCCTAGGAGACACTGATTGACTTTGCCATAACCTCTACAGACATCTGGGCCATGTGGCATGATGCTGAAAACCAAACTGTTGTGAAATACATCAACTATGAACAGTATGGATCACTTACCTCTGTCATCCTGCCTCACCCCAGGGAGTTTCATATTTAGAAAACAGAGCTTTTTATGTAGAACCAAAGTCAGGTGTTCACACTGAAAGGATTCAGCCCTGGATTTGCCTGTTGTTAACTGTTTTCCAAAATTCCTCCTTTTGCATTTTGTGTCATTTCTTAATCTCTTGGGTTTAAAACAAAGGATTCTTAGGGTTTGAGGGAGATAAAGAAAATACCATGTTTCTTGGAGAGATGGCACATACCTAAAATACTTCCAACTTGGGAGTTTTCTTTGCTTCTGAGCAGAATATTTCTGACAGCCGCAACTTTCAAAACACACTACAGACCCATTGAGTTCTCAGTTTCCTCATCATAAGAAGAGACATTGATTGCACAAGTATAGTGTTTTTGAGACTTTTTTAAAATAGGAAACCCTTTTTTTCCAAAAATAATGAACTCCAGTATATTAAACTAGTATTTTATGAGTATAAAATTGTAACACAACTTAATATGTTGATAATCTCTAATATTAGGTATATTTGGTCTCTACTACTTGTAATGTACATGATAATAGTATAAAATGTTTCAATAGTTAAAAAACACATTAAAAAATAATTTTGAACAAAACACTTGTGTAACCCCTGAAATAACCTGTGTAGGTTTCCCTGGAATACAGCTTACTGTGAAATTAAGCTAATTGAACCTTAGGGGCTCTTCATAACCTTCTATTCTAGAACAGAATTAAAGCCCCAGACAGTTGAGTCACACCTCAAAAAATATGAGAGTACTCCTTATAGATAGCAGTCCAGCAAAATGGTAAAAAGCAGAACTCCGTGTCAGATGAGAGTTTGAGTCCAGTTGTGAAACTGAGTAGTTGTAAGATCCCCTAAGCCTCACTTTCTCCATCTGCAAAATGGGGGTAATACATCCTGTGAGTTACCTTGGGCTTATAAGAGTAATACCCTTAACAGCACTTAGCATAATGTCTAATATATAGTAAATGCAGATAGCTATTGTTTGTAGATTTGTGGTTAGAGTTTTAATTTCAGGAAGATGCATGTTAAACTGTTAAGAGTACTTCTCTAAAGCCAGACTGCTGAAAATAAGTTTTATTTATTTATTTTTAAACTTTTAATAGATCAACAGCATAAGCTTTTAGTTACCATTTTAATGTAGACTCTGGTCTTTTTTTGTTTCTCTACAGTAATGCTGCAGGTCAGTGGAATTTGGTTTTTATGCACTCTCTGCCAGAGGAAGAGATCATTCTCAGAGATGATCAAGACCCCAGAGTAAGCAACATTAAAATCGTATGTAATGGGATGATTACTCTGATCATTCGTCTGAGAAGAGTCAGTTATATTAGTCTGAATTCTTTCAGCTGCAGGTGAAAGAAACCGACCTGAAACTGACTTAAGCTTAAAATGAAAATGTATTGATTTGTGCAGCTGAGAAGCTGAGAGGAACCTGGCTTTAGCCATGTCTGGAACAATGCTTTCAGGGCTTGATCTCTCTTTTGTCTCTATTCTGCTTTCCTCCTTGTTCAGTTTATTTTCAGGCAGGCTCCGTGAGCCTGTGCGTTCTATGAACTTACTGACTGCAATGGAACGAGAGAATCTCTGTCCCTGGTCCTGAAGTAGACTCGTTTACCAGGCTTGAACCATGTGCTGATTTCTGACATAGTCATTCTGAGCAGAAGGAATAGAATAATCTGGCTTAGCATGAGAAACCTGACCAAGCTGCACCTTGCTCTTATGGAGGCTGTGAGGTCAGTTGAGTATGGGGATATGGATAGAAGAGGAATGGCTACCCAGAGAAAGGTAGGGATTTGTTAGTAAAAGAAGGGAAATAGATCCTGGGCAGACATAAACACTATGTGTCCACTATACCAACCATGTTGGTACATGCATGTAAACTAGAAGTCAGATAAATTCTGGTACCAGTATATGCTATGAAGAAAATAACTTTAAATGGGAATACAATAGCGAGCAAAACAGGCCAGTCTCCCTCTTTTTCAGAGATACCATCAGGATAAGTAGAAGCAAAAGCTTTCAGATGATACCTTCATGTTAAAATGCAATTGAAGATTATGGGCCCTAGGTCATTCCCCAGAACCTCAGTAGGAGGAAGGAAAATTGAATGAAGGTCAGTCAGGTTTACTACTTCCTGGCAAATGTGATTTAAAAATTGGGATGGGGCGCCTGGGTGGCTCAGTCGTTAAGCGTCTGCCTTCGGCTCAGGTCATGATTCCATGGTCCTGGGGTCATGCCCCACACCGGGTTCCCTGCTCTGCAGGAAGCCTGTTCCTCCCTCTCCCACTCCCCCTGCTTATGTTCCCCTCTGGCTGTCTGTCTCTCTGTCAAATAAACTCTTAAAAAAAAAAAAAAGGGACAAAATAATTAGGCAGCATAAGACTTCCCATTTTTTTCCTCTCTACTTCATTTCCCTGCTAGTGATGACTTATTGCAGGCTTTTGTTTGTTTTTACATGTATTGCCTATTCTTGGTTCCTTTTCTATGTGAGCCACTTTGTGGATGGTGTAGAAACCACTTTAGTTTAGTTGTTCTCTTCCCAGTGTGTATCACCAATAAATTGGGTTCGCCTTTTCCATTTAAGGTTGGCATTTGACAAGCTGCATTTTCCAGTGGAACACTATGAAGTACTCCAATGAGATACACACTGAGGGGCGCCTGGGTGGCTCAGTGGGTTAAAGCCTCTGCCTTCAGCTCAGGTCATGATCTCAGGGTCCTGGGATCGAGCCCCGCATTGGGCTCTCTGCTCAGTGGGGAGCCTGCTTCCCCCTTCCCCCTCTCTCTGCCTGCCTCTCTGCCTACTTGTGATCTCTGTCTGTCAAATAAATAAATAACATCTTTAAAAAAAAAAAAGAGAGACACTGATTTCATTATAGTATGCCTAGTTAATGCAGAGACACTACCATCTTCTCAATGTGAAAGGATAGGACTGCTCTAGTACTTGGTATTGCGCAAATATAGAAAGGCTGTATTCATATAATGGAAACTCAAATGTTGGTGCTGGTGTGATGACTTTTTCCTTCAAATTTTCCCAAATTTTATCTATTTAGAATGACATTAATTTTTGTTTTCTATTCTAACAGGAGATGTATTTGCAGAATCTATTTACACCAGGACGATTCATAAAAGCAGCTTTATGTAAAGCTTTACAGGTCAGCAAGAAAAGAGTTAATGTTTATTTCAGACTATTTCTTACATTGTCACTATCATTGTATAATTAATAATTACTATTTTTGTTGTTTCATATACACTAAACACCAAATGTATTTTTGCTGTTGTAGATACATGTGCTCTTAGTGTAATTTTTTAAATGTTTTTTCCGTTAAGTAAGACTCCCAACAGGGAGATAGAGCTGTGAGTTCTTTCCTAGAGACTAGTAGTAAAAAGAGAAATCTGTGCCTACATTATTGTAAAAATATATCATAATATCCTGCATGTAATCTCAGTACCTGAAAGAAATTTAAAATGTTTTCTTGGTTAGCTTTGATGGTACTCTATTTTATCTTTCTGTTAATACAATGAAGGTCTGACTTAGTTGACATTCCAAAAAAAACTCTAAAAATCTAATCTCCAAAGTCACATGCCTTAAGAGATAATTAATGCTTCACAAAAGGATTCTTTACTTTAAAGTCACTTTGGTTTACTTAAATTGCCATTAACTTTGTGGATTAAAAATAGAATAATCACTCAGAGAATTGAAAGGTCCCTCAGAATCTCCTCACCTGACCTCAGAAATACCTTCTGAGGCTTTTCCAACAACTTCCAGTTGTCTCTGCCTCCAGTAATCAGTTTCTCACTGGTCTTGTGTGGGTTATTTTTCCCGAGCTGTGTCATTAAAACCTCTTTCCAGGGGCGCCTGGATGGCTCAGTCCATTAAGTGTCTGCTTTTGGTTCAGGTCATGTTCCCAGAGTCCTGGGGTTGAGCCCCATGTGGGGTTCCCTGCTAAGCGGGGAGCCTGCTTCTTCCTGTCCTCTCTGCTCGTTCTCTCTCTCTCTCTCTCTCACTATCCCTGTAAAAAAATAAAAATAAAAAATAAATGCTCTTTCCAGTATTATATCAAATTTAGTCCCTGTCCTTTTGGCAGGTTCTCTCTCTTGGGACGTCGTAGAACATGTCTCTGTTTTAGAAAGCAACTAGTCAAATATTTTAGGAATCTTTCCCTCTTGTCTTTCTCCAGCTTAAATACACCCAGTTCCTTTCTGTCAGGTGATACCATTTCTAGACCCTTGACTTTTCTTTTACATACATTCTTAAATATCTGGCTCTTGCATGTTTTTGTTTTCTCTCTGCTAAAACTTCAGGGTGACACGGTCACTTTCTCCTAAGGTGTTTTTCTTTTCATCCCATCTGACTTCTTCCCTATTAACAATTAAATGTATATGTCTTATATTATCTCTTGTACACTGAAATGTTAAATATTCACCAAGGCGTTTATTAAATGCTCTCCTTGAGGACAGTCATTCCTATTAGAGTGACCAGCCTCAACACTACTCTGACGGGCTTTTGTGCCAGTCATAGCTGTGTGTTTTTAGCATCATTTTATATCTTCCTTCTGGCTGAGTAATAATAGCCTTTCAGGGTTTGGGGGATTTTTTTTTTTTCCTGCTTTTTTGTAATCCAGCTTATCCTATTATATACCCTATTATAATTCTGACAGATTCGTGGATTTCTGTTGTTTTTTCTGGTCTACAGAAATAACTTTTTTTAAAAAAAGAAAATTATTTCAAACTTGCTATGATTTTATATACAGTAATTATTTACAGTATTAGATATAGATGAGTTGTTTAGGCATGTTCAGTTTCTGCTGTATAACTGTATTGGCCCAGTGCCTTCTAAACTCAAGTATTTTTCATTTAGTTTTGGTTAGTATATAATACTCTAAAATGTCTCTTTTAATTTTAGATTTTCTGCCGAGGAACTGAGAGGAATTTAGATCTTTCCTGGAGTGAACTAAAGAAAGAAGTCACTTTAGCTGTTGAAAGTGAGGTGAGGTTTGGGTAGAGAAAGAATGATAATCTCTTGGTACAGGGTAGGTTGGTACTGAGGAATTATTCAGATTGTTCACTGGACCTTGTTAGTAGGAAGTATAAATGTTTAAACCCTTTAATTTGAAAATTATATATATAAAATATCTTTATATACATGTATATTGACTACATGTGTATGCATATGTAGTCAATGGTGTGTAATGCGTAAGGGATATTCATTTGGCTCTAACTTAGTAAAATGATATTAGACAGTTATGTTTTGGGGAAGAAAGATCCCAAATTGTTTTAAGAATTTTTCTCTCTCTCTCTCTCTTTTCTTTTCCCCCTTTTTCTTCTTTGCCAGCTCCAAGGAAGTGTAACAGAATATGAATTTTCCCAGGAGGAATTTCGAAATTTACAACAGGAATTCTGGTGCAAGTTTTATGCCTGTTGTCTTCAGTACCAAGAAGCCCTCTCTCATCCTCTTGCCCTGCATTTGAATCCACACACAAACATGGTGTGCCTACTGAAAAAAGTAAGGGAGCTAAAGCATATAGAAGAACTCCATTAGATGCTTCTGCAGATCTTTCAAACTATCAGTCTATCAAATGTTGTAGTTACTTTTTAGGGCTTTGTATTTTTTTTTCTTTCAGAATTATAGTTCATTTATATTTAGATAGTCTTCCTTAATATTTTTAATTTTCTTGCATTCTACTTTATTTACCTTATTATGTATTGAAGTGATTTCAAATTTTAAAGAAATACAGGAGTAGCACAAAGAACGTTTGTATACCCTTCACCCAGATTCGTTTAACTTCCATTTGCTTTCCTTCCTTTTATACATACATATTTTTCTTCTTGAGCCAGTTGAGAGTTAGTCACAGACATTATGCCCTTTTATCCTTAAATATTTTACTGTGTATCTTAAGAATAGTGTATTCTTACATAACCACAGCACAATTTAAAAGATCAGGTAATTCGTTATTTATATGATATTGTACTGTTACATTCTGATTTTACCACTTATGCCCATAATTTTTCCTCTGATCTAGGATCCAATCTAAGCTCTTGGATATATTTGGTTGTCATGTTTATTTAGCTTAATCTTGAGCTTTTGTCAGCCTTTCTTTGTCTTTGATGACACTGACATTTTTTGACTATACCTATTGTTTTATAGAGTGTCTCTTGGCTTAGATGTGTCTGGTGTTTCCTTATAAGATTCAGTCTCAATTTTTTTTATACCTGTAAACATTCATTGAAAAAAGTGTAATTGGAAGATTTGTATTTCCAGGGGTACCTGTCTTTCCTTGTGCCTTCCTCCTTAGTGGATCATTTGTATCTCCTGCCGGATGAGAACCTTTTGGCAGAGGATGAGGCAGCTATATCTGATGGTAATAATACTTACTGTGTCCATATTTAAGTCCCTTCCTCCATGAGCCCTGTGCTTTGTTTCAGTGGATGCAAAAAAAAACTTCGATTGCCACTGTGACCTTTCCTAGTCAATTTACCACAGTATAGATACTGTGAGGAAAACTAAAGAGGCCTGAGCATCTCCAAGACCTCAGATGGATTCTTGGCATTTAATTATTAATATTTTATTTTAGTATAATATTTATCAGTGGCTCTTCATTGGCTTGAGGCATGAATGTTAACTCTCTCTTACTCGTAGATGTGGATATTGCTCGGGATGTCATGTGTCTTATAAAATGCCTTCGGCTGATTGGAGAGTCAGTAACTGTGGATATGTCAGCAGTGATGGAAATGAGCTGTTACAACCTACAGTCTCCAGAAAAGGCTGCAGAACAGATTCTGGAAGATTTGATCACTATTGATGTGTAAGGAGAATTTAGGGTAAAGTGCATTTCCTAATAGAAATTTAGCAAATTTTAGTGCCAGCATCAAGTTTTTAATTACATTCAAGTCCATGCAAAGTAGTAGTTTGAAGTTAAAATGAGTTGCTGTAATTCTGAATAGGTGTCTCTGCTTTTAAACAGAAAATGTAACACATGAATTCAGATCTGGAAGCAGACTCATGGATTATGCTCTATTAACTACTAACTGAGCTATAAATTCTAAAACATAAAAGTATTTTCTCACATGCATTTTGTCTGTCATTTCTAAAAGAATGAGGAAAAATTTGCTATATGAAGTTAAAGTATCTTGTATGCCAGAGTGATTACCTCCACTCCCTTATTGCGTATTTGGTCTTCCTGTTTCATAGAGCCCTAAGCGTATAGGATTTATAGAATCTTTGTTACGTAGTCTCAGTAGTAATAGTTTTCTGATTGTCCTTCCAGAGAAAATGTGATGGAGGATATTTGCAGTAAACTGCAAGAGATCAAGAACCCAATCCAGGCCATTGGGCTACTTGTGCGGGAAATGGACTATGAGACAGAAGTGGAAATGGAAAAGGGGTTCAATCCAGGTGAATGACCACAAACGTCTCTTTGATTTAGAAAAAACGATTTAACTCCTTTTAACTTCTTTTCCCTTTTTTCCCCCTCTTCATTATAGCTCAGCCTTTGAATATTCGAATGAATCTTTCCCAGCTATATGGTAGCAACACAGCAGCGTGTATTGTGTGCAGAGGTGTGTGTAAAATTGCCAGTACTCGCTTCCTCATCTGCCGAGACCTTTTGATATTACAACATCTGTTAATGAGGCTGGGCGATGCTGTAAGTACTGCCTGAGGGAAACGTGTAAAACCTACTCACACAAAGGGGTGCCTGGGTGGCTCAGTGGGTTAAAGCCTCTGCTTTCGGCTCGGGTCATGATCTCAGGGTCCTGGGATCAAGTCCCGCATCGGGCTCTCTGCTCGGCGGGGAGCCTGCTTCCTCCTCTTTCTCCCTCTCTGCCTGCCTCTCTGTCTACTTGTGATCTCTGTCTGTCAAATAAATAAATAAAATCTTTTTAAAAAAAAAAAACCAAAAACCTACTCACACAGAGCAGAATGTGCAGACTTTTGTCTTTGTTCACTGCTCTGTCACCTACATTTGACCTGTAGTGAGTGTCTAAAATGCAGATTAAGAAAATACATGACAGGGACGCTGGGGTGACCCAGTCAGTTAAGTGTCTGCCTTCAGCTCAGGTCACGATGCTGGGGTCCTGGGATGGAGCCCCATATTGAGCTCCCTGCTCTGCAGGAGCCTGCTTCTCCCTCTCCCTCTGCCTGCCTCTCCCCCTGCTTGTGTGGGCGCACTCTCTCTGTCCAATAAATAAATAAAATTAATAAATTAAGTAAAATCTTAAAAAAAATTAAAAAAGAACATACATTACATGGGCCACCTGCTCACTCAGTCAGAAGAGCATCCAGCTCTTGAGTTTGAATCCCATGTTGGGTATGGAGATTACTTAAAAGTAAATAGGGGTGCCTGGGTGGTTCAGTTGGTTAAGTGTCAGACTCTTGATCTCAGCTCAGGTCTCGATCTCAGGGTCATGAGTTTAAGCCCTGCATTGGGCTCCACACTGGGCATGGAGCCTACTTTTTAAAAAATTAAATAATTAAGCTTTTAAAAAAAGAACATACTTGAAGCAGGTTAATTTGCAGTTAATCTTTGTATGTATAGCGGTGGGGAAATTTCCCAGGGTGGCTCCAAATTTTAGTATTGTTAGTAACTACTTTGCATGTGATAGTAGGATACCATTTAGTGTGGAGGAGAAAAGAAGAAGAAGAAAAGGAATTCTACTTCTGCGGTACAAAATTTAGCCTAAGCACATTCTTTTTTAGGATATATGTATTTATTTGAGAAAGATAGCGTGTGCACAGGTGGGGGGCTGGGAGGGAGAGAGAGAATCTCGAGGAGGCTCCATGCCCAGCCTGGAGCCCACCTCAGGGCTCCATGTCATGACCCTGGGATCACGATGTGATCAGACTCTCAACCAGCTGTGCCACCTTGGGGTCCTCCCAGCTCCATTCTGTGCTTGCTCTTCATCCTAATCTTCTTAGGCCACCCGACTCTTGTCTCACACTACTAAATGTTCCATGTTTGGAGAATGCCTTTCTGGCAGGAGCTCCACTTGTCTCTCAGTTGGTCATTTCCTCCAAGCGTGACAAGGGAGTAGTCTGGCTCACTAACTCATGTTAATGTAAAAAGAACTTCAAGGCCTTTGGGACTCCCAGAGCTATTTATATATTTCAAATCAGAATTTATTAACTCAAATATGTTGATAATGGTAGAATTTCAGGTAAAAATAAGGAGGACATTTTGGAAGATGATTTGTTTAGGACCACCTGGGAGATACAGGGGCCTTTCCTGAGAGGCTGGTACTTAGGGCAGCCATTAGTGAGTTCTTTTCAGTCTTTGCAGTCTTACATTTCTTCAGGGGTTTTTATTGGGCTTTTTGTTTGTTTGTTAATTATAACCATTTTTTTTCCTAAGTATAGAATAGATGTTCATTATAGAACCCTTATATGTAAGCCTCTGTCTGTAAACAAGAAAAATTAAAACTCATCTGTAGTCGACCCAGTGACAACTGGGATAACATTTTGGTGTAGACCCTTTTTTCTCAAACGTTTTGTTTATTTCTAGAATTACGATATGCTACATGGTATTTTTGTAATCTGATTGTTTTTATTCTGCCTCACACAGCTAATCAGCATTTTAACATGTCATTAAGTATTCTACTACAAAATTATTTTTAATAGTTAACCTAGTACAGTTTTATTCAACCAGTCACATTTGTGGCCATCCAGGTTGTTGCCAGTTTCTTCCACATACCTATAAATATCCATACACCTCTACTATATTTCTGAGATAAATTCTCAAAACTCGAATTGATTAGTCACAACCTATCACATTTTTTTTAAGATTTTATTTATTTATTTGACAGACAGAGATCACAAGTAGGCAGAGAGGCAGGCAGAGAGGGAGAGAGGAGGAAGCAGGCTCCCTGCTGAGCAGAGATCCCAGGACCCTGAGATCATGACCTGAGCTGAAGGCAGAGGCTTTAACCCACTGAGCCACCCAGGTGCCCCCCTATGCACATTTTTAAGGCTTTTGGTGGTATTTCCAAATTGTCCTGTAGTGTTCATAACTATTTTTATCCACATAAGGAAGGGCTTAGATTTCCCTGTTCCTATTCTTGAATTCTGAGCCCGCAGATTCAGTGAAAGATACACTTTTGTTTTCTCTTTCACCATCAACATTTTTGTACTGTTAAATCTTTGGGTAGATATTTTTGCTACCCTAAAATTTAGGTGTGTAGCCTTTACGTATATATGTTGCTTTCTATGTGTGCCCTTTGTGTTTTTTGTTTTTTGTTTTTAAATTTTACCTCCACCCAAACTTTAAGAGTTTTCATCACTAATCGCTATGTATGGTCTCACCCACCCACCCGTCATGTACAGGTGATCTTGGGAGCTGGTCAGCTCATTCAAGACCAGCAAGACCTACTACACCGAACAACTCCTCTACTCTTGTCTTATTATCTCATTAAGTGGGGAAGTCAATGCTTGGCAACTGATGTTCCAGTTGACACACTGTGAGTTTCATTATTCTGGTTATTTTTAAAATAAAGTACGAGTTTGGTTATTTTTTTTCATTGTCTTTAAAAAAATTGTAAACATTATGCAGTTCCATGATTTGCCTATAAAATTCAGAGCATTTAGCTGCTTCGATTTCCAAAGGTTGAAGGCAGTTTCTAAAAAGGATCAAAATACTAGATATACATTATTATATATGTGGTTTTCTGAAAAGAAAAAATGTTTATTCTTAAGTGGAAATTGAAAACACACAATTTCTAAAATTTGTTTTTTCTAAGAAACTGTTGAGAGAGATAGTTTTTTTGCTAACCACCCATTTTTTAATGCTTTTTCTAAAATTGATGTAGAGTTGACACAACAATGTTACATGAGTTTCAGGTGTACCATTATTTTGTGTGTGTGTGTGTGTGTGTGTGTGTGTGTGTGTGTTTAATACAAAGATAAATCCTGTTGAAGGCCAAATAGATGAGGTCACAGGGCAAGTTAGACCACACACAAAAACATACTAGTTAGGAAAGGTAGGCCAAGCTGCTTTATAACCAAAAGAAAAAGGAGAATCCATTACTTAGAAGAATTACACTTTCAATAAGATAAACTATCCTCTTTGGTAATATGCTTTCCATAGAGCTTTTATGTACAACTTACTAACAATGTCATTAGGAGACTTGTGGTAATATTTTTGTAGAACTGCTGTCTTTTTCTCTGTTCTCAACAGGGAGTCCAATCTCCAACACTTGTCAGTGCTGGAACTGACGGACTCTGGTGCTGTAATGGCAAATAAGTTTGGTAAGGACTACACTATATGCATTTGATTTTAAATTTGGCATTTATTGGGTATTCATTAAACAGATCCTTTGCCACTTCTGCTGCTTTCATTTGGGGAGGTTCATAAGCAAGCTGTGGCCTGAGGGCTGCAAAAGGAGTCCATGAAACCCCAGGCAGCCCAAATCAGGCATAAACTAAGGGTATTGCATATATAAACATATATATGGGGGCACCCAGGTGGCTCGTCGTTAGTCTGCCTTTGGCTCAGGTCATGAACCCGGGGTCCTGGAATCAAGCCCCACATCAGGCTCCCTGCTCTCCCTCTCCCACTCCCCCTGCTTGTGTTCCCTCTGTCACTATATCTCTCTCTGTCAAATAAATCAAGATCTTAAAAATATATATACATATGTATGTATATATTGCTGCTTTTCTATTATATATTGATGCTCTGGTGATTAATTCAACAAAATTATTTCTAACATTTACTAAGTTCATGGTAGCTTTTGTAATCTTAATAAATATTTAAAAGGCATCATCTCTCATATTTAAGAACCATTCTGGAGAATTTGCTTTGCGTTATTTTGGTATATAAAACTTGGAATCTGGAGACCATATTTAGAGTAAATACTCCCAAAGATGCTTAGGTATAGGGAAATCAGTGAAAAGAAAAATAAATGAATGCACTGTTGATTTAAATGGCTTTTTATTGCATTTGTATAGTACTTCATACTTTATAACTGCTTTTACTTATATTGCTGTTGCTTACACCCATGATGCATTTTATATTTTGAAATAATAAATGTTATTTATTAGAAGTGTAAAATGAGTTAGGACCATCTTAGTTGAAAATTGACTCTACTATCACAAATTGACGATTGTCATAACCTTTTCTTTTTAAGTATCTAGCCCTCAGACAATTGTGGAATTATTCTTCCAAGAAGTTGCAAGAAAACATATCATATCTCATCTCTTCTCTCAACCAAAGGCACCTCTGAGCCAAACTGGGTTGAATTGGCCCGAGATGATTACTGCAACTACCAATTATTTACTGCAGCTTTTGTATCCTTTTATTTAAAAGCCAGTTAGGGGCTTCTGGGTGGTTCCGTAAGTTGGCTAAGTGGCCAGCTCTTGACTTTGCCTCAGGTCATGATGTCTGGGTCCTGGTACCAAGCCCAGCGTCAGGCTCTGCCCTCAGCAGGGAGTCTACTTGAGAATTCGCTCATCCCTCTCCTGCTCCTACCCTGACTCACTCACTCACACTCTCTCTCTCTCTCTCATAAATAAGTGAATCTTAAAAAAAATAATAAAAGCCAGTTAAAACATGTTTTCTGTCTAAATAGCCTAAAGCTCTTATTCTCCCTGTATAATGAAGATTCTTAATGAGATTGGATGCTTAAAACCTAGATCTCTTTTGAAACGTTATATGTTCCTCAAGTATTTATTGAATGGCTCTGTATCTCAGACACTATGGTAGATGCTGGGCGTCCAGTGGTGCCACCAGTATGTGCAGTGTATCAGAGTTGGAAGTGGTTGCCCAGGGATGAAATACATGGTTTAGCCCATAGTTAATTGAGTTCTGAGTTAGGTGACTAGGCTTCTAGTATATAACCTTCAAACTATATTCATCTAATATAAGAACATGTGCTCTGCCTCCTTCTCTTTACCTTCTTTTTTAAAAATTAAGTCAATTTGGGGAGGGTATGTGCTATGGTGAGTGCTGTGAAATGTGTAAACCTGGCTATTCACAGACCTGTACCCCTGGGGCTAATAATACATTATATGTTTATTTAAAAATTTAAAAATTATTTATAAATAAGTAAATAAAAATTAAGTCATTGCATGGACTTTGATGTCCAATATGTGTGTATATACACACATACACGTATGTATGTTTGCCAAAAAAGTAAAAAAAAATCTCCTTATCCAGTGACTAGATGGCCTAGCAATCCTGGATGTCTCTTTCTGGAATGTTTGATGGGAAATTGTCAGTATGTACAATTGCAGGTGAGTGCAATTGAATATTTCAGGTTTAATCATTCTGGTAAAGAATGGGATTTCAGAAATTTTTTTCTTTGTAAATGTTATCTGCATTTTAATTGGCTAATAATAAGAACCACAATAATTTAAACTTGAGTGCACCAAAAACATGCCTCAGAGACATTTTCTTTACTTCTTTCTTGACATGTCATTCCTAATGTTTTTTTTCTAGAGTATCTTGTTTTGCTTGTTTAGCTTGTTTAATCCTGTTGGGTTCTCTTTATACTAAAACAAACATACCATTGTCTTCATATAAATCCTTTAAAGGAATCTAGTCATTAAACCAGTAAATACAAAAGTTGAAAATTGTTAAGTCAGAAAAGTGTATGTGTGTTTACATGTAATGGTGTTATTAGAGTCCTGTTTGCTTTTTTTTTTTTTTAAGTATCTAACCTAATACAAGAGTAGATTAACAGGATTAGATTTTAATTTTCAGATGATTTCAGGAAATACACCTTTTGTGTTGATTGACCACTGTCTTCTTTCCGTCTTTGAAGAACTTGGGAGTGGTTATCTCCTTATATTTATTTTCTAATCAGAAAGCACCTTTTATGCCTTTAAGGATTATATTCAACTGCTACGTCCCTGGTGTCAAGTCAATGTTGGTTCCTGTCGATTTATGCTGGGACGGTGCTACCTGGTTACAGGAGAGGGACAGAAGGTAAATTGCATTTGAATGATGAACCAACTTCAGTGCAAAGAGGACACAGTCTCCATTTAACTAGGTTAGAGGGATGGGAGGCATGGAATCCTTTAGATAAGAATAAAGACGATTAGTACCAGCAAGAGCCATATGGGGATTGTTCAGCTTTCATGTGCTTTGCAAATTAGTTAGAACATGGGAAAACATGAAGAAGAAGGCATTAAAACCCTTTTGCCTCTGTGTTGGTGTTTTTAGGGATGAATTTTGTAAATCAAATTTATTACTCAGTTACATGTTTTCATCATATACTTTTTTAATTTTATGCTGCTTTCTCACCCTCATTATGGAAGTTTACCTTTCTTTCTTTTTTTTTTTTTTTAAGATTTTATTTATTTATTAGAGATCACAAGTAGGCAGAGAGGGAGGTGGGGCTTCCTGCTGAGCAGAGAGCCTGATGCGGGTAGGTAACTTTAGGTAACTATTTGTTGTTACCTGAAACCATCACCTGAGCCGAAGGCAGAGGCTTAACCCACCAAGCCACCCAGGCTCCCCAAAGTTTATCTTTCTAATTTGTTCCCTGACATCCTGTTTATGTAAATTTTCAAACATACAGGAAAGTTTAAACACTTAAAATAAACAATCATATACTCACCACTCAAATTCTGCAAAGGTTAACATGTTACTATGCTACTGTATATTTTATCCATCAATTTTCTTATTAAAGTTAACTTTTTAATAGCATTTAAGTTAAAAAGTGAGATAAGTTAAAGAAAAATATTAAATAATGTGTCAAATAGAATTTAGAATGGCAGACATTGTAAATATAGCCAAGTCTTAATTTTTCTTTTTTGGCTTTCCTTTAGCACCTGAAACCAGCCCGCCCTTCCCCCGCCCCGCCATCCCCTCCCCCATCCTCCACACCCGTGACTTTTAAGCAGCTTGAACAGTTCATTGTAAGTCATTTTGTATTCTTTTATTTCTCCAGGCTCTGGATTGCTTCCGCCATGCAGCATCTGAGGTGGGCAAAGAGGAATTCTTGGATCGCTTGATTCGCTCAGAGGATGGGGAGATTGTGTCCACCCCCAAGATGCAGTATTATGATAAGGTACATTATGATGTGGTTTGGTCCTTCTTAAACCACCCTGTGTGAAAATGTATCTGAAATCATTGTTTTGATATTTGGGAAGAAAAGTAATATAAAAATTTAATCGTTCCCTGAACTTCCAAGAGAAGAGAAACGAATTTGCCTGGAGAAATTAAAGAAATGTGTATTTTAATAAAATAGGTAAGTGTTTTTAACTTAAGTGAAATTCCCATCATGATACCAGTTTGTTAGCCTGGTCATCAGAACTTTATTGATACTAGTCTTGCCTAAAGCTCAAGGAATTAACTTGGAATACTGTATTTAGCCTTAGTTTAAGATTTGGACCTCGGTGTCCCTCCTGACCTTTCTTCCCGTCAGTTTTTTCTCTGGTCATTCAGTTCTAGAAAGAGTGGTGTGCTTACTATCTCATGCAAGCCAGGCGTACACTCTGTTCCCCTCAAGACCTTTCTACCTGCTATTCCCCTTTTCCCAGAGAGTCAAGCTTCAAGCCTCATTTCATTGAAGTCTCTGTATCTGTCACCACAACATTTAACCATGCTTGATGTTTAGGCTTTAGGTAACTATTTGTTGTTACCTGAATTTCCTACCAAAAAGAAAAATGAGACAGAGACAGGCATAACCATTTTGTTCCTTGCTTGTAAAAGAGACAAATGATTTTTTTTTTTTAAAGTGAGCTCTACACCCATTGTGAGGCTTGAATTCATGACCCTGAGATCAAGAGTTACATGCTATACTGACTGAGCCAACCAGCACCGCAAGATAGATGAATTTTTACTGAAATAGATTTGTAGCTCTTAATAACCATCCACATCCTTCTGATGAGAAAATTATTTTGAATTCGAAGGATTTTTTCAAGATTTATTTTATTTATTTATTTTGGAGAGAGAAGGCACATGAGCACGGTAGGGAGAGGGAAAGAATCTTAAGCAGGCTCCAGGCTCAGCATGGAGCCTGCCAAGGGGCTCGATCTCACGACCCTGAGATCATGACCTGAACTGAAATCAAGACTTGGTCACTTAACTGACTGAGCCACCCAGGCGCCCCAGGTTTTTTGTTTTTAAGTAATCTCCACACTCACTGTGGGGCTCAGACTCAACAACCCCAAGATCAAGAGTTGCACACTCCACCGAGTCAGCCGGTCACCCCGAATTCTAAGGATTTTTAATCGAGGCTGGCTAGATTTGAGGAATTGGTAAGTCCCCTGAAATTGTGTGCAAAATGATGCTTGTATTTTTTCTGTGGAGAAGTTCTATAGCTTTCATCAGAAGAGACTTACTGATTCAAAAAACATGAAAAATCACTGCTCCAATGGACCCCAAAGCGGGCCTTGGGAAGAAAATACTAGAACTCTCACAGAAGAAATAAAGATATGCTAATGTTTGGGGCACCTGGGTGGCTCAGTCGGTTAAGCAGCTGCCTTTGGCTTAGGTCATGATCCAAGGGTCCTGGGATCGAGCCCCACATCGGGCTCCCTGCCTAGCGAGCAGAAGCCTGCTTCTCCCTCTCCCACTCCCTCTGCTTATGTCAAATAAATAAAACCTCTTAAAAAAAAAAAAAAGATATGCTAATGTTTAATATAAGGATCAACTCTGGTGCTCTTATGTGGTCCTTTACCACATGGTCACTTGTCATTTAGTCTCAAGGTAGATATCTGAAGAGAGAGGGAGGGTGTCATAGCTGGGACGCACGTTTAGAGGGGCATCTACACTAGTCCATTTGATTTCAGTAGATTATGTTTGCCCAGTTAAATTGATTTACACATGATATTGCTTCATTTTAATAAAAATCACCTCCACAATTTTTTTAAAAATTCCTTCAGAGAAGCCAGATTAAGAAAGTACAAGCAAATGAGGACAATATAGGGCTGATACTTCTCCCTTCGATACAGGCTCTTCATCAGCCATATTGCAAGGTAAAAACAGTAACAGTCTATAATCAGAACTGACAAGAATCAGCTGATAACAGTTGGACTTCTCAGGAATGCTATTTTAAAATATAAGTAAGTGTACCTTGAATTAAAATGTCAACTCAAGATAATATGAAACCATGAAAATTATTGGGCACATGGGTGGCTCCGTAGGTTGAGTGTCTGTCTTTGCCTTTGACATGATCCCAGGGTCCTGGGAACGAGTCCCACATGGGGCTCCCTGCTGAGCTGGGAGTCTGCTTCTTCCTCTCCTTCTCCTTTTCCCCTCTGCTCCTGCTCTCTCTCAAATAAATATATAAATAAAATCTCCCCCCACCCAAAAAAAAAAGAAGGAAAGAAAATTATCAAGGCATTAAATGTATCCTAATCACCTGTAAGGGAGTATGAATTGGTTACAACCACTTTGAAAAACTGTTGGGGGGTGCCTGAGTGGCTCAGTTGGTTAAGCATCTGCCTTCGGCTCAGGTCATGATCCCAGGGTCCTGGGGTCTACTCCTACATCAGGCTCCTGCTCAGTAGGAAGCCTGCTTCTCCCTCTGCCTGCTGCTCCCCCTGCTGTGCTCTCTCTCTCTCTCTCTAACAAATAAATGAGTAAAATCTTTAAGAAGAAAAACTGTTAATATTTACTAGCTGCAATCATTGATATACCCTATGACATAGTTATTCCAATTCTGAATATATCCAGAAATATGTACATATTTACCAAAACGATGTGCAATTATAATCCAGGCAGGTATTTATAAAACTCATACACTGGAAACCCAAGTGTCCATTGACTGGATGGATCGATAAATTATGGTGTATTCTTTGAATGGAATACCACAGCAATGAAAGGAAATCCTGCATATAATAACAGATCAGTCTTATAAACATGTTAAGCAAAGTAAGAGAAACACACAAAAAAATACATACCATAAGATTCAATTTCCATGAAATTTAAAAACAACAAGTAAAAAAGTCAGAAGTGGCTGGAAGGAGGCACCTGGGAGCTTTGGAATGCTGCTATGTTTTAATTCTTATTTTAGGTGCTTGTTACATGGATATGTTTACTTTGTGAACATTCAGTCAGCTGTGTATCTAGAATTTATGTACATTTCTAAATATATGTTATATTTCAAGAAAAAGTATAAAATAAAAACTAAGCACCCAAAACAAAAAGATGTTGTATACTATTAATAAAGAAAAGAATAAATAAGTACTAATAAAAGTAATTCAAAACTATTTTTATCTATTTCATCTTCTATAAATTCATATGTTGAGTGTGTTAATAGAGTGGACATTGTTAATAGAGTGGACAATTGTTAATAGAGTGGACAATCAAAAAAGTTTGAAGAGCACTGTTCTATTTTGTTTAGAAATGGGTTATCTCAAACGTTATTCTCTTCAGGGGTTTATAAGGCTATGGTGGCAATTTATTTTCTGGGCTTTAAATTCATCTGTGACCTAAACAGTTACTAGGAGTTACTAGTTTAGTTACTAGTTACTAAGAGTTACTAAATAGTTACTAGCAGTGAAATATAGTGTGTTCCTTCAACAAATACTGAGTACCCACTATGTACTAAACATTGAACGTAAAAGACCCAATAGGAAATTTTACAGCCTGTTATTTGCCAGTAGAATCTAAAGGAAAATATTTTTTTTAGTTTTATTTTATTTATTTATTTTAAGTAATCTCTACACCCACTGTGGGGCTCGAACTCATGACCCCGAGATCAAGAGTCGCATGCTCTTCCGACTGAGCCAGCCAGGTGCCCCTAAAGGAAAGTCAAATAGTAACCAAATAATCCTGTCTTGTAGTCAATGTCTTTGATTTAATCTTCATCTTAACTAGTTATCTGATTAATTCCTATTTCAGTTTGAAGTACACTACCATATTAATTTTAATGGAAACTCTTGTTTTTCCTCAGGTTTTGCGTCTACTAGATGTTGTTGGTTTGCCTGAGCTGGTTATTCAGTTGGCTTCATCAATATTAACTGAAGTAGGTGGTGACTGGAAAAGTCAGGTAAGAACTAACTATAATCTAGTTATTTCCCTTCGGATTTGGCATGGATGTGGCATTTTAATTACCATTGTTCTTCTTCCCTCTATTTGACATTTAGGCTACCTTGAGGACATGCATTTTCAAACATCATTTGGATTTGGGTCACAATAGCCAAGCATATGAAGCCTTAACCCAAATTCCTGATTCTAGCAGGTAGTCAAGCCCAGTCTTTTTTAAAGACAATTTACCAGCCTTGTTTAATCCACTGAGACCGTTTGTCCTCATGTCCCTTTTTTTTTCCCTCGTAGGCAGTTAGATTGTCTGCGGCAGCTGGTGGTAGTTCTTTGTGAACGCTCACAGCTACAGGATCTTGTAGAGTTTCCTTATGTGAATCTGCATAACGAGGTAATTTTAGTTGTCCGCTGATGACTGGACACAGCTGTGGTGGTTGTCATGCTCCCTACTAACTTTGATATCTGATTGCTTCCCCTTCGTTAGGTTGTGGCAATAATTGAATCACGCGCACGAGCTGTGGACCTTATGACTCACAATTACTATGAGCTCCTCTATGCCTTTCACGTCTTTCGCCACAATTACCGGAAGGGTGAGCAGTTGAAGCCAATTTGTTAGGGGCAACCTTAGCAGTTTAATCATGTTTTATAAAAATGCTGTTTGACTTAAGTAATTTTTACCTTACTTTCACCATTGAATGAGTGTTCTCTATATGCGTTGGGGGAAATTATGTTTAATTACAAGATTAGCTTCACCCTTTTGAGGATTACCTGCTAGCCTTAAAGACATGCACTTATCCCATTCTAGAACATTCTTTAGGAATCTTCAGTGAGATGTCATTCTACCTATATCTCCTGTCTGATATTAAAAGAAATGAACTTGTACTAGAGGCATCTGGAATTCTTGTGGCTGGTTTTGAGTTCTTGTGCCAGCTTGCTATTGCCCGTTTCTTATTGCTGATTATTTTGAGAGAAGTTGTAGACTCATGTTTCGATGTATAAATGCTTCAGGTGCATTTGCTAAGGACGTTTTCTTAGATAACCTCAATACAATTATCAGATTAAGGAAATATAACTAATTTCATGAATTAACTATAAATATGCTAATGTGATTTTTTTTTTTTAATAGCACATTCCTCCCATACCGTCCTTACCCCTGATCCAGAATCACATATTGCATTTATTTGTCATGTCTTTAGTTTCATTTTTAGTCTGACTTTGCCTTTTGATGTCGTTGATATTTTTGAAGAGTACAGACAGGCCAGTTGTTTTTGTAGAATGTATCTTAGTTTGGGAGTGCCTGGGTGGCTCAGTGGGTTAAAGCCTCTGCCTTCAGCTCAGGTCATGATCCCAGGGTCCTGGGATCGAGCCCCACATCGGGCTCTCTGCTCAGCAGGGAGCCTGTTTCCCCCCTCTCTCTCTGCCTGCCTCTCTGCCTGCTTGTCATCTCTGTCAAATAAATAGATAAAATCTTAAAAAAAAAAAATGTGTCTTAGTTTGGACCTGTATGATGATTAATGAAGTCTTTATCAGAACAGCTAAAATGGGGGTGCCTCGGTGGCTCAGTGGGTTAAAGACTCTGCCTTCGGCTAGGGTCATGATCCCAGGGTCCTGGGATCGAGCCCCGTGTTGGGCTCTCTGCTCAGTAGCAAGACTGCTTCCCCCTCCCCCCCACCTCTGCCTGCTTCTCAGCCTACCTTTTTTTTTTTTTTTTTTTTTTTAAGATTTTATTTATTTATTTATTTGTCAGAGAGAGAGAGAGAGCACACGGGAGAACACAAGCAGGCAGAGGCAGAGAGAGAAGCAGGCTCCCCACTGAGCAAGAAGCCCGATGCGGGACTCGATCCCAGGACCCTGGTATCACGACCAGAGCCGAAGGCAGCGGCTTAACCAACTGAGCCACCCAGGCGTCCCCTCTGCCTACTTTTGATCTCTGTCAAATAAAATCTTTTTAAAAAAAAAAAAAAAAAAGTAAAATCTTTGAGATGGAAAAAAAAAGAAAGAATAGCTAAAATGCAAAGGGACTGTATGTCTGTTTTAAGATCACATTTTACGAGATAACCACTGTGGATTTCCCCTGGAACTAGTAATATTTTTTACCATTTTCACTCAGAGAACTTTTCATAAGGTTTATTGCTGATTTTCATTGAAAGAATAGATGGAAGTAATTAATAAACCTTGTTCTTAATTTTCCTAATGGTGAAACATGTTTGCATGTTCCTTATATTCTTGACTCATACAGACAAGGACATGTAGATGATTAAAGATCTCTCACTGTTTGTTTTTACAATAGCAATGTCCATTACATCAACCTGGTTAAGATCACTTTAGTTGGAAGTGCCTGTGTGGCTCAGCCGGTTAAAGCGTCTGCCTTTGGCTCCGGTCACAATCTTTGGGTCCTGGGATGGAGCCCTACATCAGGCTTCCCACTCAGCAGACAGTCTGCTTCACCCTCTCTCTCTCTTCCTCCGCCCCTGCTTGTGCTTTCTCTCTCTCAAATAAATAAATAAAACGTTTAAAAAAAAAAAAAAGACCACTTTAGCTGAATTAATGTTCAGATCTTTCTGGAGCAAGACTTGTACTTCTAAAAAAATGTCTTAATATGGCAAGCACTCGGAAACATTTGTTGGCGGGGGAAAGTCAAGTCAATTTCTTTTTTTTTTTTTAAGATTTTATTTATTTATTTGACAGAAAGAGAGAGCACAAGCAGGGGTGTGGCAGGCAAGAGGAGAGGGTGAAGCAGGCTTCCCGCTGAGCAGAGAGCCTGACGCGGGGCCGTCCCAGAACCCTGGGATCATGACCTGAGCCGAAGGCAGACGCTTAACTGACTGAGCCACCCAGGCGCCCCGTCAATTTCATTTTAAGTAAAATTATATGAATTTAAAAACTGTTGGAATGAAAAATAATTTCATTTAAAAACTAAAAGAAAGGGGTGCCTGGGTGGCTCAGTAGGTTAAAGCCTCTGCCTTCAGCTCCGGTCATGGTCCCAGGGTCCTGAGATCGAGCCCTGTGTCAGGCTCTCTGCTGGGCAGGGAGCCTCCATCCCCACCCCACCCCCCCACCCCCGCCTGCCTCTCTGCCTATTTGAGATCTCTGTCTGTCAAATAAATAATTTTAAAAATCTTAAAAAAATAAATAAATAAAAGAAATGTTAAATGCTGTTTGGTTTCTGGAGTCTCGTGCTGCCTCAGAACAAGGTGTTTTTCAGTATCTCATTCAGCCCGTGTGACTCAAGTATTGTAAAGATAATTCATTCATGAGCAGAGCATCCAAACATTTCTTGGTTGCACTGGGTGGAATTAGATTAAAAATGTGGCTGAAACTAGCACTCTAATCTTTTGTACTATCTGGGAATGTAGTATCTAAAGTTAGAAGTAGGGGCACCTGGCGGGCTCAGTTGGTAGAGCTTACAACTCTTGATCTCAGGATCATGAGTTCAAGCCCCATGTTGGGTGTTGAGATCACTTTTAAAATGAATGAGTGGGGCGCCTGGGTGGCTCAATTGGTTGAGCGACTGCCTTCAGCTCAGGTCATGATCCTGGATTCCCAGATCCAGTCCCCCATTGGCTCCCTGCTCAGCAGGGAGCCTGCTTCTTCATCTAACTTTCTTCCTCTCATGCTTGCTCGCTCTCATTCTCTCCTCTCTCTCACATAAATAAAATCTTAAAAAAAAAAATAGAATGAATGAATGAATGTCAGAAATAACATTTACAGATTTTTTCTTTTTTTAATTATAATAAAATCTACATAAATAACAACCAATTTTTAGTGTTCAGTAGTGTTATGTATATTCACATTACTGTGTAACCAATGCCCAGAACTTTTCATCTTGCAAAATGGAAACACTAAACTCATTAAACAGCTTCCCATTTCTACCTCCTCCAGCCCCTGGCAACTATCATTCTACTTTCTGTCTCTGTGAATTTGGCTACCGGAATCATATCTTATTTGTCTTTTTGTGACTGGCTTATTTCACTTAGCCTAATAATCTTCAAAGTTCATCCATGTTATAGTATGTGACAGAATTGCTTCCTTCTTCTGTTATATGTATATGTCACATTTTGTTTATCCATCTATCAATGGACACTTGGATTGCCCCCATCTTGGCCATTATGAGTAATGGCTGCTGTGAACAAGGGCATACAAGTATCTCCTCAAGACCCTGCTTTCAGTTTTTAGGCTTTATGCCCGGAAGTGAAATTGCTGATCACAAGGTAGTCCCATTTTCAATTTTTTGAGGAACTGCCATACTGTTTTACATAACCGCTACATCAATTTACATTCCCACCAGCAGTGTACAGCAGTTCCAGATTTTCCACATCCTCACCAACACATGATTTTTGTGTGGTTTTAAGTTAAATCAGTTTTGTTTTATGTTTTAATATTTGGTAAGTATAACAAATTTTCTAAAACACATCTTTTTTTAGATTTTATTTTTTAAGTAATCGCTACACCCAACATGGAGCTGAAACTTGAAAGCTGTATGCTGTTCTGAGCCATCCAGGCATCCCTCTAAAACACATTTTTGAAATTCTGATGTTTAATTTATTATTGCCTCCTAGCTGGTACAGTGATGTTTGAGTACGGAATGCGTCTTGGCAGAGAGGTTCGAACTCTGCGGGGACTTGAGAAACAAGGCAACTGTTATTTGGCTGCTGTTAACTGTTTACGACTTATTCGTCCAGAATATGCATGGATTGTACACCCAGCATCTGGTGCAGTGGTATGAAAGCTTTCCACCTTGGAGTTTGGGGATCATTTCACTTACTTGGCTTGGTCCTTTTGAAACTATCACCTCGTTTTGTTTCATTTTGTTTAAAATTTCTGCTGGGATATTTGTGAACTTCATCTATTTTTGCAGCAATTCCTTTGTTATACATTACCACCCCTTTAGTTCTCAAGTTTAGAATTATTGTAGGAAAAAGTACTTGCAGAATGGTCTTGAGTTAGACCTAACTTCAAGCAAATTACTTAATTTTTTGCTACCCAATTATCCTCTTGTATAAAATAGGGATGATCATGGTGATGATGATATCTGCCTTATAGGATTGAGTATTAAATGAGATAATTCATGTAGATTGCTTAGAATAGTGACAGTGCCTGGCCTGCAAAAAGTGCTCAGTAAATGGTAGCTGCTTTTATTTCATTCATTTTTGTTAATTCCATCTACACATAACTGTTTTACACTTTTAAAAAATGCTGATGGTGTCATATATGTGCAGCTACTCATGTTGTATATCATTCGTGCATGTACTAGGCTGTTTCCCAGGGTCTGTGATGGAGAATATAACTCTGGAACCAAGGAAGGTCAGGTGGTTTATATGGAGGTTAAGTCAACATCCTTAGACCCAGTAACTGTTAGAACTAGCTAAGTGGGCCAACTTGGCAAACAACTCCATTCCTTTGTCTGATAGTTACAGTACCTTTGTAAGTGTCATGCTAGTTGAAATAAACATAATTTATGTAGCGAGAATTTAAGCATGAAAGCTCTGGATCACAAATATTTAGTAATATCAAAATTAGATACAGATGACCCTTGAACAACACGAGTTTGAACTGCACAGGTCCACTTACACACAGTTGTCTTCAATAAATGGAATAATGTAGGGGCGCCTGGGTGGCTCAGTCAGGCGCCAGACTCTTGATTTCAGCTCAGGTCATGATCTCAGATTCATGGGATCGAGCTCCGCGTTGGGCTCAGCTCAGCATCTGCTTGAGATTCTCCCTCTCCCTCTCCTTCTCCTTCTGCCCCCACTCACACATCCTCTGTCTAAATAAATAAATTTTTAAGGAATCTTTTTAAAAATGTAAATGTATTTCTCTTACAATTTTTTGAATGACATGTTCTTTAGCTTCTTTTATTGTGAGAATACAGCATATAATACAGATAACATAAAAATATATGTTAATGAGAGTTTATGTTCTTGGTAAGGCATCCTGACAACAGCAAGCTATTAAGTTTTTGGAGGAGTCAGAAGTTATATGCAAATTTTCAACTATATAGGACATTGGCGTCCCTAACCCTCATGTTGTTCAGGGGTCAACTATACTAACTTTTCAACTTTTCATTAACGTTTAATCATTTGTTTTGTCTTCTCAGTATGATCGTCCTGGAGCATCCCCTAAGAGGAATCATGATGGAGAATGCACAGCTGCTCCAAGTGAGTTGGGGGTCCCCTGTGGATTCTTGGCTTAAGCAGTAATTATGTAGTTGTGTTATAGTATTATCTGTATTAAATGTGTGGTTTTATATAGTGATTGCAACATGTAGAGCAATGTAAAAATAATGTAAAGTTTCTTTTAGCTTATTTTCAGTATTTTAATCTGCTAAAAGTTGTCTGGTTGCTCTTTGAAAACTTCATATGGCTATATGAGAAATGAAAATGCTTTAAAAAGAGTGTTGTTTGCTGTATTTAAATCAGCATAGTATCAAACTTGTTTCAGCAGGCTCCTTGGATATCACCATGGAGACATGATATTCCTCCTTAAAGAGCTTGGGCTCTAGGACATAGCAACCCTAATACTGCTCTGGGGTTGGACACACCAACCCTTAATTCTGCTTCTCTCACTGTGGGCATGTTCCTTTCTTTCTGACCCAGTAACAGCATTTCTGAGTTGTAATAGTTAAATGAAATTCTATGTAAAACACATTGTAAGCATCTCCTCAGCTGCAGCTGTTGTTACTGGAGTAGCTTGATTTAACTGAGCTGCATGCTGGAAGCAGGGCTGTTGCTTTATTTTTAAGTTCACTTTTATGGAGCCCTCCCTTCTCCCCCCTGCCATTTCCTTCCGGTGCCCTTGGAGTTGACATTGAACTACTTAATGTGTAGTGGGAATTGACAGGCTGAGTTAATAGGCAGTGATGATAGGGACTTCCTTTGCACTTTGGGAATCAAACATATTTTCCTTTGGTTTCTAGCGAATCGGCAGATTGAAATTCTGGAACTGGGCGACCTCGAGAAAGAGTGTTCCTTGGCCCGCATTCGCCTCACTCTAGCTCAGCACGACCCATCGGCAGTTGCGGTTGCAGGTAGCCACGCAGCAGTCTGGGGACACAGACAGCAGGCTAGACACGGTGTGCTAGACCAGCATGCCAGACGGGCCAAGCGCCTCTTCCTGCTCCTTGGAGAGACCTGTCCCCAGAGGTTACTTCAGGTCACTGGCAGGCACCACTTGCCACTAAATAACTCTTTTTGATTTCCACAGGAAGTTCATCAGCAGAGGAGATGGTCTCTCTCTTGGTTCAGGCTGGCCTTTTTGACACTGCCATATCACTTTGTCAGACCTTTAAGCTCCCCTTAACACCAGTCTTCGAGGGACTTGCTTTCAAGTATGTATAAAATTGTCTTTCTGTTGTCTTCATTTTCTAATGCAGAAATATTGCACTGCTGCCCAGTGTGAACCAGTGGTCACAGCCAGTTGTGCTTTGAAGAAGTGTTTTTTCTAGCCCACCACGGTGACTTTTTAAAATTTCTTTTAATTAATTATAATTTTTTTAAAATCTTGATGTATAGCTTCTCTTGAGAAGTCAAAAATTTGGCAACCCTAGCCCCACATTCCCCCAAGATAGTAGGATATGTGGTCTAAATAGTGGTGTCCTTTTTAGAAAAGGCCTATGTTCTTTTCATTTTTAATAATGCCTTGTACCTAAATATTAAACTTTCAGAATTTTTCCTTTGGAAGTAAATGACCCCCTAACACCAATGGCCTTGCTGGTCATCCATTTGTGTGGTTCTTTTCAGCACGTCAGTTTACCATGTGTGGAAACGTTTTCGTTGCAGATGCATCAAGTTGCAGTTGGGAGGCGAGGCGGCTCAAGCAGAAGCATGGTCCTGGCTAGCAGCCAATCAGCTCTCATCTGTCATCACCACTAAGGAGTCTAGGTACAGCCTTGGTGCTCATGCGCCCCAAAAGGGCTTACCCTCCAAATACTTCCCTCATGCACCCAGTTAGTGTCTACTGAATGCACTTCTGCTTCTTTAGAATCCTTCTCTAACCTTCATCTTCAGAAAACTTCTCTCCCTTTAATATAATTTACGATTTCTGTTGCACAGCTTGGTGCTTTAGAATTGGAACATTTTACAATTTGGAGGTGCTCTGACATGAGTTTTCAATCCCTAAATTAGCACGCCAATATCACTACTAAAATACAGATACATCACCCTCATCTTCTAAAACGGAACTTCTACATGAGTCTAATGCTTGATTGGGCTTGGAAACAGCGATCTGAGCCAGTTTCTTTGTTTTAGGGATCTGGAACAAAGAAGTTAGTCGAATTGTGTAGTCAAGTAAAGATGTGGTTAGTGGGAGAGATATAGAATCCAAGTCATTTGGCTTCTAATACTATCCCTAAACCACATTGACCCTAATAATATTAGTTGCCATTTAGTTATATTACCAATTCAGTTGTGAGTCTCTAAAGATTTTTTTTCCTTGTAAATACATGCTTTGAATGGTGCTGTAAATATCTGTTAAGAATCTAGAACTCGGGGCGCCTGAGTGGCTCAGTTGGTTAAACCTCTGCCTTCAGCTCAGGTCATGATCCCAGGCTCTTGGGATCAAGCCCCACATCAGGCTCCCTGCTCTGTGGGGAGACTGTTTCTCCCTCTCCCTCTGCTACTCCTCACTGCTTGTGCTCTCTCTCTCTGTGTCAAATAAATAAGTAAAATCTTTAAAAAAAAAAAAAAAAGAATCTAGAACTCATTAGTCCCTTCTGCTTTCTTCAAGTGCTACAGATGAAGCATGGCGACTATTATCGACTTACCTGGAAAGGTACAAAGTCCAGAATAACTTATATCACCACTGTGTAATCAACAAGCTCTTGTCTCATGGAGTGCCTCTGCCTAACTGGCTTATAAACAGTTACAAGGTATGGTATCTTAATTTGTACAGAGTAAAAAACTGATCTTTACAATTAAGAATAAATTTCATGAGATAATTAAAAAGAAAAGGTGGTAATTTATGAAAATATACTGACCTATGCTTTGGGCAGCTTCTCAGTGTTCGTTAAATACACTAAGAATAGCTTAACTTTAATTCCGTATGGAGTACTGGGTGTTTAGAATTGAAGTTCTGTGGGTTAGTGATTAAATTAATGCCTGCTTATTTGCTCATAGAACAATGAGTATATACTTAGAACAATGACTATATGTGTGACACAGTATTTACTATTACTCAAAAAATTCATAGAAGTGAGTAGAGTAGTTTTCAAAACTACAACAGGGTTTAAGTTTTTGTCAAAATTGGATTTTTGGACTGCCTACCTCAGAATTAGTTGGGTAGTGGACTTCTTCAAATACAGATTCCTGAGCCCCATTCCACACTTAAACATTCAAATTAATCTGGAGCTAGGATCTGGGATCTGTATTTTAACGAACTTGTAATTTGATACAGTGCATGCTTAAGTTTGAAAACTATATCTGGAATACATTGGGTGGGGTAGGGAAAGAGGTTGTAAAGCTTAAAATCAGGAAAGTTTATCTCCTTTTGGGGGGGGTGTTATTTGTTTAAGTTAGAAAGTAGAAAAGGCGGTTAAGCTGGTAAAAGGACTGTGATCAAATTAGAATATAGAAAATGTTATTACCTAATTAGTAGAGCCCTTCCAAACCAAAGTTGTAATCACTTTTGTTTCACCCTGAGTTGAACAAATTTAGCTCAGTTTTGTTTTTTTGTTTTAATTTTATTTATTTGACACACAGAGAGACAGTGAGAGACAGAGATAAGCAGAGGGGGTGGCAGGCAGACAGGCAGAGGGAAAAGGAGAAGCAGGCTCGCTGCTGAGCAAGAAGCCCAGTGTGCAGCTTGATCCCAGGACCCTGGGATCATGACCTGAGCTGAAGGCAGACGCTTAACTGACTGAGCCACCCAGGTGCCCCTAACTCAGATATTTAAAGTTGATAATTCTTTAAACTTCTTTTGCATTTGTCATTCATATATTTCTGAGAATAATGTGAATATATTGCTCTTTAGTATTCAGCATTTCTGAGAAGGTATGTTGACTTTTACTACTACTGTTGAAACTGAAGTAGAAAAGTGTTAAATAAAATGAGTCTAGGATGCCTCGGTGGCTCAGTCATAATCGTCTGTCTTCGGCTTAGGTCATGATCCCAGGGTCTTGGGATCCAGTTCTGTGTTGGGCTCCTTGCTCAGCAGGGAGCTTGTTTCTCCCTCTCCCTGCTTGTGCTCTTTCTCTGTCCTCTCTCCCTCTCTGACAAATAAAATCTTTAAAAATTTATAAATAAATAAAGTGTGCCTTCGATCACAAAACAGGGCAGGAAGGCCACTTAACAAGATAAAGTCTCACAGGTACCCAGAAGTGACTGGGCTCTTAGGAATACAGCCCTTATCCCAAGATAAGGAAACTCAAATGCTCATTTACTTATATTGAGAAGTATAAATGCCAGGGAATTAGACACACAGCATTCTTCAGTTATTGCCCAGGTAACATGGAAATAGGTAGATATTCTTAATCTCTGACTTTTTACAGAAGGTTGATGCTGCTGAGTTGCTCCGTTTGTACTTAAACTATGACCTTTTAGAAGAAGCTGTGGATTTGGTTTCAGAATATGTAGATGCTGTATTGGGGAAAGGACATCAGTACTTTGGAATTGAGGTAGGCATGTATGCATGTTTCTTTTTAATTGTGACGTTATCTTCCTGATAAAGTAAGGATGTGAAAGTAAATTGAACTATAGGACAGTGGATTTAATCTTTACTCTTTGTAGTTATACGACTAGTTTTCTCAACAATCAGGAACCGGCACTGTAGGGGTCTCCAGTTTCCTGTTTATAAACCGGGAATACATTTCATTTTTCTCCATCAAAGGAGTGTAGCTTTAGTTAGTACTTGGAGGAGTTAAGTAATTAAAAACAAAGTGTTCTTTTCTGTGTGCCAAAGACTGTGCTGAGTCTCTGTGTTTTCTCGTTTAATCCTTACAGCCACCTCTGAGAGATTGTTTTAACCCTTTTTTTTTTTTAAAGATTTTATTTATTTATTTGACAGAGATCACAAGTAGGCAGACAGGCAGAGAGAAAGAGAGAGAGAGCCCCATGTGGGGCTCGATTCCAGGACCCCAGGATCATGACCTGAGCCGAAGGCAGAGGCTTTAACCCACTGAGCCACCCAGGCGCCCTAACCCTTTTTTTAAACGCATGAAGAAACAGAGACTCAGAGGTTAAGTTGCCAAAGTTCACACAGATGGTAAATAGAAAAAACAGGTCTAAAATCTAGGTCTAGTTAACTACAAAGCTAAGCTCTTAAGCTACCTCGGGAAAGTATTGAGAACTCTGAAAGGTGAGCTTTCTCTTTCTCAAACTTTTTTCCCCAGATAATTGGAATTAAGTTTCAGACTGTAGTCTCATTCATTGACATTAAGAATTTTTTGTTGTCCATTTTTCCTCACTAGGCTTTAGGGCTCCTTAAAGACAAGAGGCGACATGAATTTAAAAAAATACGTATGAAAATAAATACATACATAGATACATACATACATTTGATTTAACTGAGAAAAGGACAAGTTTCCCAGTTGAAAAGAGAAGCAAGGTGGGGAGGGGTTGTACAGTTGTGTGTCCGTGTGCGTGTATATGCAATTTCTTATTGTAAAAAAAAAAAAAAAAAGAATTTTATGTTAATTCAAACCTGCGAAACTAACTGCCTGGAAGAAATGGTCCGCTTTTGAGATTTTCTTCAAATAGTAGATATTTTCCCTTTCAGTTTCCACTGTCTGCAACAGCTCCAATGGTGTGGCTCCCTTACTCATCTATTGACCAGCTTCTCCAGGCTCTGGGAGAGAACAGCGCCAATAGTCACAACATTGCCGTAAGTCTGTCCTCTCGTGAGGCATGGGTCTTCGTAAGCCCTTGTACTACCACTTACTCCTAGAGCTTGCTCTTCAATTCTCAAGGATTAAGGGGAGAGTAGAAGCCATTTGTTGCCCTTAACATGCTGGCCCAATCCCTTTACAAAATGATTAGTTAAGCCAGATATAGCCTCTCTGGTTCTCAGAAGACCGCTTGTAATGCTTTTATTAAAATACTGGGATGGGATGGGTAGGGTGGGGGGGTCACTGGGTGATGGGCATTTAGGAGGGTATATGCTGTGTTGAGCACTGGGTGTTACAGGCAACTAATGAATCATTGAACACTACGTCTGAAACTAATGATGTACTATATGTTGGCTAGTTGAATTTAAATTTTAAAAAATACTGGTGTGATTTGCATGTTTAGAAGACTCGTTGGGATAACAGGATTGGGGTACTGCATTTAACAGAGAAGTCCGATTTTATCAGTAGTCACAGTGCAGACCCCTGTACTGAATGTTGAGTAAATGAAGCAGAGCGGCGAACATCATTATGAGGGGGAGGCTGGTTGATGAAATCAAAGTGCTTAAAAACTTTTGTCTTTATTTAGTCCTTGACCTATTCTATAATGATTCCCTTCTTTTCTCCTACAGCTATCCCAGAAAATACTTGACAAATTGGAGGACTACCAGCAAAAAGTTGATAAGGCAACACGGGATTTATTATATCGCCGGAACTTGTGATCCGGATGGTTGCTTAGCCTTTGTAACCGCTTGGTGCCTCTTAGGGCTTAAGACTTTACCCTACAGGAAGCCTGTATTCCAGGACAACTTTTATACCTGTAAATGATGTATACGACATCACGTCTGCATTCTGCGCAAGAGAGGAGGGCAGATGAGTCACAGAACCTGTGCTTGCTGGCGGTGCTAACACACAATTTCTGGTTTTCAACCTTGGTCTCAAACAGCTGCTTTTGTATATGATTCACAAGCTTTTTTAGAGTTTCTATTTTTTTAAACTACCGAAGACATTCTTTATCTGCAAATTAAAACCCACCCTCACTTTCCAAAATAGCTGATGGTGGTTGGTTGGTTGTAGCTACCCACCAGAAGCTGTCACTGCAAATCCTTCCATTCTTCCCTATCACTTTTTGTATTTCAATGGAGTTATTTTGGTCCAGAACTGACATGTATTTTCTGTATTGCAGAGACTAATGATTTTGCATACTCTTTTCATTATTTATTGTGGAGTTTTTGTATGATCTTCAATAAAGTATTAAATAATTTGCATAGATTAAACCTAAAATGATGACCAGCTGTCAAAGAAGATACCTTATTTTGAATCTGGTTCTGAAGCTAAAGTTGAGTAAACTCTTAGCTAAGAAAAAAAATTGGAAATTTTGTCTATAAGAATAGCCAATTTTGAAGGTAAATTCTGTTAACTTCTATGATTTATGATAATCAAGCCGGACTTGATCATACTACTTGTGTAATAATGTATTGGACCAAAATATAACTTTCCTGGTCAGATTCAGAAGTCATGCCCGCAAATTTTGGGGAAGGTGAAAAACAAAATCTTGGATTTTATTCTGTATATTAAAATTTATCTTTTAAGGAAATGATCTGTATATTGCTTATATGCCCTTTGACCTTTCTTGAGTTTTCCATAGCCTTTACTTTTTATACTGTCAATACCATATTTACATTATATATTTTAAATAACAATGTGAGCTTCACTGTGGTACCATTTACTGGTAGATAATTGAGATGCATGGTTCTTCATTCATTTTAGCTGTGCCATGATTAATATGAAGTGTTTGATGAAATGAGCAACTGGGAAAGCCCTTACCCTGCCAGAGCTCTATAAACCTGTAGCTTCCAGCTTTGGCAAGAAATACACATATATAACCAAATATACACTTATAAAACCAAGAGAAAGATCTCACAGAACATGTATCCACACTCACTATGTGCCCTGATGTTTTCATGAGTCTAATGGACCCTAACCCATAGTCTGAAAAATAATCAAATCCTCTTTGAGCCATTTTGGAGAACAAGAAGTATTTTGAGCCTGGTCCTGTTCCAGAAACTTACCCACTTGTGTTGTTTAGTGGCAGTTCACACGACCCTGACCAGTTTTTCCTGTTGGCCGTATTTTGGTTCAAGACTTAACCCATCCTGGAGCCAACCCAGCTCTGCTTCCATTTTCTTCCACCTTCTTCACTTTGGTTCCCAACCAGAGCAGAAGGTAGAGATTCTTTGACTAAACTCTCTGTGCTTGAGGTCTGCGTTTTTGTTTTCCCAGACCATGTGATATATTTTAATAGCTCATAATACCGCTATTCCTTGTTTTTTTCCACTTCAAAATTTTCTGATTACAAAGTTAAAAGAGCTCCCTCCTGTGGTCGCTGTGGCAGCACATAAACGAAAAATTGGAACAATACAGAGAAGATTAGCATGGCCCCTACTTGAGGATGACACACAAATTAATGGAGCAATCCACTAAGAAAAAAGAGCTCCCTACTTTTTTAATACTTAGCTACCATTATGGATGCCTCCGTGGAGCTGCTGACTCTTGATCTCAGCTCAGGTCTTTTATCTCAGGGTTTTGAGTTCAAGCCCTGCATTGGCCCCACACTGGTTATGGAGCCTATCTAAAACTGAATGAATGAATAAAAGATAAAAATAAAGGGTTGATTCTAAGAGGAAAACTTCAGTTTTTAATGTAACAAGATATAACACCTTACCAACCTGTGACAATAAGATGGCATCTGTGAATAATAGAATTTATAACAAACGAGTTTCATATTGACCATTCTTACCAGGTTTATAACTGATTTTTGTGAACTGCCAAGAAAGCCAATGTGTTCTGCAAACCGTGTCGTGCAGTGTCCTCAGTGCATTGTCACCACTGCCATTTGTCCTTGCTGGCACGCTTGAGAGTCCTACGCTTGAGGGTCAGTTCTCACCAGCTCACTACTGGTTTTTCTTTCCCCATTCCGATTCCCTCCCAAAGTCTATGCTGTGTTGTCTCCTAAATCTCCACTGAGCACTTAGGGGTACAGAAAAACAGAAACTTAAAAAGCGGATGCAAGATCTGGAAGCTTATACAAACCACATAGATTCATCCCCATAGATTTCATTCTTCGGCCACCTTTCAGTTGCCAGCCTGCTCTGGTGTGCCTGACACCAACATTCCTCTTGCAGAGAGAAATGTAAATTTTTTTTTTAAAGATTTTTATTCATTTATTTGTCAGAAAGAGAAAGCACACAAGCAGGCAGAGAGGCAGGTAGAGGTGGAGAGAGAGGCAGGCTCCCTTCTGAGCAAGGAGCCCAATGGGGAACTCGATCCCAGGACCCTGGGATCATGACCTGAGCCAAAGGCAGCGGCTTAACCCACTGAGCCACCCAGGTATCCCGAGAGAAATGTAAATTTAAATGGAATTTCTATTTAATTAGTCAACAAAGGAAAGTCTCTCACAGAATTTACCCAACTTACCTCAACCCGGTACATTGTTTTCTACTAGAACACAGTATAACAGAAGGTTCTAAAGGGTCCTTTAACCTTCACAGTTCTTTCCAATTTTGTCTGTACCTAGAAACTGATAGTCCTATAATACTGTTTTTACATAAATCGAGACCTTATTGTAATAGGTAACTCAAAGCCAAGCCAGAAGAAGGTACCTTTCCACATCTGCACGGAACTCCACCATCAAAGGACAAATTTTTTGTTCAAATGACACATGCCACCCTGTATAAACAAAAGTATATATCCCAGTAAATGAGGTTTCATGGTTTAAATGAACTTATTTCTATAAAATACACAAGATCAAATAATGTAGTATAATAATACTTTTGGGCTCCAGGTTGGCTCAGACAGTAGAGCACGTGACTCGACCTTGAGCCTAGATATGTGCAAACTTAACTGTAAAGAGCCAGGTAATAGTTCAGGCTTTGTAGTCTACATATGGTCTCTCTCATATATTCTTTGAAATTTGTTTGTAGAATCCTTTAAAAGGCCTGATTTAGCTGTAATTTGCCCACTCCTCCTCAAGATCCTTAACACCTTCTCTGAGGCCAATCATAGCAAAATATGTCCCCTTCAAAAGCCAGTGGTACCCAACCCTGGCTAAACATTAGAATAATCTAAACTTTTATTTTCTTTTTTAAAGACTTTATTTATTTATTTAAGAGAGAGTGAGCATATGAGAGAGAGAAGGAGCAGGGGGAGGGAGAAACAGACTCCCGCTGAGCAGGGAGCCTGACGTGGGGTTCCATCCCAGGACCTGGGATCATGACCCGAGCCAAAGGCAGGCACTTAACAGACTGAGCTACACAGGTGCCCAGAGTAACCTAAAAAGCTTTTTAAAAAAATAATTGACAGGGGTGCCTATCTGGCTTAGTCAGAGGAGAATGAGACTCTTGATCTCAGGTCCTGAGTTCCAGACCCACGATGAGTGTAGAGATATTTAAAAAAATAATAAATATGGGCATGTGGCTGGTTTAGTCAGAAGACCTTGTGACTCTTGACCTTAGGGTGGTGAGTTTTGGCTCCACACTGGGTATAGAGATCACTTAAAAACTAAAAAATAGGGGTGGCCTGGGTGGCTCAGTCAGTTAGGCATCTGCTTTCCACTCAGGTCCTGGGATGGAGCCCGGGATCGGACTCCCTGCTCAGTGTGGAGTCTGCTTTTCCCTTTCCCTCTGCCTCCCTTGCCCGTACTCTCTCCCACTCTCTCAAATAAAATCTAATGGGAAAAAAAAACTTAAAAATAATAAAAATAATAAACTTTAAAAAAAAAAAAAAGAGTTTAGGGTACCTGGGTCGCTCAGGTCATGATCCCAGAGTCCCAGAATCCAGCCCAATGTCAGGTTCCTTGCTCAGCTGGGAGTCTGCTTCTTCCTCTCCCTCTGCTCCTCCTTCTTCTGATGATCTCTCTTGCACTCAAATAAATAAATAAATAAATCTTAAAAAGATATCTTTTAAAAAATATTTTATTTAGTTGAGGGAAGAGAGAGAGAGAGCATGAGCAGAGGTGAGTAGGAGCAGAGGGAGAAGAAGCTGGATCCCAGGACCCTGAGATCTGGACCAAAGCTGAAGGCAGATGTTTAATCGACTAAGCCACCCAGGTGCCCCTAAATAAATACACTTTTTGAAATAGATGATAGATAGATAGATAGATAGATAGATACATAGATAAACCAATGCAGGGCTCGATCCCAGGACCCTGGGATCATGACCTGAGCTGAAGGCAGTTCTTAACCAACTGAGCCACCCAGGATCCCCTGGCTTGTGGCTCTTGATCTTGGGGTCCATGGTGGGCACAGAGCTTATTTTAAGAGAAAAAAATTGATATGGGCTCTGTACTCCCACCCCCAATCCTGATTTAGATTTTTATACTGCTTTAGCACTTGCTCTCCAGATGGTTCTATGAACAGTCAGGGTTGAGAACCCTGGTTATAAATATTACAGTTATTTCAGTCACCTCCAGAAATGTAAGTTTCCCCCAAGGGAAAAAACCTTTCCCGTTTCTGTGCACTCTGGTTTAGCTCATAATCTCAACTTGATTCCAGCTGGTTATATAATAGCATCTAGACTTCTGTATAAACAAAATACTCATTAATAGTAATAAAAGCTGGGGCACCTGGGTGGTTCAGTCATTGAGTGTCCGCCTTCAGCTCAAGTCATGATCCCAGGGTCCCAGGATGGCCCTCGTTGGGCTCCCTGCTCAGCGGGAAACCTGCTTCTTCCTCTCCCATTCTCCCAGCTTGTGTTCCCTCTCTGGCTGTCTCTCTCTGTGTCAAATGAATAAATAAAATCTTTTTTAAAATAAAAATAAAAAAATAAATACCCATAAAAATAGTAATAAGAGCTACCATATAATGATCGCTTATTTTGTTCCTGGTACAAGGCAAAGATCTTAAAACTATGATCTCATTTAAACTTCATAACAACCCTATGAATACTGTTACTGGCACATTTTACAGTGCTGAAACAAGTTTACAGTTGTTAAGAAACTTGCCCAAGTAATCACATCTGGAAGGTGCTAAAGCTGAGTTTTGAACCCAGACATTTGGCTTCAGAACTCCTATGTACAACTACTATATTTCTTCCTTAAAAAAAAAAAAGAGGATATTATATTGTTTAAGATTTTATTTATTTATTTGGCAGAGAGAGAGAGAGAACAACGGGGGGAAAAGTAGAGGGAGAAGGGAATGGAGAAGCAGGCTCCCTGCAGAGCAGGGAAAGCCCAATAGTGGTGCTTGATCTTGATCCCAGGACTCAGGAATCGTGACCTGAGCCGAAGGCAGTGGCTTAACCAGCTGAGCCACCCAGGCGCCTCAAACTACTATATTTCAATATATTTCAATACTCTTCACTCAAGAAATAAGAAAACTGTGAACAGTTTCGAAACAGCAAATTCTCCCATTTCTAGCTGCTAATTTTTCAGAAATCTTGGGAGTCTAAACTTTGGACACTAATCCAGATATTTTTCCCATAGACAAGAAAAAAACTCTTGGTATTTATTTCAAGTCTGTATAATCTACATGCAGTACATTCATTCAAAAATTATGTCCCAGAAAGTACATTTCATAAAGAGGGGACAAAATGGACAAGTCACTGTCTTCATGGCTTTTGCATCCCAAAGTTGTCTGGTTCATTCATAAAAGCATGCAACTTGGGGCACCTGGGTGGCTCAGTACTTAGGCGTCTGCCTTTAGCTCGGGTCATGATCCCAGGGTTCTGGGATTGAGCCCTGCATTGGGCTCCCTGCTCAGTGGGAAGCCTGCTTATCCCTCTCCCACTCCCCTGGTTGTGTTCCCTCTCTCACTGTCTCTCTCTCTCTGTGTCAACTAAATAAATAAAATCTTAAAAGAAAAAAAAAGATCATGCAATGTTTGATCTCAGGGTTGTGAGTTTAACCCCCCTGTTGAGTGCAGAGATTATTTTAAAAACGTAAATTTGGGGCACCTGGGTGGCTCAGTGGATTAAAGCCTCTGCCTTCGGCTCAGGTCATGATCCTGGGGTCCTGGGATTGAGCCCTGCATCGGGCTTTTCTGTTCCTCTCTATGCCTGCCTCTCTCTGCCCACTTGTGATCTGTCTATCAAATAAATAAATAAAATCTTAAAAAAAAACCTTATAAAAAACGTAAATTTAAGGGACGCCCTGGGTGGCACAGTTAAGCCTCTGACTCCTGGTTTCTGCTCAGGTCCTGATCTCAGGGTGGAGATATTGAGCCCCAAGTCAGGATCTGCTCTCAACGTTCAAGAGTCTCCTTGAGATTCTCCCTCCCCTTCTTCCCTTCCTGTGTCCTCTCTCTAAAATAATAAATAAATAAAAATTTTTTAAAAAGATTTCATTCATTTATTTGACACAGAGATAGATCCAGAGAGCACAAGTCGGGGGAATGGCAGAGGGAGAAGCAGGCTCCCTGCTGAGCAGAGAGTCCTATGCCAGACTCCATCCCAAGACCCTGAAATAATGACCAGAGCCAAAGGCAGATACTTAACCAACTGAGCCACCCAGGCACCCCAAATGAATAAATCTTAAAACAGGAACAACTTGGGAGTACCTGGTGGCTCAGTCCATAGAGGATACGACTTGTGATCTCTGGGTTGTAAGTTCTCTTGATCTCAGGGTTGTAAGTTCAAGCCCCACTTGGGTGTAGAAATTACTTAAAAATAAAATCTTTGGGTTATGAGGGAAATACAGATCAAAACCACAATGAGATACCCTCTCACACCAGTCAGAATGGCTAAAATTAACAAGCCAGGAAATGACAGATGCTGGCGAGGATGCGGAGAAAGGGGAACCCTCCTACATTGTTGGTGGGAATGCAAGCTGGTGCAACCACTCTGGAAAGCAGCATGGAGGTTCCTCAAAAATTGAAAATAGAGCTACCCTATGACCCAGCAATTGCACTACTGGGTATTTACCCTAAAGATAAAAATGTAGTGATCCGAAGGGGCACATGCACCCGAATGTTTATAGTAGCAATGCCCACAATAGCCAAATTATGGAAAGAACCTAGCTGTCCATCAACAGATGAATGGATAAAGAAGATATGGTGTATATATACAATGGAATACTATGCAGCCATCAAAAGAAATTAAATCTTACCATTTGTGATGACGTGGATGGAACCAGAGGGTATTATGCTTAGCGAAATAAGTCAGTCGGAGAAAGACAACTATCATATGATCTCCCTGATATGAGGAAGTGGAGATGCAACATGGGGGGTTTAGGGGTTAGGAAAAGGATAAATGAAACAAGATGGGATCGGGAGGGAGACAAACCATAAGAGACAATCTCACAAAACAAACTGAGGGTTGCTGGGGGGAGGGGGGTTGGGAGAGGGTGGTGGGGTTATGGACATTGGGGAGGGTATTATGCTATGGTGAGTGCTGTGAAGTGTGTAAACCTGATGATTCACAGACCTGTACCCCTGGGGCTAAAAATACATTATATGTTTATTAAAAAATAAAAAAATAATAATTAAAAAAAATCTTTGGGTTATGGACATTAGGAAGGGTAAGTGATATGGAGAGTGCTGTGAAGTGTAAGCCTGACGATTCACAGACCTGTACCCCTGGGGCAAATAATACATTATATGTTAATAAAAATAATTAATAAAAACATTAAAATCATAATGGGGGCTTCTGGGTGACTGCCATTTAAGCATCTGCCTTCAGTACCTGTCATGATCCCAGGGTCCTTGAAATCATCCCCAGGTCCGGCTCCCTGCTCATCAGGGAGCCTCCTTCTTTCTACTCCTCTCCACTGTGCTCTATCTCTCTCTCAAACAAAATCTTAAAAAATAAGATAAAAATTTAAAAACAACATTCTGAGGGATCATCTATACATTATGGATAATGATATACAGGGTTCCGGTGAGAATAAAATACACTTATACTTGGTTGTTTTTGTTTGTTTGTTTGTTAAGATTTTATTTCTTTTGGGGGCATCTGGGTGGCTCAGCTAGTTAAGCAGCTGCTTTCAGCCCAGGTCACCATCCCAGCATTCTGGGATCGAGGCCAGCATGGGGCTCCCTGCTCAGCAGGGAGTCTGCTTCTCCCTCTCCCTCTGCTTCTCTCTTTCTCCTCAAATAAATAAATAACACCTTTTTTAAAAAGAGAGATTTTATTTGTTTTGAGAGAGAGAAGAAAGTGAGCACGAAGCGGGGGAGGGGCAGAGGAGAAAAGCTGACTCTCTGCTCAGCAGGGAACCTGATATGGGGCTCCATCCCCTTACCCTAAGACAACCCCTTAACGGACTGAGCCACCCGGGCACCCCTACAATTGTGCTTGCAAAGCGCTTAGACAGTGGCTCACACATAGTGAGGGCTCAATAAATGTTAGATATTATTAGTATGTTTTACTAAGAACTGAACCGCTGGGGATATAAAAATAAATACGCTCAGTTTCTTAAGATTGAGAAGAGGGAAACGGATATAACGGACTTAACGGCAAAATGTCAAGCACTGGGGAGGGCCTCAGCACTGTTAAAAGGTTGAGAGATGATAATGCCTGCGCTGGATATTGAGGAATGGAGAGTTTTGCCATGTGATAGTGTATTAGCTAGTCTTTAGCTGGCTGGCTCCAGAGGGGTAAGAAGGGGACGGGGTGGGGGTGCGGGGTGGAGGGCTAAAGGAAGATAAATCTAATAAAGCAGGTTGAGAATCGATGGACTAGACTGGGTAAGCTCCTGTACCCCATCGCAATAATTTAGGATTTTTCCTCCTATGCAGTATAACGTCTAGTGATTTTTTTCCAGCTGATAAGACTTTACAAAAGCATAAAGACCCACTATTTTAGGGCGCCTGGGCGGCTCAGTCTGTTAAGCGGCTGCCTTCGGCTCAGGTCATGATCCCAGATCCTCGGGTCGAGCCCCGCCCGCATCGGGCTCCTTGTTTCAGTGGAAAGCCTGCTTCTCCCTCTCCCTCTCCCTCTCCCTGCGGCTCTGCCTACTTGTGCTCTGTCAAATAAATCAATAAAATCTTAAAAAAAAAAAAAAACCCACTCTTTTATTTAGTGTTCAACGTCATACCCAAAGTAAGCCACAATAATCAGGACGAAAGTCTAGAAAAGGCCTGAAATGCAGCACAGCTTCCCAAAGGCCAAAACAAAACAATATAGCCAACAGCAAGCCGAGAAGAGGGACAAGATGGAGGACGACGCGATGAAGAAAAGACTTCGCAAAAGACGCATGGGTGGAGTCCGACGTAAGGGAAAGTCATTCTAACTCAGGCCCTTCCGCGCTATTGGCCTGACTCTGACTCTTTTTCCTTTTCCATTGGCTCCTGGCTCCTTCGATGGATCAAAACAGCCAATCGCCTAGCACCGTGGGTAAAGCCCGCCCTTCCTCTCTGAGGGGAGTAGCCAGAAGAGCGTAGAGGACCCAAGGCGCTTGCGCGGGCGCGCGCTCCGCCGGTTAAAAGCAGATTCTCTCAGGAGGCGGTGTCGCGGTCCATGAATATTGATTACGCAGCGCCGAGCCGAGCGCCCGCCCCTCTCGGCTGGCCGACGCTCGCGGCTCGCGCTCGAGCTCGCGATGGGGAAGAAGTCCCGGGCGGTACCCGGCCGCAGGCCCATCCTGCAGCTCTCTCCGCCGGGGCCCCGAAGCAACACGCCGGGCAGGGATCCGGAGCCGGAACCCGACACGGAACCGGACTCGACGGTGGCGGCGCCCAGCCAGCCAGCTCCGGCGGCGCCACCGCCAACTACGACGACGACGACCACGGTGACTGCTGCCGCCGCGGCCCCGGACGACTCTCCTTCAGAAAGTAAAGGTGCGCGAGGGGCCCCGACACTTAGGTGGGGAGTCCGAAACTCGAGCTCGGGGCTTGCGGCCTACGGCGAGGGCCGTGGGAGGAGGAGAAATCCAGGCCGGGGGTGGGGGGGCTTCCTGCACATCCGAGGCCTGCTGCGTGGGGCCCGAGAGGAGGACCGCTGTGGGCCCCGGGGCCGCGCAAGGGCCAGCGGCGCCGTGCGCGCCCGCCCGGCTGACCGAGAGGCGCCATCTCTGGTGCGGGGCTCGGCCTGGCATCCCGAGTCTCCTTGATGTGCAGTCTCGGCTTTGCATAACTTACGGATATTTGTGAAAGTACGAGCTTCTCGTCCGAGGCCTCGTGACCGGGAACCTGGCCTTCCAACACACGTCATGTGTTTTTCCCTTCGTTTTTGTCAAAACCGAGAGGGACCCTCTAGAAGGCAGCAAACCCATTTTATTGTAGCCCCCAAATTCCTTTAGAAGTGAAACTGGTGCGTTCCCGAGTACTTGTTTGTTCCCAGAATGGTCTTGGATTAAGAGTAACTGCAGCGCTGCTGCGGGAGCCAGATGCCCGAGAAGCCGCGACCGTTTCAGGCGCTAAAAAATCCCGTTGGGTAGTGCCTGCGCGGTGTGGGGAGGGGCGGCGGGTAGCTATAGCCGTGTTGTCGTAAAGGCCCGGTGGTAGCCCGGAGATTTATTGTGTGTTTATTTTTAAACGTTTAAATTATTTCAGATGCATTTCATGTACCATAATCATATTTTTAATGTTAAAGTCACGTGGAAGAGGCCAGTTCTGCTTGTTTATCGTCTCCCGATTATTTGGGTCAGGGATGAATTTACACACCCTGTTTTCAAATTGGTGAAATAGAGACTGGGAAGGTCAAATCGAAGATTGTTTGGTCATTCGTAGTGTTTTCTCTGGTCCATTGGCACACTGGTTTTCTTTTGTTCTTTTTTTAAAATCCAGATGAGCAGGAAGTGGTGGTGGAGGTTCCCAGAGTTCCGAATCCTCCCAAACCAGTCATGACCACCAGACCTACAGCCGTTAAAGCAACAGGTACAATTTTTTTTTTCATGTTTTCTACAAGGTCTTTCATTAAGATCAAATTGGGTTTGTATATATTTTGTTGAATGCTTCAGTGTCGCAAATTTACTGTTCTCCCATAAATGGAAATTTAAAATTTTTGAAAATGAAAGTAAAATTTTTCTGAGGGCTTGCTGGTATATACACATTAATCAAAGCAAAATTTGTTGTTGCTTTTTCTCTGTACCCAAGATACTTTGTACTGCTTTTCTTCTAATGCTGTTTGGTAGTTTTCTGGCTCGCCTGCCAGCTTGGTGTTCTTCAGAGACCTCAGGGATGTCTTTCATTCTGTGCATTTCTTCTTCAGCACAGTGCTTTGAGGTACCTAGTGAATACTTTTGGAGCTGAAAATTGCCCTTATTAAATATTTTTTTTTAGCATTAAGGAATATTCAGATATACAGGAAATGCCAAGAATGTTAGTTTTCTCCATTCTTTATATGTCTTGAAAGATCAAAACACGTTTCGTACTATGCATCTAATAATTTTATTCTTTTAAGTTTGGAGGTTTCTGTATGCTATATTAATACACCTGAAATAATAGATGCTTGTTCCTCTCTGCTTCCATTTGCCACTTCAAAAAAAAAGTTGTTAAAATGTTTTTATAATACAGTAGAGCAAGCATATCTAATACTTTTATGCAGAAGAACATTAGGGTAATATGCATATGAAATTCTCTAAGGAGAAATTCAGAGTAGCCTCTGAAATTAGATCAGTAGACTACTATGATTCTTTTAGCCTATTGATTGTTAATGGTTTCTATGACCAAAAGAATTAAAACTGTTTAAATGTTATAGTTACTAGAAATAAGACACAGTTACTGTTTGAAACTTAAAAGTAAGGTATACACCTAAGAAATAATTTTCCACCTAATGTAGATTGATTTGCAAATGGTGCTTATGGAGGTTTGAACAGTCAGCATCCCTCTCAAAAAAAAAAAAAACAACAAAACTGCTAAGGACTATGGCTCTGAAGAATGTCCTTGCTTCCTCTGGTTTTAAGTAGAAACAACATCTCAGTAGTAGTCTGGAGTAGGTCCCATGAGGTTTGTTTTGTTGTTGTTGTTTTTTTTTAATTAAGTAATTTTACATAGTACTTAGGACTTTTTTCAGTGTTATTCTAAATTCATGCCTGTTCCTTATCAGTGATGAACTAAATTTCATGTGATTAGAACTTACATGCATTTCACAACTTGCTTTTATCTTGCTTTTATTCCTTTAGCATTACTTTCTGTCCCCTTAGCATTATTTCATGTAATCTTATAATGATCTGATTAATCATGAATTAGTACTGCATCAGGTACTGTGCTGTAATTTGCTTTATGAGTCCCCTGAGAGCATTTGAGTTGTTCATAGCTTTATTTACTTAATAAAGCTGTAGAATCCTTGTGTGAAAAAATTTTTGAGTTATTTTGGGGGTTATACTCTGAAAAATGGGATTATGTAGCTGAAAGAAACTTGAAGAGTTTTGTGGGTCTTGGTATATGTAACCACATTATTCTTAAGAAATAATTTATGTTGTCTCTACAGTATTAAGTATGCCTATTTCCCCAATATATTGGGTTTAATCATTTTCATTTATTTTGCTGTTTAACAGTCATTATGTTATTAGCTTGAAAGAGGTTTGATGTGTGTACTGTGAAAAGCTCTGAGGTAAAAAAGGAATAGGTGGGCCTTGGCTAAACCTCTCGCCTGTGAGACCAACTTTCTGAGTCTGGGGAACTACCTACCCCTGCTTGAAGAATTTTGTAATAAAAATTCCATGCAGCTCATCTGGTTGGAACCTTTTACCAAAGGATGTGGAATTAAGGCTAATGATCTAGATGATTATATATATAATTTCCTGTAGGAAGTATTTATAAATTTCCCACCCTCCCCCCCCATCACCCAGAAACCAGTGCTGAATACTAAAGTGCAGATTCTTTTCATACGCAAAAGCTTCTTTTCGTATTACTACCCTTACTGGGCTATTACCTCTTATCAGAAAATCAGGAAGGTTGATGGACATGCCACAAAATGATGAGAAATAAAATACTTGGTAATTGGAAAATGGAGAACTGTCAGATGTCCACTTAAAAATCTTCCTAATCAGAAAAAATTTAGTATATGTGCTGCCGAAGCGAGCACGCTAATCAGAAAAAATTTAAAGAAAATAAAAATCTTCCTAATCAGTTTTAAATATTTTAGAAATTGGTATTTAGTACAAGAACTTATAAAAATAATGAAGGCAAGATGTATATGACTAAAGCAATGAATATGAACTATGATAAATAAAAGGAACTTTTATTTTTAGGTGATTTCATGAATTCATTTATGGAATTATGGTAAAACTGTATTTTACTTCCTGATGAGTCTGTTCATTTACCAAATATTTATTGAGAACATAGAATGTTGCCAGGTACTGGGAAATTTATCTTACTGATAGCTGAAAAGTTTAGGTGGTGTTTAACATTTAATGTACTTATAATGAAATGATCTATAAAAAGAATATATATGCTTGTTTAATTGTAACAGAGTTGCCACAGGTAGAACAAAAGGAAATGGCGTACATAGCAGCATCACAGAGGCCATACCTGATACGTCTTGAGTTTGAGGAAGACATTGGTGATAAGTTGCTGGGTTTTTGTTGTTTGCTTTGATTCTAGCACTTAGAATTCCATTATTATTTGTTGCTTCTTGTTTGAGGAAAAATCACTAAAGAAAGATTTTTAGTTTAAAAATCTCTTTGTTTCATCTACTAAACCCTAATTGGCTTGCTTATTTGGGATGGACACATAAAGCAACACATTCTAAAATCAAGATTTACCATTTGCTATTTTGACAGAGTATGAGGTTGAATGATTGTGTATTTTGAGAAGGATATCAAGCAGCTATGTGAATGATTTTATTAGCTCTAAGCATAATGTAATTTAAATCTCTCTGTGGTAGTTCAGTGATGATTTATTTTGAGGTTGTGGTCTAATCTGTAAGTAGAGTAAATGTAAACTCTGACTGAAGAACCATGTCATATTCTTTTTTGACTACTTCTTGGGGCATCCTGGCATTGTTATTAACACTGTTTACCATTTTGCTTCTAGGAGGTCTGTGCTTACTTGGTGCATATGCTGACAGTGATGATGATGAGAGTGACGTTTCAGAAAAACCAGCACAGTCTAAAGAGGCAAATGGAAACCAGTCAGCTGATATTGATAGTACACTGGCCAACTTCCTAGCGGTTAGTGGTGCTTTTGTTTGGGTTTTTAATTATTGAAGCCACTTTGGGACCTGGATCTCAAGTGATTAGCCTACTTTTTTGTCAGACTCAGTGTTTCCCACTCCCTTCTTTTCCCCTTCTATCTCTCTTCCTTAGTCCCTCCCCACTGTTCTCTTCTCTTTTCTTTCTGTAAAGGTTGTAAGGAGGAGAAAAACGGAGAATTACAGGGTTTGAGGAACTTTTATGTAGTTGGGAGATGAGAGTTTTGATTCGAGAAGCTGAAAACTGTGTAGAACCTTTTTTTAAAAGATATCATTTATTTATTTGACACAGAGAGACAGCAGGAGAGGGAACACAGGCAGGGGGGTGGACTTTCTACTGAACAGGGAGCCCAGCTCAGAGCTCAGACCCAGGACCCTGGGATTATGACCTGAGCCAAAGGCAGATGCTTAACAACTGAGCCACCCAGGTGCCCCCTAGAATTTTTTTATAGTGGTTGTCATCTTCAGTTTTCTGGTTTTGAGGTTATTAATGCATTTGTTAATGTTTTTATTCTAAAGGAGATTGATGCTATAACAGCTCCTCAGCCTGCAGCTCCTGTAGGAGCTTCTGCTCCACCTCCAACTCCACCTCGACCAGAGCCAAAGGAATCAGCAACATCTGCGCTATCTTCTACTACTTCAAATGGAACAGACACAGCTCAAACTGCAGGGTGGCAATATGATACTCAGTGTTCACTAGCAGGAGGTAAGTGGGATCCTTTGGGGGTTTTTGTTTGTTTGTTTTTGATCTTTTATTTTACTTACTTTTTAATTTTTTTAAAGATTTTATTTATTTATTTAACAAGAGAGACAGCAAGAGAGGGGACACAAGCAGGGAGAGTGGGAGAAGGAGAAGCAGGCTTCCTGCAGAGCAAGGAGCCCAACACAGGACCCAGGGATCAGGACCTGAGCTGAAGGCAAATACTTAATGGCTGAGCTACCTGGGTGCCCCTATTTTTTATTTTTAAAATATTTGTCAATGAGAGAGTATAAGCAGGCAGTGGCAGTGGGCGAAGCAGGCTCCCTGCTCAGCAAGGAGCCTAATGCAGGACTCAGGCCCAGGACCCTGGGATCATGACCCGAGCCGAAGGCAGCCGCCTGACTGACTGAGCCTCCTAGGCATCCCTGATCCTTTGATTTTTAAAGAAATCTAAAGTGCAATTTTTTAAAGGTGTTCTAGGCATTGACATTGCAAAAGATGAAAACCCCTATGCTTTAGCCCCAGACTTTAGGATTGTGGTCTTTTAAGTTCATTGTTTGTTTGTTTGTTTTTAAAGCAATGGGTTTGTGTGTGTGTGTGTGTGTGTGTGTGTAAGATTTTAATTTATTTATTTGACAGATCACAAGTAGGCAGAGAGGCAGGCAGAGAGAGGGAAGCTTTCTTAAATTCTGCATGAGTGAAATCATATGTTATTTGTCTTTCTCTGACTGACTTTGCTCAGCATTATACTCTCTAGCTCTGTGTTGGGAATCAGCAAGATTTCATTCTTTTTTATGACTGTGTAATATTCCATCATGTATATATACCACCTTCTTTATTTATTGATGGATTCTTGGGCTGTTTCCATAATTTGGTATTATAAATAATGCTATAAACATAGAGGTGCATAGTATCCTTTTGAAATAATGTTTTTGTGTGTTTTGAATAAATACCCAGTGGTGTGATTACTAAATCATAGGGTAGCTCTATTTTTAATTTTTTGAGGAACTTCCATACTATTTTCCACAGTGGCTGCACCAGTTTACATTCCTACCAATAGTGTAAGAGGGTTCTTTTTTCTTCACATTCTCACGAACACCTATTCCTTATTTTTTTTTTTAAGATTTTATTTATTTATTTATTTGACAGACGTCGCAAGTAGGCAGAGAGACAGACAGAGAGAGAAGGGAAGCAGGCTCCCTGCCGAGCAGAGAGCCCGATGTAGGGCTCTATCCCAGGACCCTGAGATCATGACCCGAGCCAAGGCAGAGGCTTAACCCGCTAAGCCACCCAAGCGCCCCATATTCCTTATGGTTTTTAGCCATTCTGACGTGTGGGGTGATACCTTGTTGCAGTTTTTTTGTTTTTTATTTTTTTTTCTTTCAAGATTTTATTTATTTGATAGAGACTCAGTGAGAGAGGAAACACAAGCAGGGGAAGTGGGAGAGGGAGAAGCAGGCTTCCTGCTGAGCAGGGAGCCTGATTCGGGGCTCGATTCCAGGACCCTGGGATCATAACCTGAGCTGAAGGCAGACACTTAACGATTAAGCATCCCAGGCGTCCCTGTCTCGTTGTAGTTTCGCATTTCCCCGATGATGAGTGATGTTGAGCATCTTTTTATGTGTCGGCCATCTGTATGTCATCTTTGGAGAAATGTCTGTTCATCTCTTCTGCCCATTTTTATTTTATTTTTATTTTTTAAAAAATATTTTATTTATTTATTTGACAGAGATCACAAGTAGGCAGAGAGGCAGGCAGAGAGAGAGAGAGAGAGAGAGAGAGAGGAGGAAGCAGGCTCTGCCGAGCAGAGAGCCCAGTGTGGGGCTCCATCCCAGGACTCTGTGATCATGACCCAAGCCGAAGGCAGAGGCTTTAACCCACTGAGCCACCCAGGCGCCCCACTTCTGCCCGTTTTTAATTGGATTATTTGGTTTTTAGGTGTTGAGTTATGCAAGTTTTTCAATATATTTTGGGTACTAACCCTTTATCGAATATGTCATTTGCAAATACCTTCCCCCATTCAGTAGGTTTTTTAGTTTTGTTGATTAGAAATTTGTGTTTTAAAATTTGTTTTATTTTCTTTTAGTTGGAATTGAGATGGGAGATTGGCAAGAAGTCTGGGATGAGAACACAGGATGCTATTATTATTGGAACACACAAACAAATGAAGTGACTTGGGAATTACCCCAGTATCTTGCTACCCAGGTACAGGGAATACAGCATTACCAACCCAGGTAAGAATATACTTGAAAAAGAAATTACTTAAGAAGGAAGTTAGAGTTTTATCTTTTGTTGATAATATTTGCCTTCTGTTTCTCTTGCTAAGTATATATATACGTGTGTATGTGTGTATATATATATTTTGTTTGTTTTTAGTTCTGTAACAGGTGCTGAAGCTAATTTTGTGGTTAATACAGACGTGTATACTAAGGAGAAAAATGTTTCTGTTTCCAGTAGTAAAAGTGGACCAGTCATAGCCAAGCGAGAAGTTAAAAAGGTCAGTTTCATGACTTATTTGCTTATTTCAAATCTAAAGAACTTGACTTATTTTTGCACAGGTATAGACATCTTCTGTTATTATTTTACAACCAGATGTGAAAATAAATAAATGCTGATTCTTAAAGCTTTACTTAATGTTTATATTTAAGATGTAGCATTTATAACAGTTGTCCAGTTTAGTGGTTCTTTTGGAACTTTAGGGTACCGCCGAGGTTCATTGGGTCATTGTGAAGGATGGGGGAGCAGCAGGCAGGGCTTCAGATCTCCTTTTCCACTGCAGAATAGCTCTATTTTGGGAACCCCACGTAAGTTTTTTGTTTTTGGGTTTTTAAAGATAAGCTGCCATAAAAATTAAAATCTATTATTAGTAAAATAAGCATTTCTATAGCCTCGTAAGACAAAAGTAAGTTATATTCTGTAGTGTGTGTGTGTGTGTGTGTTGAATTTTAATTTATCTTGAATTTTAAATGATGAATTTAAATGGGGAGTATGGTAAGTATTTTCATGGGGTTCTTGACTGACTCAAGTAAGTAGAGGATGCAGCTCTTGCTCAGGGTTGTGAGTTCAAACTCCATGTTGGGTGTGGAGCCTCCTTAAAAATAAACACACACACAAATACACACATACTTTTAGAATAATTTGGTCTTTATAATAGAAGGGACATAGACTAAATATTACCCCACTGAAGGAAATGGGCACTTTAAGTTTAATCACACGTTTCATTTTAGAATTATTTTACTTTCCTCTAAATCACCTTTCTAGTGTGCCTGTGAAGTTATGTCATTATACAGAAGGGTGGAGATTATCTAGTTATATGTTGAGGTGACAAAACTTTTTCTTTTTTAAAGCAGACTTACTCTTTTGCCATCTGAATTGTTTTTAGTTTTGGAGGCAGAGCAATGGGTGATAGAAAGGTGGGCAGTTTAAGGAGGGCTGGTGAGTGGTAGAGACAGGCAGAAGTATATAGAAAATCTGAAAAAGGTGAACAGAGGATGAAGACCAAAACTAAGATTCCGGAAAGGTAGCTGCCTAGCTCCCAATTTCATCATCCTGTACCAACCTGTCTTTCTCATTTGATGTCTTGTGATCAGTTCCTTTTCTGACACAAACTGGTTTCTGGAAAGGGAATCCTTTCTGTTTTGGAGGTTACTGATCTAAATTACAGGTCTGCCTCAAGGATGTGTGGAGCAAGGGTGACCATTAATTTGTATACTTGAAGTTCAAGGCAATGTGGCCTACTTCTGGAAAGACCTGGATTCTTTTTACTCCTGATTGGGGGAAAAACCCAGCCTTGGCAGGGCCCAGATAGAGTACAGAAGGCAGATGGGCGCTGGGTTCAGGAGAAGGAACTGAAAGACTAGTTGTTTCAGTTGTCATCTGACTCTCCTTTACTGCCCCTCTGGAAACTGACAGAGGATGGGGCTCTGGCAGGAACAGCAGGTGGTCTTGGCTTGGCCCTCTGACTAATGAGAACTGCAGACAAAGGGCCTGACAGGTAGACTGAGAGTCAGTGATTGGCAACTGACAAAACTCAGATCTTTAAAAAAAAAAAAAAAAGTGGGGGGTGCCTGGGTGGCTCAGTTGTTAGGCGTCTGCCTTCGGCTCAGGGCATGATCCCAGGGTCCTGGGATCGAACCTCGCATTGGGATCCCTGCTCAGCAGGAAGCCTGCTTCTCCGAGACTCTGTTACTCCCCCTGCTTGTGTTCCCTTTCTCGCTGTGTCTCTGTCAAATAAATAAAATCTTAAAAAAAAAAAAAAAAAAACACCTCAGATCTTATTTCATTTTAAAATTCTGCTTCTGGTAACCTGGCTTTAGACTTGAAGAATAAGGATATGTATGAATCCCACCCAGAACTAGGTTCTAGTTCAAATGCTGCTTTCTTAAAGTAAGATATTTGTATTATATTCATGTGAGGAAAATTGTACAAACATATTACTAATCTGTTGGTAGCCAGTGGCTTTTAAGACTATCCAGTAGTAGGGGTGCCTGGGTGGCTCTGTCAGTTGAGCTTCTGCCTTCAGCTCAGGTCATGATCCCAGGATCCTGGGAACGGGCCCCGCATCAGGCTCCTTGCTCTTCGGGGAGCCTGCTTCTCGCTCTCCCTTTGCCTGCCACTCCCCTGCTTGTGTGCGTGCACACTCTCTCTCTCAAATAAATAAAATAAAATTTAAAAAAATCCAGTGATTGGGGGTACCTAGGTGGCTCAGTTGGTTAAGCGTCTGCCTTTGGCTCAGGTCACAATACCAGAGTTCTGGGATCAAATCCCACATCAAACTCTGCCTAGCAGGAAGTCTGCTTTTCCTATTCCATCTGCCCTTCCCCCTGCACAAGCTTTCTCTCCCTCCCTCTCTTTCTCGCTCTCTCAAATAAATCTTAAAAGAGAATATCCAGTGATTGAAAAATGGTCAATTTTGGCATGAACAAATTGAATATATATTCAGGTGAGGGTTGTTTTTTCTCTATTTTTTTTTCTAAGATAAATGAGATTATTTTACCCTTTATAGGAAGTAAATGAAGGAATTCAGGCTCTCTCAAATAATGAGGAGGAGAAGAAAGGGGTGGCAGCATCACTGCTTGCTCCTTTGTTGCCTGAGGGAATAAAAGAGGAAGAAGAGAGATGGAGAAGAAAAGTAATTTGTAAAGAAGCAGAACCAGTCACAGAAGTGAAGGAAACCAGTACCACAGCAGAAGCAGCAGCAACGATAGTTAAACCACAGGAGATTACATTGGACAACATGGAAGACCCTTCTCAGGAGGATCTTTGCAGTGTTGTTCAGTCTGGAGAAAGTGAGGAAGAAGAGGAACAAGATACCCTTGAGCTGGAACTTGTTTTGGAAAGAAAAAAAGTAAGGTTTTGAAGCTTTTGTTAGATGCCTTTTCTCTCTTCTGTTGGACTCTGGGATCATTGTGCTCAGTTTACTGCCATTACTGGGATTTTGTTACCTTTACATCTAGTGATGTTTAAGCTTATACAATTAAAGTTTGAACTGTGGAGTTGTAGTTCTTTGGGTTCCTGATGGTGCTTTTGATAGTTGATAGCTAATAAAAACTGATACTGCTCTGATTTAAAGATAGCTGGATATAGTGAATAATACATCTTTTATTTAGCTTCTTAACAAATGAGCATTGTAAATTTTTGGTGGTAACTTGGTTTTCACCCCCATGGTTAAGGCACAGGTTGACTTCCAGTGATCACCCATGGAATTGTTCACATAGTTAAATGGGCCTTGTAAGATTAAGAGGAATCAATAATTTCATGTGCTTTCCTTTCAAGAAAGATGGTCCATAGGAAACTTTCCTGATTGAGAAATTGGTTTTTGCCTATTTTCTGCCCTGATTTTTCTTGGAACAGTTTCATTTACTACTTTGAATATGGAGTAAAATCTTAATGGGTGTTGTAACAGGAATATCTTCTTGAAGTTTTCCCCATTTTGAAAAATTTGAAGCTATGGAGAGGGACAAGCTAAGTTAGACTGTGTCTATTATGTTCATATATTGGAAAATTTGTCTCAGTGGATCTCTGGGACCTATCCCATTCAAATTGATGTTTTTTAAACTACAATCATGAATAAGCATTTAGTGGATACTAATAAAAAATATGAGCATAATGCTTGGCTCTGATGGAAAAGTGTATTAAGAAACACTTCCTGTTCTCAAAGCATTTTAATTCTCATAATATGTGGTTATCATTCCTGATATTCACAAATGCTTAAATGTTGGTAAACAGCTAATGACACTCTTAACTTTGTTGTCCTGTTCCTCTTAGGCAGAGCTACGAGCCTTGGAGGAAGGAGATGGTAGTGTGTCAGGGTCTAGTCCGTGTTCTGACATCAGCCAGCCAGCATCTCAGGATGGAATGCGTAGACTTATGTCTAAAAGGGGGAAATGGAAGATGTTTGTTCGAGCTACAAGTCCAGAATCTACTAGTCGGAGTTCCAGCAAAACTGGGCGAGAGACTCCAGAAAATGGAGAAACTGGTAATTCATGTTTTACTTTAAACTTTCAGAGTTGAAAGGTGTAGAGGGAGGGCGCCTGGGCAGCTCAGTTGTTAAGTGTCAGCCTTTGGCTTGGGTCATGATCCCAGGGTCCTGGAATCGAGCTCCGAATCAGGGTTCCTGCTCAGCGGGAAGCCTGCTTCTCCCTCTCCCACTCCCATGCTTGTGTTCCTTCTCTCGCTATCTCTCTCTCTGTCAAATAAATAAAATCTTTAAAAAAAAAAAAAAAGGTACAGTGGGAAAATCCTTTCCCTTTTTTGGTTCCCTCTGAAGCAAAAAGGAGATAGCACTTAATCCTTTCATGGAAGTGCTGGAAAGGAAGCTTTCCTTTCACTTCTTTTTCTATCCACCTCTAGTGGAGGAGTAAGAGTTAAGAGCTGCCATCCATTGGGTTGTAGATTCACTACTACCTCTCCCTCAAAAGAAAAGACTGATTCCACCCTTTTTAAAAAAAAAAAAAAAAAAAAAAGATTTTATTTATTTGGTGGAGAAATCATAAGTAGGTAGAGGGGGAGGGGGAAGCACACTCCCTTCTGAGCAGAGAGCCCAATGTGGGACTTCATCCTAGGACCCTGAGATCATGACCTGAGCCAAAGGCAGAGGCTTAACCCACTGAGCCACCCAGGCGCCCCTGACTACCCTTTATAAAGAAATCCTGCTGTAGTAGTCTTGATCTGTATTAAGTCCATGGGCTCTCGTTAGCTCACTGTTTACAGTTGGTAAGCAAGGCTGGCAGGGACCACCTGTGGCAAGTGCAGCCTCGTCTGTGTTCTCTCTGTATACAAGTTGCCTAGCCTCTGGTTAGTTGTTTAGATGGATTGGTCCTTTCATGAGGACGCAGCTTATCTCTGTGCAGGGTAATGTAGAAGACACCCTGCTGTGGCTTTCCAATCTGTTATCAGAGCTGGTATTTTGGGGCACCTGGATGGCTCAGTTGGTTAAGCGTCTGCCTTCTGCTGAGATCATGATCCCAGGGTGCTGGGATCAAGCCCCAAATGGGGCTCCCTGCTCAGTGGGGGGCCTGCTTCTCCCTCTCTCCAGGTTGTACTTTGTCTCTGTCACAAATAAATAAATGAAATATTAAAAAAAATAAAAATAAAACCTGTAATATCTTAATCTCCATTTGGCCTTAATTCTGTAGTGGAAAATTAGCAATAAGATTTGTGTACCAAACCTTAGTTATGTGTCCCTAACAGAAGATCCTTTATACCTATGGTTAAAAAACTACAAATACAAAACACAGTAATAAGTAAATGCAAACAACCTTGTTTGAATTTTTCCTTTTTAATCAGCAATATAGAAGAATAGGAAGTAAGAATCTAAAAGACCTCCTTCGTCTTTTCCCTATTCTCATTCCCTACCCCTGAAGTCTATTTTCTCTGTCCTTCATCTAACTATATCCTTCCAGACCTTTCCTCTATATTCATTTTCTAGTTGTGTATGTATGTATAATGTATACATGTGCATATGTAATTTTTGCCATAGATGCGATTAACCATATGGATTGTTAGGCGACATGCTTTTTTCACTTAAAGTGTTTAAAATTATTGTTTTTAACTACTAAGTGGTAAAGATATTTTCATTTAACTCTCCTCCATAAGTGGACATTTTTGTTGTGTCCATGTTTAACTCCTTAAAATAATGTTGCATTTGTATTGTCCAGTAATAGCTATAAGCCATTCAAATGTCCCAAGATGGAATGGATAAATTCTGTTGTGTTAATAGTCAAACATTGAATCATGGAACACTACATTAAAAACTAATGATGTACTATATAGTGACTAACATAACATAATAAAAAAATTTTATTTATTTGAGAGAGCATGAACAGAATGGGTGGGCAGAGAGATGGGGAGCCTGATGTAGGGCTTGATCCCAAGAACCTGGGGTCATGACCTGCACTAAAGGCAGATGCCCAACCAGTTGAGCCACCCAGGTACCCATTCCAATATATTCTTGCTATTGAATACTAAACAGCTGTAAAATATGAACAATCTACAGTTAATATGGATCAACATGATTCTAAGAAACAGTAATATTGAATTTAAAAAGCTACAGAAAATAAAAAGCTACAGGAGAATACGTAATGTTAACATTCTGTTTATGTAAGTTGGAAAATAGGCAGAAATACTGTGCTTAAAGACCTATCCATGATGAAACTAAAGGAAGGTACTTAACCACTGGGGTAGAGATTATTATGTCTGGTATGGACATAATAGCAGAGGTACTGTGAACTTCAGAAGTACCAGTGATAGGGGCGCCTGGGTGGCTCAGTGGGTTAAGCCGCTGCCTTCGGCTCAGGTCATGATCTCAGGGCCCTGGGATCGAGTCCCGCATCGGGCTCTCTGCTCAGCGGAGAGCCTGCTTCCCTCTCTCTCTCTCTCTCTCTCTCTCTGCCTGCCTCTCTGTCTACTTGTGATCTCTCTCTGTCAAATCAATAAATAAAAAATCTTTAAAAAAAAAAAAAAAAAAAAAAAAAAAAGAAGTACCAGTGATAGTCCGCCGTAATGCTGGGTTGTAGTTACTTGAGTGCTTACTTCATTCTTTATGTTTATTATAATACTTAACAATAAAAACAGTGCTATAATAAACATTTTGGTATATATATCTTTATGTAGATTTAGTGTCATATAGTATAGATTCCTAGAGATACATTACTAGACTGGGACTAGGAGTTTCCTAGAGATACATTGCTAGGTTAAGGGGTATGTACATTTTAATTTGATAGGTCCTAATTGCCTTCTAAAACATTCTAGTGTTAGGGTGTCTGGGTGGTTATTGGTTGGGCATCTGACTTAGGATCACGGGATCTTGGGGTCCTGGGATGGAGCCCCTCATTGGGTGTCCTGCTCAGTGTGGAGTCGGCTTCTCCCTGTCCCTCTGCCCCTCCACCTGCTCAGTGCTCTCTTTCTCATAAAATCTTAGAAATATGTAAATATTGTAGTCTTAGAGTTCTTGTGGTGGTATCAGTTTTTTTTTGTTTGTTTTTTTAAAGATTTATTTATTTATTTATTTGACAGAGATCACAAGTAGGCAGAGAGGCAGGCAGAGAGAGAGAGGGGGAAGCAGGCTCCCTGCTAAGCAGAGAGCCAGATGCGGGACTCTGTCCCAGGACCCTGAGATCATGACCTGAGCCGAAGGCAGAGGCTTAACCCAGTGAGCCACCCAGGCGCCTCGGTGGTATCAGTTGTTAAATTCTTATACCTACCACCAAATGTAAGGTGTCTAATGAATTACATACTAATAAGTGGGAGAAGTTGGTTTCAGTTTGAAAATGCAGGAATATTAGTGATAAAGAACAAGGCCATTATATGATGAGGTTATGTACTTAGGATAAACTTTTAGGCTGATAAAAGCTGTTGAAGGTGATACTAAAAGTCACATTACTTCTTCAGATCAAGGATTAATCAGAGTCAAGAAAAACCTTAAATTTGGTTATTTTCCTTAAAAAATGACTGATAGACTCATGACAGACTGATTTACATTGTATATGTGGATTAGTTTGGTAAGTGGTAAGCTAACATCCAGAGTTCATATCTGTTACTCCATTTAAGTTGATGGTAAGTCTCTTGTCTATTGAAGATTCCCACTAACAGACATTACCAACCAGAAGAGTAGATGGGTCCAATAAAGGTTGTCCGCAGGTCTTAACCAGTTCAGAAATAAGATTATTAGGTAGTTTAAAATTAATATTCCTCTGATTTTGAAAGCCTTTTTTTCAAAACCCAACTCATAAAGAATCTTTTTATATATCCTAGGTTTGATATGTAGCCTTTAAAAGTAATTAAAGCAGTGGTATTCTGGAATAGAAGATTAGAAAAAGTAAACAGATAAAGGAGAAAGGAGCAGCAGAGACTAATGTAAACGAATTAAGTGTTATTTATAGACTTTAAGAAAGGTGATTATAGGGGTGCCTGGGTGGCTCAGTGGGTTAAGCCTCTGCCTTGGGCTCATGTCATGATCTCAGGGTCCTGGGATCGAGCCCTGCATCCGGCTCTCTGCTCAGCGGGGAGCCTGCCCTCCCCACCCCCCACCGCCTGCCTTGCCTCACTGCCTACTTGTGATCTTTCTCTATCAAATAAATTAATAAAAATCTTAAAAAGGTGATTATAAAGGATAAAGTTTTTTGGTTTTATAAAGACAGTAGGTAGATAAATCATTAGGGTTTCTTTAATAAGGAAAACAGGTAAAGGAAAAAGTAACTTTTTACAGATACCTCTGCTACAGGGATAAGAAAATATATATGGGATACTATGTTAGTATCGGTCCTTTAATTTCACATGTTTCTTTTGTAGTAACTGGTGCTGACACTTCAGAAAAAACAGATGAGAATTCAGACAAAGAGATGGAAGTAGAAGAATCTCCAGAAAAGATAAAAGCACAAACAGCGCCTAAAGAAGAAGAACAGGATTTGAAAGTATGTATATTACTTAATATGGTCTGACATACAATTTTTTTTTAAAGATTTTATTTATTTATTTGAGAGCGAGAGAAAGAGAGAACATGAGAAGAGGGAGGGTCAAAGGGAGAAGCAGACTCCCTGCCTAGCAGGGAGCCAGACGCAGGACTCGATCCTGGAACTCCAGGATCATGACCTGAGCCGAAGGCAGTCACTCAACCAACTGAGCCACCCTGGTGCCCCTTAACAAATATTTTTAAATTGGGCAACCATTAAAGTACATCCTTTATTAGCAAGTACAGTGATCTTTACCTCCATATATAAATCATTTATGGTGGCGGAAATGTCATATTTCAGGGTGAAATACTGAATTATAAGACAGACTTGTTGCAGAGAAATTATCTATAATTCTAAATGCTTTAATTGCTTTCTTAGAAGTTAAGCCTTCATTTGAAAGCAATAACAGCTTATCAAATATAGGCTTTTCTAGTTGGGAAGAACTGAAGAGCCTAAAAGTCACAAATTTAATTCCTGTGTGAACTACTTGGCCTTACACAAAGGCAAATTTAGTTCCAGTTTTATTTGAAGCCTCATGTCATGAGAATTGGACCACGTAAGTATGAGGCTCTTAAAGGTTGATATGTTGGAAAAGCTATTTAGCACATTCTTTTGACCTGAAAGAGTTTATCCAGTCACTGACCTGTGTACGACCATGTGAAAGGGACTGGGAGAATTAATTTTGTTCAGTGTGTAGGTAGTAAAAGAGTTAGTAATGCATAAATGATAGTTTGGACACTGTTGGGAGTTGTATCATTTAACATCTATTTATACCTGCAGAATCCTGAGTTGTCTCAGAGTATGTATACATTTAATTTCTCTAGACTTGTCATTATTTATCGCTTGTTATGTGAATTAGTTTACTTAAATTAGAATCTTGTTTTCTCTACATAACTTATTTAGATGGAGCTGTTTAAGAAGGGCTATTTCTAGGCAGACCCTTTTTTTTAAATCATATTTAAGAAAAATGAAAGATTTTACATAATACAGAAAATACTGCTGATTCAATTCTATTTCTTCCCTTTTTTCATTTCTTGCATTGCAGTTTCAGATTGGAGAACTGGCAAATACCCTGACAAGTAAATTTGAATTCCTAGGCATTAATAGACAGTCCATCTCCAACTTTCATGTGCTGCTTCTACAGACTGAGGTAATTTAGCCATTTTTGGTTCCAGTTGGTCATGGTTGGTCATTGATTAAAATGCTGTATGTGTGAAGCATTTGTTTTACTTTTTTATTTTATATTTTTAAAGATTTTATTTATTAGAGACCACAAAATGGGGGTGTGCAGAGGGAGAAGCAGACTCCCTGCTGAGCAGGGAACCCAACCCTGGACTCAATCCCAGGACCCTGGGATCATGGCCTAAGCCGAAGGCAGATGCTTAACCAACTGAGCCACTCAGGTCCCCTGTCTGTCTTGTTTTAATCCTAAATTTAAAAAAAAATTTTTTTTTACACTGTCTTTCTTGAAGCTTGCAGTCTTTTTTTTTTTTTAAGATTTTATTTACTTATTTGACAGATCACAGGTAGGCAGAGAGAGAAGTTGAAGCAGGCTCCCCGCTGAGCAGAGAGCCCAATGTGGGGCTCGATCCCAGGACCCTGAGATCATGACCTGAGCTGAAGGCAGAAGCTTAACCCCCTGAGCCACCCAGGCGCCCCATAAATTAAAATTTTTAACATTGGTGCATATTTGAACCACCAACCCAGGAAATAAAACTGTCTATTAGCTAAAGCAAAACATAATTATGGAGGTAAATACTGAGATTTTATGTGTGTTGATAACCACCTTCAATAGGCGTATATTTTATTTTAAAAATGTTTGGGTGGGGGACTATCTGAGTGGCTCAGTCAGTTAAGCATCCAACTCTTGAGTTTGGCTCAGGTCATGATCTCACGGTGGTGAGATTGAGCTCAGTGTTCAGCATCAACTCTGCCTGTCTCTATCTTCCTCCACTTGTGTTCTCTCTCTCTCTCTCTCTCTCTCTAATAAATAAATAAATAAACTTAAAAAAAATTTTTTTTTTTTTTAAGATGTAAGCTCTCTGCCCATTTTGGGGCTGGAACTCAAGGCCTTGAGATCAAGAGTCCCATGCTCCACTGGCTGTGAATGAGCATATATTTTAATATAGACCCGTTTTCTGACAAAATTCTATTGATAGTGATCAGATGAGGCCATGTCATGTTGAAAGACTTTGTACGTGCTACGAGATTATAAATCTGTTAAGAAAAGTTCTGGGGGCGGCTGGGTGGCTTAGTTGGTTGGGTGTCTGCCTTTGGTTCTGGGATCAAGTTCCGTATTGGGCTCCCTGTTCAGTGGGAATTCTGTTCTCTTTGCGGCTCCTCTTGCTCGTGGTTGCTCGCTCTCTCTTCCCCAAGAAATGAATAAAATCTTAAAAAAAAAAAAAAAAAGAAGTTCTGAGTTCTGTTTGTCACCTGCATAGTTTACAGTATGGCATGTTATGATTTAGTAAGGAAGTTCTCCTGTAGGAATCTGACTTCCCTAAGGACTGAACTTTTGTTTTTGATGAGGAACATTACTGAACTATCTACCAAACAAAGGTAAAATTGCTAGGGAATTTTCCTGTCCAAAGGGGGAAATAAAAGTGCTACTTGTTTTCAGGTACTGGAGAGCTGGCAGTGTAAAAAGTACTGGAGTACTGAAGTCCAGTCTCATTTTTCAGAACTCTGCAGAGCAAACAAGATTTTTTATGAAACTAAGATGATTTGTTTTTTGTTTTTGTTTCTGTTTCTTGGTGTACTTTCTTTTTTGTGAGAGTATAGCAATACAGTCATGGACCAGAAAACGTTCCTTTTACTGCTGCTTCTTGACGTAACAAGAAGTCTTTAACTTATTTCTCTATTTGTTGATTCTAGACTCGGATTGCAGACTGGAGGGAAGGGGCTCTTAATGGAAATTACCTTAAACGAAAACTTCAGGATGCAGCAGAACAACTAAAACAGTATGAAATAAACGCCACTCCTAAAGGCTGGTCCTGCCACTGGGACAGGTACGCACTCTTCTCCCCTTTTCACCTTTCACCTTTGACATCTCAGACATGATTTGTGATCACCACCACCTGACGACATGACAGCCTGTCTGGAGACTGAGAGCAGCTGCGGTTAGCGGTGCTGGGCAGGCAAAGCACCGCAAGCACTTACAGAGTCTGGGCCAGCCACACGGAGAAACAAAAAGCAATGTTTAAAGTGTTCCATGTAACGGATTTTTTCCCAAGATGGACAAAGCTGGTTTTTACTCTCCAGAGTGTTGTTGCACGGAGTAGGGCGGGCTTGGGGGTTAAGCGCATGCGAGAGCTCTGTGCGCTTTACAGGACCTCTGGAAGCAACTACTCCTGATTAACCTCGGTGAAGTTAAGGAAAGCTTCGTGCCTGAAGATGTGAATGAAGAACAAGATTACTATCTTCTGCCAGCAGGTCAGATGAAAATATTTCTTTTTATATTTGGCTTTTCTTGATTTTTTTTTCGTTATTTGAAATCTTTGCTCTTTTATTTTTCAGCTCCCAGATCCTCTCCCTCTCTTTAGCTTTCACTGTGTTTGATATCAAGAGTATGAAATGTGAATTCCACGGTCCAAGAGGGGAAGAGTCACCTTTCGCAAACTTCGTTGTTCTCTTCTTTGGAAGGGAAATTAGTGTTCTAGGATATTGAGTCCCTTCGTTAATGCAACTTGAAAGCCTGTTAAGCATTGGCAAAAAAAAAAAAAAGTGTGAGAGGTGTTTTCTAAGTCATCTGTTGGAATGAGAGGGCTCAGGGCTGTATTCACAGAGCTGCTGGCAGTGCAAATAGCTTTGAATTATCGTTGGTTCTTCATTCTCAATTGTCAAAGCTCTTTGTTGCCTTTGTGAATAGCAGTCCATTAAGAAGAGGTTCGTCCCTGTGAGAGCAGACTGCTGTCCTGGGACAGGACCAAATGGAAGTGTCTTTGTAGGAGAATGGGTCTTAAAACATGTGTTTTCTTTCTTGTAATTTAGGGATCATAGACGATATTTCTATGTAAACGAACAGTCGGGCGAGTCTCAGTGGGAGTTTCCAGATGGTGAGGAGGAGGAGGAAGAGAGCCAAGCACAAGAAAGTAGAGACGAGACTCTTCCTAAACAGACTTCGAAAGACAAAACTGGCACTGAATCAAATTCTGCAGAATCATCTGAGAATTCCACAGGTGGGACAATTTACCCTATACTAATTTAGAGAGAAATAACTTTTGGGGGGAAAAAAATGACTTGTGTTAGTTGATACCATAAAAGAAGGAAATAAATCAAGAGTTTCTATTAAAAAATAGTGACTTGACATAAAATTATAAGTTAATTCTGAAGAAAACTAAGGCAGTGACTACTTGGAAATCAGCATACTATTAATTTCAGACTTTGTTAAAATGTGAAATGATGAGCCAAAATATTTTGATTTTAAGAATGTCCTAGGGGCACCTGGGTGGCTCAGTCATTAAACATCTGTCTTCGGCTCAGGTCATGATCCCGGGGTCCTGGGATCGAGCCCCTCATCAGGCTCCCTGCTCAGCAGGAAGCCTGCTTCTCCCTCTCCCACTTCCCCTGCTTGTGTTCCCTCTCTCAGTGTCAAATAAATAAATAAAATATTTTTTTTAAAAAGTGTCCCATAGGTGCTCCCTTCTACTTTTTAGATGGGATGCTTCCTGATTCTTGCATCATTTAATAAAGTGAATTAGATCTTAACAACAACAAAAAATTGTCCCATGTCCGCAGACAAAGCTGTGTATCCAGTAACAGGGATGCAAATTAATGTTAAGGAACTAGTAGTTGAAATGTCAATATCTACGTGGAGGTGATAATGGGGTTTTTGTTCTGCAGTTCTACAGAAAGCTTAGTCTATTGGTACTGTAGCCTCATTTTTCCACTCTAGTCGTCTTAAAGACGTATGGTTGCTAAAATGTTTTGACGAAATGGTATGAAATTATGACCATTGTTTCAGATAAGCGAAATAATTGATGCAAATTGGTGCAAATTGCCAACAGTATTATAGTATAAAACAATCAGGATGGCTCTGAACCTATTTAAAGTTTTCATAGAGGTCTTATGTTTGTTGTATACATTTAAAAAATAACTTTCATAGCTCCTTAGTTCTCTGAGAATCTTGAGAGCGCTAAAGAGAAGTGGCTTGATTTCTGCATTATGGAAGAAGATGCATTTTTTTTTTCCTTTCCCTCTGAATCCAGTGTTCTTAAAATAACAAAAATAAGTGAATAGTGAAACATAGTCAGTACTATGATTTTTAGCAACCATTTTGATCTGAAAAACTGGTAGCTCTTTGTTAAAATAATAGCAAATAAAGCAGGAGTCTATGGTTTGGCTTTTAAAAGAATAAACCTTTTGTAGATAAAGACATGGAATTTGTTGGTAACTTAGGGAGTGAAGAGCTGAATTTTTTTGTCCTCTGCTTATCAAAAATGATACGTTATTTATTTATTTAAGATTTTATTTGTTTATTTGATAGAGCAAGAGAGGGAACACAAGCAGGAGAAGTGGGAAAGGGAGAAGCAGGCTTCGTGCCAAGCAAGGAACATGATGGGGGCTCGATCTCAGGACCCTGGGATCATGACTAGAGCTGAAGGTAGATGCTTAATGACTGAGCCACCCACGCACCGCTTTACTTACTTATTTTCTAAAAATATTTTATTTCTTTGAGAGAGAAAGAGATAGCGAGAGAAGGAGTACAAGCAGGGGGAGTGGGAGAGGGAGAAGCTGATTTCCTTTGGAGCTGGGAGCCCCATGTGGGGCTCGATCCCTGGACGCTGAGATCATAACCCAAGCCAAAGGCAGATGCTTAGTGACTGAGCCACCCACGCCCCCAATACTTTTGTATTTATTTGGCTCCCTGATACCAAACAGAAAGTTCTGATAATATACCAAATGAAAGTGGTTGTGTTACCAAATGGTTTTGTTCATTTCTTAAATAGCCTAGGGATAATTATCAGATCACTGAATAAAAAGCCACATTTGGCTACAGTGCTAATTTTGCACATAGCAAAGGGTATTTTGATTTTACTTCGTATTTCAGAAATATATTTTCTCAAGTTAGAGTATTTTACTAACATTCTCACAAAGAGATTTTCTTTTAAATTTTTTCCCCCCCTCTTTCAGTAGCAAAGATAGCTATGTCTCATAAGTTGGTTTTATCACTTGTTTGCTTTTTAGTAGTTAGTGAACTGAAGAGGCTTGATGTAGTTCTGGGAAGAAGACTTCTCCTGAGCACTGTCTGATGTCCCTTGTATGTTGAAGAGCTGAATATTCCAGGGTTACTGATTCTTTAAGTGTTCTCTGAACACCTTAGACTTAAAAGTTATTTTTTCCTTTTGTTGATGACAAACACAGTTGGGTACCATGTGGTAAAGGGAAGACTTGGAGACATTCCTGTCTGATTAAAACAATACTAATTATGCTGTAGGAAAAAGCCACTGATAATCCTGCTTATATTCTTAAGCCTCTTTAATGAGAGCCACTAAAACTTTGATAAACTTGATTTAAATAAAACCCAAATCTTACACTAAGGTCTTTGGGATTTGAGAGTATTTCTGATTACTAGTTTAAGCATATAAAGAAGGTTTGTTTAATATATTCTGTTTGTCATTGTCATCTCAGCAGTGGTTAAAACCATCTTTTAAGAGAAGAAAAATTACTACATTGTGCGGAGCAAGGAAGTTTCCAAGTTCTGTTCATTTTTTAATCCTTGTTCATTGTTCAAATTTAACATCTTGTCTCTAAAGACAAGTGATGTCTAAAATGTTTGTCATTTATGTTAAATTTAGCTGCTTTTCAGAAGTCTGTGGATCTGTTTGTTTTTTTTTTATAACTTCTTGCTTTAAATTGTTAAACTGTCCTCTTGGTTCAAAATACTAAGCAAAAGTTTTCTCTTTGGAGCAATACAGGAAAACAGTAAAGGAAGCCTGCCTTCAAATAAAAACAAAGATGCATAGAAAAAAGTTGTTGAAGAGCTCAAAATTCGTGTCTCCACACTATTTTAAGCCTGTAGTTTTCAAATTTATTAGTGTATAGTAAAAGCTGTGTTTACCTTTAATCTCTCCTTGAACTTTAGACTTAAATGTTACCTTAAATGGCAAAATATACCAACTGGGTTGTATTTAGAAATGAAGAGAAGCAATATGCAATAGAACATCCCTGGATATTCAAATGGATATTTCTTAAGTTTTTTGTGTCTGAGCTAAAGGAGATAATTATCAGTATTGTGTCTAAGCTAAAGGAGATAATTAACAGTATTAAGATACAGCTTTTGTGTTTTGAGCAACTTAATATGGGATTCAGATATTAACCAGAAATGCTTCTTGTTTGCTGCTAAATTTATCAAGTCTAGTTTATCACATATTTACACAAAGTTTAATTCTGGTTGGCTTTGCTGAAGGTTGTAAACCACATTATTAAATTTGAACCTGTATTTCCTTGAGTTGCTTTGTATAGCAGCACATTATCATCATAAGCATATCTATACTGTATTATGCTTTTAGATGAGAGTGTAAAATTTGACTTGCTGATTATCTACCAGATGTTGAAAGTTTAGAAGCTTGCTAAGTTATTAATTCTCAGTATTTATTTTCTTGGGTTCTGATGTGATCTTGATATTCTGTTATTATGTAATACAGTAGACTGCTTGGTCATACCTGGACTTTATTCATCTAAAAGTTAGTGTGTAAATTCATATTAGATATGACCAAATATAAAAGTCAGGTGAGGCAGTTGAAGTCTTTTAGCTGGAAAACTGCATTCTTGTTTTCTGGTGACTGTTTTTTCAGCACTCTTTTCCTTTAATCAACTTCTCAAAATAATTACAGTGAATTTTGTGAATCATCCTCTTAAAGTCTTTTACAAAAATATATTACATATCTGCTCCATAAAAACTAAAGCTGTCCTAAAAGCCAAATGGTTTATGGTGGCTTTGGTTTTACCTTGTTGAGAACCAGTGTGGTGTCTTTTGGGGCAACCAAGGTAAAGGGTTGTATCCTTGTTGAGAGACTGGTAATAGCACCCTTATTTAATCCACCACTTTTCACCATGAAATTTAACAGGTGATTACATTTGTATCTCTTCTCCATGAGAAGTGAGATTTATCTAGCTGTGATTTCTAAAGCTCTTAGACCTCTGTCATTTCACCAGGACTTCTTGGTAAAATAGCACTAGACTAGGAGTCAGACCTGGCCACTGAGAGCTGTATGATCTTAGGCAAGTCATTTTCCTCCTGGGTTTCATTACCTTTGAAATGAGAGAGTTGAATTAGATGATTTCTCATGTCTCTTCTACTCCTAAATTCTATGATTTTTAGGGAGAAAATTCCCTTCAGCATTCCTGGGATATATATCTAATAGTCCCATATATTGTGAAACTTCCCTATTGACGATAAAGAGGGATGGGGAAGGCTACAAGTAAGTATATCCTCCTATTTTCTTTAACCCTTAAAGCTTTTCCCAGGAGAGAAAGGAAAAGAATTAACTGGCTTTTGCAGAATTTGAGAACTGATTCTGCAGCTTTTTACTTATAATTTCTTTTTAACTCAGACTCCAGCATCAATTTCACATCCTCTGGGTCTTCAAACACCTTTTTCATGTGTGCCTTCATTATCTTGTACCTTGAAGATTTGTTGTTCTAAATTTCCCTTTTCTCCTTACAAAAAAATTGCCCTTCTTGATTTGTGTTGCTGTGATTCAGCAAGTGTAACTCATTAAAAGGTGCAAAGGAATGATAAAGTTCACAAGAAAGAGCACCTTGCAAATGGGTTTTTAAAACCTAGTAACTCAAATTAATTAAAATAAGTAGAATTCAGAACAGGTGCTTTGAATGAGTGCTTCTCTGGGTCATCCCCAATCAGTCATCTAGCTCACTTAAAAATAAAATAACATGGAATCAGTATTGCAAATGCACATTATTCATTCCCCTCTTCGTTTTTGAAGTTAAAAAGACCCAGAGTTTTGCCTTCTAGTTGTGTATGTTGAAACTGTGAATGTTTGAAATAAGAAACATCAGGTTCAGATGACCAGATTTCTCACTGAGTTGATGTGGTGTGCTTCATTTATTCATCTATAAATCTGGACCCAAAGAACAAAACTAGTATATAATATAGCTGGGGCAAATACTAACTGTGAGGTGCATAAATTCATTTTTCCATGGTAGTCATTTTTGAACTGAATTGCTTAATATTTCAGTGACCTCAGTGTAGAGTAGATGCCTGGGGGTCTGATTTTGTCTCACTAGTCACTTGAACATTGGTGCGAATGTAAGCCACAGAGTTTTTGTCTTGCCTTTGCCCTGACTCCTGTTTGTTTTTATAGGTTCTCTTTGTAAAGAGTCCTTTTCTGGCCAAGTTTCTTCTTCATCACTCATGCCACTTACTCCATTCTGGACCCTCCTTCAGTCAAATGTGCCTGTGCTTCAACCTCCATTACCTTTGGAAATGCCACCACCTCCACCTCCGCCCCCAGAATCCCCTCCTCCCCCTCCCCCGCCCCCTCCTCCTGTAGAAGATGGTGAGATCCAGGAGGTAGAGATGGAGGATGAGGGAAGTGAGGAGCCTCCTGCCCCAGGAACAGAGGAGGATACTCCATTGAAACCTTCGACACAAACCACAGTTGTAACTAGCCAGGTGAGAAATACTGTTTGGCATTCTGAAGAGTTTCTGGGGACTGGGGCACGATTTGACACCATGTTTTGTTTTAGAAGAGGATGTTTAATCAGGACTTTCAGCCACTAACTAGATTCTCTTTGTTTCAGAGTTCAGTTGACTCTACTGCCTCTAGTTCGCCTTCCACTAAAGCAGTAAAAAGAAAAGCTACAGAAATTAGTACTGCAGTAGTTCAGAGATCAGCTACCATCGGTAGTTCTCCAGTACTCTACAGCCAGTCAGCTATAGCTGCAGGTAAACCTTGTGATTAAAATGTTTTCCTCAATGTGTTATATCTTTGTTTTCAGGATTAGATGTCAGGTAAAGGCTTTTCACTTCATTATTTTGTTTATATAGATGCCACACCCAGTGTGGAGCCCAGTGTGGGGCTTCAACTCAACAACCTTGAGATGAAGAGTACAACACTAACCACTGAGCTACCCAGGCACCCCAAGGTCTTCATTTTAAAAACTCTTTCTAGGGGTACCTGGGTGGCTTGGTCGTTAAGGGGCTGCCTTCAGCTCAGGTCATGATCCCGGTGTCCTGGGATCAACCCGTGCATCGGGCTCCTTGCTCAGTGGGAGGCCTGCTTCTCCCTCTCTCACTCCCCCTGTTTGTGTTCCCTCTCTCACTGAGTCTCTGTCAAATAAATAAAATCTTTAAAATAAAAAAACAAAACAAAAATCTTTTTCTATATGTTTCTTCTAGTTACTGAAAACTATTGTGTATCCTTCCAGATTGTTTTCTGTGCACTTATATGACTTCAGTAATTTTGATGTTTAAGTACCTTACTGTGGGGGTGCCTGGCTGGCTTATTTCGTAGGGCATGCAACTCTTGAACTCAGGATCATGAGTCAGTCTATCTGTTTATCTATTTATTTATTTTTAAGATTTTATTTATTTGTCAGAGCACAAGCACGGGGAGCAGCAGGCAGAGAGAGAAGCAGGCTCCCAGCTGAGCAAGGATCCCAGTGTGGGACTCAGTCCCAGGACCCTGGGATCATGACCTCACCCAAAGGCCAACGCATAATTGCCTGAGCCACCAGGCGCTCCTGTGGCTGTATATATATATATTTTTTTAAGATTTATTTAGTTGAGAGTTAGGGAGGAGGAGAGTGAAAGAAATCCTCAGGCAGACTCCCTGCTGAGCGTGGAGCCCAGCTTAGGCCTTGATCTCACTTTCCAGAGATTATGACCTGACTCAGACATTTAACCAACTGAGTCACCCAGGTGCCCTATGGCTATATTTTTTGAGGAAAAGGTGTACTGACATTTCATAGGTGATCTAACCCCCAGTTCTCTTTTCTGTCTTTTCCTCATTTTTGCTTGTCACAATATCCTTCTTACAGTCTTGTTTTATGTTTTCCGTGTTAGGTCACCAGGCAGCAGGGATTGGACACCAGTCTGCAGGGATTGGACACCAGGCAATATCAGTTAGCCATCCAGCAACAGGAATGGGTCATCAAGCCAGAGGAATGAGCTTGCAGTCAAATTACCTAGGACTGGCATCAGCTCCTGCAATTATGAGCTACACGGAATGTTCTGTCCCAATGGCAGTGACTGCTCCCACACTGCAGCCAGTCCAAGCCCGAGGTGCTGTGCCTACCACTGCCATTATTGAACCACCACCACCACCACCTCCTCCTCCTCCTCCTCCACCACCACCAGCTCCCAAAGTGCCACCACCTGAGAAGACCAAAAAAGGAAAGAAAGATAAGGTAGAGTAAATCTAAGTTTCTATTTTAAAAAAATTTTGGGGTACTTGGGTGGCTCGGTTGCTTGGGTCATGATCCTGGAGTCCTAGGATCAAGGCCTGCCTCAGACTCCCTGATCAGCAGGGAGTCTGCTTCTCCCTCCAGCCCTTTCCCCTCTCGTGCTGTCTCTCTCTCTCAAACAAAATTTAAAAAAAAATTTTTTTTTAGAGCACCTAGGTGGCTCAGTTAAACATCTGCCTTCAGGTCATGATGCTCAACTGACTGAGCCACCGAGGTGCCCCACGATTCTATTTTTTTACATCCGTTCTGGCAATATAGGACTTTTAATTGGAGAGTTTCGTTTATATCAATAAATTACAGATTTATTATCAGTAGTTACTAAAAGGGGAGGACCTACCACTACTGTTTTGTTACTTGTTTTCTATAGATATCCTATAAAGCTTTTTATCCTCATTTCTTCTCTTACTGCTGCCTTTTGTGTTTAGTTGACTTTTTTTACAGTGACACATTTTGATTCCCTTGTCATTTCTTTTTGCATATATTCTGTTTATTTCTTTGTGGCTGTTGTGGGTATTACATATAATGTGCTGAAGTTACAATAATCTGTTTTAAACTAATACACTGCACTGCAGACAAAAAGCTATATAGCTGCACTGCACTGTTATAAATTACGTCTTTATATGTTGTACCCATTAATGTAGTTTTAAAAGTATGTTTATGCTTTGCCTTTTAAATTTTTAGAAGAGTAATAAGTAGAGTTACAAACCAAAATCATAATCATACTGGTTTTTATATTCATTCATGTATTTATCTTTACCAGAGAATTTTATATTTTTGTATGGCAAGTTAAGTTCTGGCATCTTTTCATTTCAACTTGAAGGACTCCACTCCCTTAAGCATTTTTTACAAGGCAAGTCAAGCAGTAAGGAACTCCCTCAGCTTTTGTTAATTTTGGGAACATCTTAATTTTTTCCTTATTTTTGAAGGAAAGTGTCGCCTGGTATATAGAATTCTGAATTGGCTTCTTTTTAATTTCACCCCTTTAAATATATCCTCCTACTGTCTTTTGGCCTATGTCATTTCTGCCAGAAATCCTCTGATAATCTTATCGAGGATCCCTTATATATGACAAGTCACTTTTTTTTTTTTTTTGCCTTGATTTTAGATTCTCTTTGGCTTTTGACAAGTTATGTCACACTGTGGTCTTTTGGGGTTTATACTACATGAAGTTTGTTAGACCTCTTGGATATGTATATCCATGTCTTCCTTAAATTTGGGAAGTTTTTTGCCTATCTTTTTTCTTTCACTTTTGTTTTTGTAATTAAAAAATTTTTTTAAAGATTTTATTTATTTATTTATTTATTTATTTATTTGACAGAGCGTGCGCACACAACTTGGGGAACAGCAGGGAGGGAAAGGGAAAAGCAGGCTCACCAGAGTAGGGAGCCTGATGTAGGGCTCAGTTCTCAGACCCTGGGGTCATGACCTGAGCCAAAAAGAGAAGCTTAACAACTGAGCTGGCCAGGTGTGCCTCCTCCCTACTTTTTTTAGAAGTATCTCCACACCCTGCATGGAGCCTAGTATGGGGCTTGAACTCATTACCCTGAGAACAAGACCTGAGTTGATATCAAGAGTCAGATGCTTAAGTGGTTGAGCCATCCAGGCACCCTGTGGCTTTTTTTTTTTTTTTTTTTTTTTTTTTTTTTTTAAGATTTTGTTTATTTATTTGTCAGAGAGACAGAGTACAGGCAGGCAGAGTGGCACGCAGAAGGAGAAGCAGGCTCCCAGCAGAACAAGGAGCCTGATGTGGGACTTGATCCCAGGATGCTGGGATCATGACCTGAGCTGAAGGCAGAGGCTTAACCAACTGAGCCACCCAGGTGTCCCACCCTGTGGCTATTTTTTTTTCTTTTTTTAAGATTTTATTTATTTATTTGACATACAAGGGATCACAAGTAGGCAGAGAGGCAGGCAGAAAGAGGGAGGGGGAAGCAGGCTCCCTGCTGAGCAGAGAGCCCCATACGGGGCTAGATCCCAGGACCCTGAGATCATGACCTGAGCAGAAGGTAGAGGCCCAGTCCACTGAGCCACCCAGGTGCCCCCCTGGGGGCAATGAGTTTTAAAATGAGTTTTGCCCTTTTCTTTCCATCCTCCTGGGACTTCCATAATGCATATGTTGGTCCACTTAAGAGTGTATTATAAGTCACTTAGGCCCTGTTCACTTTGCTTCATTCTTTTTCCTTTTTGCTCCGCAGACTCAGTAATTTAAAATGACCTACCATGAATTTTACTACTGATCCTTTCTTCTGCCTATCAGAGTCTCCTGTTGAGCTAATGAATTTTTCAGTTCACATTTTTCAACTTCAGAATTTTTATCTGCTTTGGGTTTGGTTTTTTTTGTTGTTGTTGTTTTTTTTTTAAATCTCTCTCTTTGTTGATAATCTCATCTTGTTCATGTATAACTTTCCTGATTTCCTTTAGTTCTTTGCTGGTGTTTTCCTTTAGCTTTTGGGGCATATTTAAAACTTTTCTTTTTCTTAACTTTATACTCTTTTTTTTTTAAAGATTTTTATTTATTTATTTGACAGAGAGAGACACAACCAGAAAGGGAACACAAGCAGGTGGAGTGGGAGAGGGAGAAGCAGGCTTCCTCCTGAGCGGGGATCCCAATACGGGGCTCGGTCCCAGAACCCTGGAATCATGACCTGAGCTGAAGGCAGACACTTAACAACTGAGTCACCTACGCTCCCCTGAGCACTTTTAAGACCACTCTTTTGACGTCTTTATCTAGTATGTCTTCAGCATGTGTTTATGGTTGGTTTCTAGAAATCTTCTTTTCCTTTGAATGGGTGTGTTTCCCAGTTTCCCAGTTTTGTGATTTTTTTTTTTCCTGTATTGAAAATTAGGCATTTGAGAAAACAGCTCTCTCTCCCAGTCTTTGTAGCCTTGCTATATTTGTGGAAAGAACTTCATTAATGAGCCCTGTATGAAGGCTCAAGATCTTTTTGGGCCTTTTCTGGGCATTTGTATTCCCTGGATTTATGCTTTCCTTTTTTTCTCATTCCCCTGTATACATTTAATTTTAATTTTCCGAAGAGTCTCACACCTGCTTTTAGGAGCCTTACATGCTGTATAGTATTCTTCTGCCCCTAATCTGTTGCTTCCAGGTGTCCACATGACTGCAGTTTCCACATGGTTTTCGCATGCCATAATACCTGCCACTGCCTTTCATGGCTTCCAACCTGAAACCAGGATAGAACATTTTACTCTTTTCCTTCCCTCCTGAAGGAGGGAACTGAGAATTGGCTGTTTCACCCCAACCATGTGGGAGAGGGTGGTGCACATAGGCAAGCAGACAAGCCACAGAATTTCCTATTGTTTTGAGTGGGGCTACTACTACTACTTCTTTTTTTCACCAAGGTTTTGTGTGTACATAATCTCTATACCCAGTATGGAGCTGAAACTTAAAGCTCTGAGATTAGAAGTCATATGCTCTACCTACTGAGCCAACCAGGCACCTGAAGTATGGCTTCTGATTGAGTGTTCTCTTGGTTGCTGTAGATCTTTAGTTCATTTCCAGAGTTCCTATAAAGCCATTTTAGTCAGGTTTTGTTTACAGTAATGTTTCTGTGAGGAAACAGGGTTTGGAGACATCATTCTGATGTCATGTCACACTCACGGCCACTTTTGAATGTCCTGATTACCAAAAAAACTTTCTTTCTTTCTTTTTTTTTTTTCAAAGATTTTATTCATTTGACAGAGAGACTGTGAGAAAGAGGGAATACAAGCAGGGGGAGTGGAAGAGGGAGAAGCCAGCCTCCTGCTGAGTGGGGAGCCTGACACAGGGCTGATCCCAGGACCCTGGGATCATGACCTGAGCCAAAGGCAGACGCTTAACGACTGAGCCACCCAGGCGCCCTGCAAAAACAAAAAACAACTTTCTCATCAGCTTTTGTCCTCTGTGTTAGCACTTTCTCTTCTACCTCAACTTTAATCTTTTGCCCTGAGGATTAACAGGGCAAATTCATTTGCCTTACAATGGTTCAAAGAATCTTCTTGAATGGGTTCTGCATTCACACGAAATAGACAATGTTTCCAGATTAAACCATTTGTCCAACTTGGTACCATGTTTTCAGATAGAAATTATCTGGAAATGAAGTGAATATTAGAGCAGTCAATAATAACAAGACAGTGTGTAAAGTAGACCAATGTCAAGCTCTACACCAAAGTATACACAGCTCTCCTGAGTAAAAATACTGTTTACCACCTCCCTGCCTTTACTTTGTCCACCAGTTCCAATACTGTTTGCTCTTTACACAATTAAATGTTAGAACAACCAGTTCTTGGGAATCATTTATCCTCTGAAGCCTTCCTTGACACCCTTTTTCCGACCCACCAGACATAATTGCTTCTGCCTCTTTTACTGCAGTAAGTAATTTTTTAGCCAGTCATGCTTCTATGGTCTTGAAAAATCGAGAATTCTAACTTGGTAATGTATTATTTTTACATACTTAATATTGAAACAAATGATGGCCTCTTTGTTGTGTATAGGCCATTTTAAAAGAATATAAAATGGAGGAACCTGAGTGGCCCAGTCACTTGTGTCTGACTCTGTTTCAGCGCAGTTAATGATCTCAGTGTCATGAAATTGAGCTCCACGTGGGGCTTTGTGCTTAGCGCAGCATCTGCCTGGAATTCTCTCTTCTTCCTCTGCCCCTCTCCTTTATGTGTTGCACGCGTGTGCTCTCTCTCTCTAAAATAAGAATAAAATCTTAAAAAAAAAAAATAGGGGCGCCTGGGTGGTTCAGTTGGTTAAGAATCCAGCTTTTGATCTCAACTCTGGTCTTGATCTCAGGGTTATGAGTTCAAGCCCCAGATTGGGCTCCCTGCTGGGCATGGAGTTTACTTAAAAAAAAAAAATATATGTATATATATATATATATATATAAAAGATATACTTAGTGCCTCATGTTCGGGAATATTTGAAATACATGTTTTCAATCTTTTTTTTTCCTTTAAGATTTTATTTGAGAGAGAGAGAGAGAGAGTGCGCAAGTGGGGGGGAGGGGCAGAGGCAGAGGGAGAAGCAGACTTCCAACTGAGCAGGGAGTCCATCCCAGGACCCTGAGATCACAACCTGAGCCGAAGACAGAGCTTTAACCAACTGAGCCACCCAGGCGTCCCAGTTTTCAGTCTTTTTGCTAGAGTTTTGTGTGCAGCTTACTAGAAAATAAGTCCTAACCATTCAGTCTTTATTCATCTGACTTCAGTGTTCCCCTGTGAAAATGTGCTTAAAGAGCCAATGCAACTCTATATCCATGGTTTTGATTGTGATTGTCAATAAGCTTCTAAAACATAACTAATTTTCCCATGACTGATAGGAATCACGTGATAAAAAAAATTTTTTTTACAAAGCCCAATAGAAGTCAAAATGAAACAAGAGTAACTCTACCCAGAGCTTTGTTCTTTGTTTTGTTTTGGTTTGGTTTTTTTTTTAAGATTTTATTTGTTTATTTGACAGAGATCACAAGTAGGCAGAGAAGCCGGCAGAGCGTGGGGGAGGGAAGCAAGCCCCCCGATGAGCAGAGACTGATGCGGGGCTTGATTCCAGGACCCCTGGATCATGACCGGAGCTGAAGGCAGAGGCTTTAGCCCACTGAGCCATCCAGGCGCCCCAAGAACTTTGTTCTTTAATCATGGTTGCCAATGTTCAGTGAAAGATTATACATCAGTGAGCCCTCTGTGTTCATGTGACCATTATTAGTTCATGTTACTTTTGACTCAGTTGATTCCCTGCTAGGCCAGAGTGGGCTGTTCTGGAGCTTGCAGGAAGGGGGTATATACAGTGTGAGAGCCTGTATCACAGGTGAAAGGACAGACTGGAACATGGGGACGTGTGTGGGAACTAAAGGTGTCAGCACAACAGATGGGCATTCATTTCCCCCAGAAAGTTAAGAACTCTGAGTTATAATCAAAATAGGGTATCGAGTTACCAGGGAGCTACGTAACAGAAGAAAGACTAAAAATATGAAACTTATTTTCTCAGATTTTTGAAGACCTAAGAAATGTCTCACAAGTGCAGACTAGAAAAACAGATTGGGCCCCCACATCCAGTCCAGAATGAGCACAGCAGCAGGTACTCACACCTACCACCTGTGTGCCTGCTGGTCATGCTTATGGTGTGGGACCTGGTCAGGTCTTGAGACTTAGCTCTGCTGCTCTTCAAAGTACAGGGATAAAATACTTTTAATGCATAGGATTTGTCAGACATTCTCCTTAGAAGCTTGGGATTCAGTAGAGAGTCAAATAAACAAGTCCTGTTTTTGTGGAGATTCCCTCCTGGAGGGCTGGAGAATAGAGGGAACGGGAGACAGATAGTATGTGCATATTTGGTGCTTAAAATGCAGTGAGAAAAAATAAGCAGTGTTAGAGGACAAAAAGTGGTCTTTGGGAGTTGGTGTTGTCTCCGATAGGGTGGTCAGGGAAGGCTAGAGTGCCATTGATCAGAGGCCTGAAGGTGATAATAGAGCAAACCATGTTGGACATCTGCAGTTACAATTTTGTAAGTATCACTAGGATTTTTTTTTTTTTTTTACTATGAAAGTACATATTTATTTTAGATGATTTAGAAAATGAAGATGAGCCAAAAGAAGAAAAATAAGAACTCTTAGAACTGATCTTATTAATATTTTGATGTATCTCCTTGCTTTTTTAGTATTTGTTGCCATTGACTATGTTGCTCTTTCCAGGAAAGCTGGCCATTTTTTTTCTCAGCTGTTTTTCACTTGATGTAAACAGGGCATCTGTTTAAAATTTGCCAAAGGAAACACTGTAATTCTGAGTTGAGATAAAAGACAACAGTTTTGAATTCCATAAAATAATGAGGCTAAAGGAAAATTTTCTGACCTGATTTAATACAAACACACTTAAAGTTTTTAGGTTTTTTTTATAGTTTTTAGATTTTCAGCCAAGCATTAATTAGGTTTATAGTTAGTAGAGATTTTTTTTTTTAATATTTTATTTATTTATTTGACAGAGATCACAAGTAGGCAGAGAGGCAGGCAGAGAGAGAGGAGGAAGCAGGCTCCCTGCCGAGCAGAGAGCCCGATGCGGGGCTCGATCCCAGGACCCTGGGATCATGACCTGAGCAGAAGGCAGAGGCCTTAACCCACTGAGCCACCCAGGCGCCCCATTAGTAGAGATTTTTGAAAAGAACTTATAATGGATTTATTTTGTTTCTGTCCTTTTGATTTTAAAGTCCCTTTATTCCTTAGCTCTAAGAAGAGATCTTGATCTTACATGGGTCTCATTTCCATATTTTATGTATTATTTTCTTTTTGACCTTTAACCTTTGCTCTAGGCAAAGAAGAGTAAAACCAAAATGCCCTCTCTGGTAAAGAAGTGGCAGAGTATCCAACGTGAGTTAGATGAAGAGGAGAACTCTAGTTCTAGTGAAGAGGACCGGGAATCAACTGCACAGAAGCGAATCGAAGAGTGGAAGCAGCAGCAGCTGGTCAGGTAAAAAGAAACCACAAATGCGAGTGGGTTGGTGGTGGTTTTAGAGCAGTCGTCAAATTCTTTGAATCACAGCCCTTAATTTTTTTTTTTTTTTCAAACTTACCTAAAGGTTCATAATTCACAGTAATGTTTATTTCCCCGTAAAAATTATGATTTACCCTTTTTCAAAGTTAGAAATACAAAGTTTTAATACTTTATCCTACTGATTGTTCCTCTTAAGCAAAGGAGTATCTTTAACTCTGAGCATACCAGGAAAAACAGATATCCCCTTTACCAGGTAGACCCAGTAGACCCTTTTATAACTTTTAAAAAAATTATTTTACAATAATTAACAGAAGTTAAAAGGACGGGGACTGGGTCAGTCTGTGGAGAATGGGACTCTTGATCTGGGGGTTGGGATTTTGAGTTCAAGCCCCATGTTGGGTCACAGACCTTACTTTAAAAAAGACTTAAAAAGGGAAGGGGAGAAAACTTCATTAGAGATTCGGTAAGAAGTGAAACATAGCTAACCCAGGTATTTTTCTTTTTTTTTCTGGTTCTGAGGGTAGATAGAGTAAATAAACTGAGCAACATTCTTTGAATGCAACTAATCGTTCAGTTGTCATACATAACCTGGAATGTACTTATAAGTAGTCCTACCGTATTTCACATCCTTCTCAGTTAGGTTCTCTTATTACTTCTGGTTCTCCCACTTGCAACATCAATGAAAACATTTGGGAGAGGATCACCATCTTTTGTTTCATAATTCAAAACATTTTTACTTTTAGATACATAACTACCAATTGAAATGGTCATTGTAAGGAATTTTTTTGTTTCTTAAAATGTCCATTTATCCAATTATTATATACCTCCTTTTAGCACTTGTCTCCTTAGGAACCCTATGAAATAAATCATAGCATACAGCATAATAAAACCTGGAAGATTCTTGTTATATGTAATTTTAGGGAAATGAGATAGTCCTAGTTGTTCTGTTCTCTTTTCTCTCTCTCTCTCTCTTTTTTTTTTAGATTTTATTTATTTATTAGAGAGCAAGCAAGGGGAGTAGCAGGGAGAGGGAGAAGCAGTCTCCTGCTGAGCAAGGAGCCCGATGCGGGGCTCAGTCCCTGGACCCTGGGATCATGACATGGGCTAAAGACAGCTATTTGAATGGAGCCACCCAGGCCCCCTGATAGTGTTCCTTTTCATTCATTCATTCATTTTATTTTATTTGTTGTTGTCGTTCCTTTTTAGTGAGAATATTATATTTCCTTTTTGTTCTTAGAAATATACTGTTCACTCATCAATCTCAAATTTGAGAAAATTCTTCTAGGATATGGTCCTCTTAATATCCATAGTCTGAAATTTTACTTACCCGATAAATTTTACCATCATAATTAGAATGTCCAATGCCAATGTCTGTTTGTTTGCATTTATCTTCTGGTTTGTCTAATAATTGTGGGATGGGGGCACCTGGCTGGCTCGGTTGCTAGATCTTGGGATTGTGAGTTCAAGCCCCATGTTGGGCATAGAGCTTACTTAAAAAATAGTAATAATATGGGTGCCTGGGTGGCTCAGTGGGTTGCGCCTCTCTCTACCTTCAGCTCAGGTCATGATCTCAGGGTCCTGGGATTGAGCCCCACGTTGTGCTCTCTACTTGGTGGGGAGTCTGCTTCCCTCTTTCTCTCTGCCTGCCTCTCTGCCTACTTGTGATTTCTTTCTCAAATAAATAAAATCTTTTTATAAAAAAATAGTAATAATAATATTGGAGTGGAAGGAGACCGTGAAGATGTTGCCTCCAGACTTTACTCCCTTGAAAGGTTGTATACTCTTTGGGGCAACACAATAAGAAAACTAAGGGTGCACTTAGTGGCAGTTTATTGCACTTCTGCCTCATTCTTGTAGATGATTCCATTATTTCGTTTTCTTAATATTTTTTTGTCTTTTTTAGTATTGCTGGAAACTGAGTAATGATTAATTCCTATGATGAAATAGCAAACTTTCGAGATGTTAGGTGGGGAATCACAGAGATTCTGTATTTAGATTATTTTAGATTTATAAAAGGGTCCCAATGCATCCATTCTGGTTATTGTAAGAATAGAATCTGAGCTCAGGCTGTTTTGAAAATATTTGAGTAAGCCATGAGGTATCATTGCTTAAAAATAAAACTGTTCAAAAGAGAACTTCAGGGGCATCTGGGTGGCTCAGTGGGTTAAGCCTTTGCCTTTGGCTCAGGTCATGATCTCAGGGTCCTGGGATCAAGCCCTACATCAGGCTCTCTGCTCAGCAGCAAGCCTGCTCACCTCCCAGCCCCCGCCTGCCTCTCTGCCTACCTGTGATCTCTCTTTCTGTCAAATAAATAAAATTTTTTAAAAAGAGAGAGAACTTCAGGGACGCCTGGGTGGCTCAGTTGGTTAAGCGGCTGCCTTCGGCTCAGGTCATGATCCCAGCGTCCTGGGATCGAGTCCCACATCGGGCTCCTTGCTCCGCGGGGAGCCTGCTTCTCCCTCTGCCTCTGCCTGCCTCTCTGTCTGCCTGTGCTCGCTCACCCTCTCTCCCTCTGTCTCTGACAAATAAATAAATAAAAAATCTTTAAAAAAAAAAAAATAAAAAAAATAAAAAGAGAGAGAACTTCAAAAACCAAAGGTTTCTGACGATGAGTTGAGGGTTAAGATAACGTCTTTCCTAAAGAGTGGAACCTCTTCAGGGCCAAGATAAACTTTCACAAGAATTGTTGTCTTCCTTCAGTGTGGCTTTAATGGTTACAGGAGATAGATAAAAGTAAATACGCACTTACATGTTCATGAAACTGTAGAGAGAGTCTGTGTGTCTTTGATGCATCAGAATAAGAAATTTGATGAAGAGTATATTGGTACCTAGTTGAGAAACTTGAAGCATATTCATAAACAAAGATCAGAGTTTCAGTGTCACGTAATGGTTTTTGTGAACAGTTTCCTCCTTTTTCTTGCCAGTGAAGTAATCTGTATGTTGTTTTCACAGTGGCATGGCAGAGAGGAATGCTAATTTTGAAGCACTGCCTGAGGATTGGCGAGCAAGACTGAAGAGGAGGAAAATGGCTCCAAGCACATAGTTTTGTGGGCGGGGGGGAGTGGGTTTTTGTTTTTTTTTTTTTTATTACTGATCTTTTTCTTCTTCGTGTTCAGTTCAGAGTCTTCATCAGTTTTACTGTTGTCAATAAACTATAAATGTTAAGAGGGAGAGCATATGAATTTCCTGGGCAAAAGCATACACGTACAGTTTTCACATTTATGAAATGTAATGTTTCTGTTTTGCTGAAGGGTGACATTGACCGAATGCTTTGACATGGCTGCCTTTATTCTCACACTGGCAAGCTCATTGTGTCAGGTACATTAATCTCATCGATCTGGAACATGTGATTCAGGAGTATGATACCTCAGCAGAGCACTCGCTGACAAAAAGTGAAGGATTTTCTGTCTCATAGAGTCTCATTTAGTTCCTAGTGCGGCTCTCTCTCATTAACTTCTATCCAGAACAAGTGCAATTAAGAAGGCAGCTCTGTATTCTGTTTTGCTTAACTGGGATTATCCGAATCTCTGACCTCTTCTAGCCTGCCACCACTGAAGTGCTGAGGTATATCGAGGTGTTTCTCTTGTGCTGACAGACCGCCACACTCTCTAGAGATCTCTTTTTCAAAAATTCTAGAACTGGTAGCTCAGTCATTTCACGTACCAGTGGCGTTATTCAAATTTCAATACAGGCAGCAGCAGGTGTTCGTATCTTTAATTTTGAGGATTTCCCCCTCATATGTGTGGCAGTAAATGTAACAAGAGCCACTGTATGTATTAATGTGTCTCCATTGTCTCACCTTATTCCAAAATTTACCTCCCTTTTATGTGAATGTACTCTCCATAAAATTCCAGTATTTAAAAAGCAGTTTACTGTTCTGTACTTTCTATTGTATCACAATCAGGTAAAAGTCACTTTAAACTGAAGAAACGGCAAATTGTGTTTTAAAGCTGTTTGTATTTCTCCAGTTTCTGGCCTTGTAAATTTGTATATATGCTCTAATAAAGCTTTTTTTATACTTCTGATTGGTTATCCTTTTGCTGTTCTAAGGCTGTTATTTCATGATTGTGTAATCAAGACTTGTTTTAAGTCCAGTCTTAATTACTTTTTCTTCCAAATACAGCAGAAGGCATGTGTGAACACTCAAGAACAGCTCTCGGGAAAAAGAAGAGCCACAGGGTCTTGAGTCAGTGGGGTGAGAGTGGTGGTGGGGAAAGGGTGAGAAAACAGGGTTTTGGCACCAGAAGGTGCTAAGACTTGTATTTTGGAGCTTGTACTCTATAATATTAGCTAATGTTTGACCTAAAATCCTGGAAACGATGTTATGTGTTTTTGAAGATGGACTTTTCCCCTAATTATAAAGGTAATCTCTACTTTGGTTATGTTCATATAAAGCTAACCAAAGACAATAATTAATAGTTTGAATTTTATTCCAATCTATTTATATGCATGTAAGTGAGAAGTTTTACCTACTCCATGTCATGTATTTCTTTTACCATTATGCAGGTGTTGGGGTGACATTTTGTATACAAACTTGTAATTTGCGTAGAGCAAATTTGTAGAAATAAAGGCTACCAACTAGCAATTAAAGCTTTTGCTTTAACTATCTAGCAGTTTTCTAGACTTGTAGGAACTGCTGCAGATCACCAGTACCTTTGTCATTATCATCTTTTTTTGTTGTTGTTAACAGAGTGAGGGAAAGAACTTGAGTAAGGGAGAGGCAGTGGGAGAGGAAGAACCTGGCTCCTGGCTGAGCAGGGAGCCCAATGTGGGGCTCGATCCCAGGACCCTGGGATCATGACTGAGCGCCCAGGTGCCCCCATTTGTTACTATCTTAACAGAATGGAGCACTTTGATGTCTGACAATTTGATGGTCAAAATGTGTATTTTTCAAATCTATGGGGTGGTGAGATACAACTTTAAAGGAGAGGAGAAAAAGCTCCCTTTGAGCAACATCTGACAGTTAACCTAAAGCTAAGGAATAGCAAAGAGGTTTGGGATTTTTTTTAAGATTTATTTTTTACTTTTTTAAAGATTTTATTTATCAGAGCACAAGCAGGGGGAGCGGCAGGCAGAGGGAGAAGCAGTCTCCCGCCGAGCAAGAAACCCTGTTTGGGACTCAATCCCAGGACCTGAGCCAAAGGCAGACGCCTAACAACTGAACCACCCAAGAGTTCCAACATTGAGAGAGCACGAAAGGGAAGGGCAGAGGGAGAGAGAACACTGCACACTCGGGGAGCCTGAGCTAAGGCAGGGGTTGATCTTGCGACCTGAGCCCAAGCCAAGAAACAGATGCCTAAGGAAGTTCGGAATATTTTCATGGACTACTAACTCATTGTATTCACCAATCCAATTTCGATGCCCCAGAAGCGGGGCTGCAACATGACCTGAAAGGAACAATGCGTCTGAAAAACGGGTCTGGCCGCACTGGTGAACATTTCCCAAGATCACACCCAGGCGCCGGGGGCGGGGCCTCGCTCCCCGGAAGAGTCCCGCCGTCCTGCAGTCCGCTTCCGCCTCGAGGTTGCTAGGCTACCGGGACCCTAGCAGAAAGCTGTGGCGGGTGAGCGCCGGGAGCGTGTTCTCTGAGCGCTGCGAGGCTCGGCAGCGGTCCCTGCTGTGCGGTGGCCTCCCGCCTCGCTTAGGCTTCTCTGCTGCCGCAGGCGTCGCGCACACCCCTGTTGCCCCAGACGGGCCGGGGAGCGGAGGCGGTCGCACCCTCCCTTCTGCCCTCCGAGGAAATCTCTACACCTCCTCTCCGACTCTTTAGGGAAACCCCCTCACCACCTTCCCCGGCACCAGGAAGCCCTGAACCCCTGAATTCCATTTTCAGGGCCCGCTCTCCGGGCCCGTGACCTTTCTTTTTTTATCTACTCCGAGGTAACTCGGTCGGATCCCTCCATCCCCATTTCTTTCACGTTCCTTTCGCGTCCTGGTCGGGGTATCTCCCTCCTCCGAGAGGGAAGCATGGGAGCAGCAAGCGTCCCGGCGCCTCGGGAGGCGCAGACTGGAAGACAAGCCCCCCTCCCTCATTCCTCAGGTATGCCTCGGGCCCTCAAGAGTAGGAACCAGTAGCCCAGTGCTTGTACGTTTAAGAGGCTGGATTGGCTGAGACGGGGTTTCTTAAAGTCGCGTGAGAGCCGCGCAGGTGGAGGAGGGTGGGGTGAAATCGGCAGTTTTTTTTTCAGTTGTCCTGTTCTGGTTTTTTAGCTTCTGTGTAATCAGCTGCCCTTCTGGAAACTGGGCAGGGAGTGTGGCTGGATGCCGGTGTCCCTGACTTGTCTTCAGCATACCGTGCAGAAGTAACATGTTCCCAGCATTGGAAACAGAGCTAAAGCAGGAGGTCGGTACATCCCCCCTCTCCAGGAACTCCACAGAAATCCAATACTACTAGATCAGAAGGTATATTCTGGTGGCACCTTTTTCTAGCAGGAGATCTTGATCCCCAAGATAGAATAGTTTGCATGAATGTCTTTCAGTTGGTTTGTTTACAGAAGTCCTCACGAACTCAAGAACTGTTGTCCTTTGCAAAGATTTTTGTGTGCCTTTTGTTAAGAGTTCAGTATTCTTTGAAAGGACTTTCCTGATTGATTCGGCTTTTGTTTTCACAGACTCTTCCTGATCCCTATGAAGACTTTATGTACCATCATCTTCAATACTATGGCTATTTTAAAGGTAATAAATATCACATTCTTACCTAGCATCACCTTTCCTGCCTTCATGGACTAAATGGTTAGATTAACTGGAGAGTTACTCTCGGATAAATTAATGATGGCTCTTCTAGCACCAGAGAAAGATGAAGGGAAGTGAAAAGTACTTCATTATTGATCTGCTTTGTCACCTCTCTTGAGTGCCTGTGTATACAAGGGTCTGTCTATCCTTGTACCAATACCACCACCCTTTCTTAATTACACTATATGGCATTAAATAGTCTTGATAATCTGGAAAGACATGTCCTCCATCTGTCCTTCGGAAATATCTTCTCCATTCTTGCCTTTAACATGTAATTTCAGAATTAGCTTGTGATGTTTAAAAAATTGGAATTGCATTGAATCTACAGATCAAATTTCACAAGAAATGAGAGTTTTCCAATATTGGGTTCTGCAATCTCTTTTTTATTTTCATTGTGGGGCGTGTTCTGCAACCTATGAATATACTCTAGTTCTGCATTTACAAAGATCTTGCTTAATAGCTCCCAATAAAGATTTATAATTTTTTCGTGGAACTTCATATTATTATGTCACCGTAAATGGTATCTTTTTATATTCTTATTTTCTAACTTTGTTCCTGGTATTTAGAAATAAAATTAAGTCTCAGTATTGATTTTCTATCAACCTTATTAAATTTTCTTACTATTTCATTTTTAAAGTGATTGCTAATTTGTTGAAAATTGAATTTCCAGTTTGCCAGATTCAGCAGAGCCCTCAAGACAAAGTAGCTTTGGGCACCTTGCTCTTTCCACCCCACCATGCTGCTTCTCAAGTATCTCCTCACTGTAAAATGGAGAATATGTGCTTAACTCACGGAAGTTAGAATATGAAAGCTCTTTAGAAAATGGGATGTATTCTTTGTAAAGACCTGTGGTGGTGATGGGTAGTAACAGAAGTAGTGGCAGTTTTGGTAGTAGTAATGGTTTGGGTATTGACCTAGATGTTACAGGCGATGAAGTGGCCTTCCAGCACTTTTAATTACATTGTGTATTTGTAGCTCAGAGAGGCAGTTTACCAAACTCAGCCTCGCACCAGCATGTTTGGAAGAATAATCCTCGCTACCTGGTGAGTGGCTCTTTTGGGGAAAGAGAGGATGTGATACCAGACCCGCTGCAAAAGGAGAAGCTACTATGTGAGTAATGATCAGTGTGTATGAGCCCCAGAAACCTCAGTGCCTTGAGCCACTTCTTGGGGTATTCGGGAGAACATGGCCTAACACGGGGAAAGCCAGAGGAATAGCCTTGGCCAGTTTCTGACATCACTAAAAAATGTTATACCTAGGGGCGCCTGGGTAGCTCAGTGGGTTAAAGCCTCTGCCTTCAGCTCAGGTCATGATCCCAGGGTCCTGGGATCGAGCCCCACATCGGGCTCTCTGCTCAGCAGGAAGCCTGCTTCCTCCTCTCTCTCTCTCTGCCTGCCTCTCTGCCTACTTGTGATCTCTGTCTGTCAAATAAATAACTAAATAAAATCTTTAAAAAAAAAATGTTATACCTAGATCCATTTTGGATTACAGGTTTATTTCATTTTATTTTATTTTTTAAAGATTTTATTTATTTGTTAGAGTGAGAGAGAGAGAGCACAGGCAGGCAGAGGCAGAGGAAGCAGGCTCCCCACTGAGCAAGGAGCCCCATGCGAGACTAGATCCCAGGATCTAGGAACATGACCCGAGCCAAAGGCAGCCACTTAACCGACTGAGCCACTGGGGCATTCCTGGATTATAGGTTTAAATTAAAATACTATATATTCCAGATTACTTTTCTTCAAATTATGGGAAACTTTGTTAAGACATCGTGGTCGAGAGTAGCACACTGATTTTTACACAATTGTGGCGGGTATATTTGTTAAGGCACTTTGTGTAAGAGTGGTGGAAACCAATTTCAGCTAGCTTAAAAATAATTTTTTAAAAACATATACATATTTATATAATATATTTATATATATATGTATATATGTATTTAAAGACCAAGAAGTGGGGGCAGAGGGAGAGGAACAAGCAGACTTCCCACTTGGATTGGAGTTCAAAGCAGGGCTCGATCCCACAACCCTGAGATCATGATTTGAGCTGAAACTGAGAGTTGGACAGTCAACTGACTGAGCCACCCAGGCAACCCCGAAAAATAATTTTTCACAAGGATTTCAGAAGTTCCCCTGGAATCTAAGGGCAGGAGTACAGATGAATTTCTCCCTCAATACATAACCGTCCAAACATCACAATTCACTTTTCCCCATATCCTCCCTAATCCCAGTTCAGGCTGCCATCATTTCTCACTGTTGAAAGAGCCTCAATAATTGGTCTCCTGAATTCTTCTCTTGTTTCATGCTAACCCCTTTCAAGCCATTTTGCACACAGCATTATTCTTTTTTATGTGCAAATCTGATTGTGTCCTTTTTCCAGTTAAAACCTTTGAATGGGGGCGCCTGGGTGGCTCAGTGGGTTAAGCCTCTGCCTTCGGCTCAGGTCATGATCCCAGCATCCTGGGATAGAGCCCCTCATCGGGCTATCTGCTCAGCAGAGAGCCTGCTTCCTCCTCTCCCTCTCTGGCTGCCTCACTGCCTGCTTGTGATCTCTGTCTGCCAAATAAATAAATAAAATCTTAAAAAAAAAAAAAAAACCTTTGAATAACACAAAACCCAAAAGCCATAAAGTACCGTTAATAAAGCAAAATAACAAACTTTAAAAAAAGGTTGTGACAGATATGTCAAAGGATTATTTTCTTTAATATAGTAGCTCTAATAAGTCAATATATAAAGGTGGCCAAATACAAAAGTGGGCAAAAGACATGAGCAAGCTTTTCGTAAAAACAAACACAGTCGGGGTACCTGGGTGGCTCATTTGGTTGGGTGTCTGACTCTTGGTTCCTGCTCAGGTCATGATTTCATGGGTCATGGGATTGAGCCCTGCGACAGCCTCTGTGCTTTTTGGGGCTCTGCTTGGGATTCTCTCCCTCTGCCCCTTCTGCGTGCATGCATGCATGAGTGGGAGCTCTCTCTTTCTAAAATTAATAAATAAATATTTTAAAAAACACACACAATTGGGGTGCCTGGGTGGCTCAGTCATTAAGTGTCTGCCTTTGGCTCAGGTCATGATCCTAGGGTCCTGGGATGGAGCCCCACATCAGGCTTCCCGCTCAACAGGGAGTCTCCTCCCTCTCCCTCTCTGCCTGCTGCTCTGCGTACTTGTGCTCTCTTGGTATGTCTCTGTTAAGTAAATAAAAATCTTTAAAGAAAAGAATGTTAAAAACCACACACACACACACGCAGTCAATAAGCTTATGAAAAGATGCTCAATTTCACCTCTAATTAAAGATACAAACCAATGTCAAGGTGCCATTTTTTTAACTAATGGGATTTGGGCAAAAATAATTTTCCAATTACACCTATACATATAGGTCAGGGTATGGGGGAGCACTCTCCTACACTGCTTAGGGCTGTGGATGGGTCGACTACTTTAGGAAGACAATTTGGCAATATTTGGGAAATTTTCTTATTAGAAATTTCTGCATAACCCTTGATGCAGTAATTCCATTTTCAGATGTTTGCCCACAGCCCAGTGCCCTGAAGGTTCTTCCATTCTGTGTCCCACAGCTTCTGGCAGGGAGTAGAAAGGCAGGGGTTGAGCAAAGGAAACTCATCTGGGTGGTATGGCTTATGAGCCAGCTGATTGCCCCTCTTCCATTTCCTCCTGCCACATTTACTGACACTCAAGATAATAATAAGAAATATTTGCAAGCCTCAATATCATAAACACCATGAAATTCAAAATCCGCTGGTAGAGGTAACAAAATGTGAATGAGTTTTAGTGTGTAGTAAATGATAGGGCTTCTTTTATTCATGTTTTGCTCATTGGCATGAAGAAGATTTTTTTTAAAGATTTTATTTATTTATTTGATAGAGACACAGTGAGAGAGGGAACACAAGCAGGGGCAATAAGAGAGGGAGAAGCAGGCTCTCGCCAAGCAGGAGCCCGATGTGGGGCTCGATCCCAGGACCCTGGGGCCATGACCTGAGCGAAGACAGATGCTTAACGACTGAGCCACCCAGGCGCCCCAAAAGATTTTTTTTTTATCATATTTGAAGCAAAGCATTTTTTTTTTTAAAGATTTTATCTATTTATTTATTTGAGAGAGAGAGAGAGAGAGCACGAGCTGGGGGAGGAGGGTCAGTGGGAGAGGAAGAATCAGACTCTTGGCTGAGCAGGGAGCTGGACATGGGGCTTGATCCCAGGACCGTGGGATCGTGACCTGAACCGAAGGCAGATGCTCAACCAACTAAGCCATCCAGGTGCCACGCAAAGTGTTTTTTTTTTTTAAAGATTTTATTTATTTTAGAGAGAGAACGTGAGCAGGGAGAAGGGCAGAGGGAGACAGAAAATCTTAAGCAGACTGTGTGCCCAGGACAGGGCTTGAGGTGGGGCTCAATCCCAGGACCCTGAGATCATGATCTGAGCCGAAATCAGGAGTCCAATGCTCAACTGACTGAGCCACCCAGGTGCCCCGGCAAAGCATTTTTTTTTAAAGATTTATTTATTTAATTTAGAGGGGCGGGGAGAGAGAGAGAGAGAGAACAGGAGCACGAGGGGTAGTCAGGGAGAGAGAATCTCATGTAGACTCCCTGCTGGTCATGGAGCCTGATCCCACAGCCCTGAGATTGACCTGAGCCAAAATCAAGAGTCTGAGACACCCCAGCACCCCACCAGTTTGCCTTCTTGCCAGCAGGTTCTGAGAGTACCTGTTTACTTACACCTGTGTCGGGATGAATGTGAAAACACACAAATGATTTTCCTGTCTGTTAGGTAGTAAACTAGTATCTCCTTGTCATACTGGTTTACAGTTCTTTATGAGGGAATTGGAGCAATTGAAATGGTAAAACATCTTTTCAAATGTTTATTGTTCCCTCCCCCCATTAAACTAGGGAAAAGATTAAGAGATAGAAAAAATAGAGCCCTGAAATTTAAAAAAAAATTTTTTTTACAAAAAGACAGGTATCTAGGTGGCTCAGTGGGTTAAGCCTCCAGCTCTTGATTTCGGCTCAGGTCTTAATTTCAGGGTCCTAAGATCAAGCCCTGCCTTGGGCTCTGCCCGCAGCTTGGAGTCTTATTGTCCCTCTCCCTCTGCTCCTCCCCACCACCACAGGCTCTCTAAAATAAATTAATAAATAAATCTTTTTTTTTTTTTTTTTTAAAGGAATGAGGGCGCCTGGGTGGCTCATTCAGTTAAACATCTGCGTTTGACTCAGGTCATGATCCCAGGGTCCCGGGATCAAAACTTGTATCAGCCTCCCTGCTTAGCAGGGAGTCTGCTTCTCCCTTTCCCATGCAACCCCAGCCCCATCATGCCCTTGTGTGCTCTCTCTCTCAAATAAATAAAATCTTAAAAAAAAAAAAAGGAAAGAAAGAAAAGGATAAATGGGGCCCTAACTCAGGGTTGGGGGGAGTGGTCAGTGAAAGGGATAGGGAAAGAGAGCAGAGAAAAAAAGTCACAGATCCTTAGGACAAACCGTGCCTCTTCCTTCCTTTTTCTAGGGCCCACCTGTCTACCTTCCACCATGCACAGACAGATAGAGGCTGTGAGCAGAGGTATTCCTTGTCCTTCCAGACCTGAAAACTCAAACTGCTTTCTGGGAGTTGTCTTCACTCACTGCTCTCCGCGCCAGATCTTGCACTCCCGCACCCAGGGACCTTCTTTCCTCCCTCTCGCCTTTCCTTTCTTTTCCTTCTTCCTCTCATTTGCCTTCTTGTTCTCTGCACTGGAAGCCTCTTTTCTTCCCTTTTTTCTCATTCTGTTTCCGAAGAGCTCATCTTTCTCTCCTGCCCTGCTCACTCCCCTCCCCTCCCATTGGCCCCCTCTTCATTAGTCTCTCTGTCCTCCCAACCACTGTTTTTTGATCTTGAAAGTTAATTTGTAGATTGTTTCACTGTAGTTAATAAGCCTTAGGTATTTTTCTCTAAAATGCTAATGGGTGAAATAAGTTTCCTCTTTTGCCTCTCTCTAAGCAAAAATAATGACATTATTTGATTTAAAAGACAAAAATTGGGGCTCCTGGATGGCTCAGTGAGTTAAGCCTCTGCCTTTGGCTCAGGTTATGGTCTCAGAGTCCTGGGATCAAGCCCTGAGTTGGGCTCTCTGCTCAGCAGGGAGCCTGTTTCCCCTCTCTGCCTGCCTCTCTGCCTACTTGTGATCTCTATTTATAATAAATAAAATCTTAAAAAAAAATGACAAAAATTTTCGGGGCACCTGGGGGTCTAAGTCGTTGGGCATCTGCCATTAGCTCAGGTCATGATCCCAGGGTCCTGGGATCAAGTCCCACGTGGAGCTCCCTGCTCATCGGGGAGCCTGTTTCTCCCTCTCCTTCTGTCCCTCTCCCTGCTTGTGCTCTCTCTCTCTCTCTCTCTGTCAAATAAATAAATAAAATCTATTTTTTAAAAGATATTATTTATTTATTTGACAGACAGAGATCACAAGTAGGCCGAGAGGCAGGCGGAGAGAGAGGAAGAGAAACAGGCTCCCCGCTGAGCTGAGAGCCTGATGTGGGGCTTGATCCCAGGACTCTGGGATCATGACCTGAGCTGAAGGCAGAGGCTTTAACCCACTGAGCCACCCAGGCTCCCCTAAATAAAATCTTAAGGAAAAAAAAAATACAAAAAATGTTCTTTGAGCTTTACATTTAAATATTTAATAGACTACACAGAATGTTAATGTAACTTTTTGTAATTTCGATGCTGTAATCCTAGACTGAATCTTCTCTTTAAAGGAGACACAAGTCTAGGATTGTGCCCCTGTGCTCATATTCTAATACAGTGCTTCAAGTTAGTCATCATGGTTGAACAGCAAAGTCCCCAGAGAGGAAAAGAGAGCCATGCACTCATTCCCTCTCCCCTTGCAGATTCCCTCATGATTGGTTCACCACTTAAGAGCAGACAACTTCTTCATGATGAATTTGGAGAAGTACAGCCATGTCTTCGAGAACCACGAGATCTCTTTGCCTTCTTCTCCAGCAGCGGGCCACTGCAGGCTCCAAGGTGGCCAATAGAATGTGAGGTCATCAAGGAAAGCCTTTGTCATATCGGTAATGTGACTTATGTGTCGTGGTACTGCTGTTCTGACAGACATTGTTTTTTTTTAAAACAAAGATTTTATTGATTTAGTTGACAGAGAGAGAGAACACAAGCAGGGGAGAATTAGGCAAAGGGAGAGGGAGAAGCAGGCCCCCGCTGAGCAGAGAGCCTGCTGTGGGCCTCCATCTCAGAACCCCACGATCATGACCCAAGCTGAAGGCAGACGCTTACCCGACTGTGCCATCCAGTCAGTGGCACAGTCCTGAAATGATTAAGCCCTGGGAAACTGATACATACTGATCAAAGTAAGAAGTTACACTACTGTGTAAACTCAGATGCTTCTGAGATTATTGGAATGGGAGGATATCTTTCTAGAGGCCAAAATACATCAATACTTAAATCTGTTTTCTAATATTCCTGTCTCAGTATTAATATGGTTGGTTGAGTTTTATGAGTTGTATTTTTACCAGCCTTGGTATAACTGATGAAGACTATATGTACCAGAACATAGTGGTTATTGTTTTTAATTGTATTTCGAGTTTGTTGGAGTTTTTTTTTAATGGGAATGGTGGAGACTATTTTTGTGAGATTGCTGGTTATATCTCTGAGCTATTGGTGGTGCAGGTACAATTTAGCATTCATTATATGAGGCAGTTCTAAGGTGGGTTCCATTGAAAAGTGGAGACTTTTCTAAAGGCTGGAACACTTGTGCCTATCAAGCACTGTGTCTCTGTTTTAGACTGCTAGATAAACAACTGGATGTTTCTTACTTTCACACTTCCCTCTTATGCTATTCATTCAGTATGTATTTATTAAGCCTCTGCTGTATGGTATGTACAGCACTCATGTTACAGAATGATGATGAACAAGATGGAGACACTCAGAGTTCGCGTGTTGGTAGGGATGCTGAAGATATACCCAGGGCATTGCCTAGAGTTTGGTCCCTCTAGGAACATTTAACCTGAGCCTGGAAGATTAGGGAGGGTTTCTGAGGAGTTGACATGTAAGTTGAGATCTGGTAAGTTACAAGTGATCCAACTGAGAGAAAATATTCCAGTTAGAGGACATGGAAGAGCCTGGCATGTCTGGGCAATCAGGGAGCACTGAGCATGAAAGACAAGGGCTAAAGCTGAAAATATAGGGATGTGCTCAACATCTTAACTGGGCACAGAACTGCTCTTTAGGTGTTTGAAAATCTGGGGGAGGGATGGCATTTTGAGTTGGTACAATAGCTGAGAAGTCCTAAGAGCATTTGTCCCTACCCTGGACAATTTTTTTTTTTTTAAGATTTTATTTATTTATTTGACAGAGATCACAAGCAGGCAGAGAGGCAGGAAGAGAGAGAGGAGGAAGCAGGCTCCCTGCTGAGCAGAGAGCCCGATGCGGGCTCGATCCCAGGACCCTGGGATCATGACCTGAGCTGAAGGCAGAGGCTTTAACCCACTGAGCCACCCAGGCGCCCCATACCCTGGACAATTTTTGAATTAAAGTCCAAGTTGATCTGGACGAACAGTGGGATTTTGCTATTCCTATATAAAATAGGCAAAGAAAATTCCTGTGATGATTTTAGACTCAGTTCCAAGAGAGGGGGAAAAGTGGGAAACCGGAATTTAATAATCACATTATTGCAGGGGTAATCCACTAAAGCATGAGATTTTTTTTTTTTTTTAAGTAAGCTCTATGTTCAACATAGGACTTGAACTCACCACCCCAAGATCAAGAGTTGCATTCTCTACTGACGGAGCCAGCCAGACACCCTAGCACTAGATCTTTTAAAAAAATCATTTAAAAATATACTTATTTTTTTAATTTCAAGGAAATTTAATAACAAGCACCTTAATGTTTCAACCAAATTGACAGCCTCATCACTCCCTATTACCTTAAAGTTAAGAATTTAGCATTATTTTATTACTGAGCTGTGCCTTTATTATTTGTTCTTTATTTTTTTTTCCAAGTTCAGCCAATCAGAAGATAACATTAGAAGCAGGGAAAAAAAAATTTAAGGACATATTTTGGAGTAATTCCAGTGAGGTTCTGGGCCCAGAACTACCTACTAACTGAATGACCTTGAGCTAGTTATTTTTTTAAAATTCAAGTTTATTTAAACTGAAAAAACAAGGGTGCCTAAGTGGCTCAAGTAGCTGAGCATCCAACTCTTGATTTTAGCTTAGGTTATTATCTCAGGGTAGTGGGGTTGATGCCCACATCAGGCTCTCTGCTCAGCGGGAATCTGAGATTCTCTCTCTCTCGCTCTGCTCCTCCCCCTGAAATAATAAATAAATAAATCTTGAACTGAAGAAACAAAAACAATTCACCCATTTCTCCTATCCACCTCTGGCAACCACCAATGAGCTTGCTTTTTTTGTTTGTTTGTTTTGTTTTGTTGTTTGTTTTTTGAATCCAGTGTGTAAGAGAAATCATATAATATTTGCCTTTCTCTGTCTTATTTCACTTACCATAATGTCCTCAAGGTCTGTCCTTATTGTTAGAAATGACAAGATTTCATTCTTTTTTATAGATGAATAATATTTCATTGTATATTTATACCACAATTTCCTTATCCATTCATTCATTGATGAACACTTATGTTATTTCCCTATCTTTGCTATTGTAAAGGATGCTGCAGTGGGGGTACACTTACCCTTTTGAGTTAGTATTTCCATTTTCTTCAGATCAATACCCACAAATAGAATTGCTGGGTCATATGGTAGTTCAATTTTTGATTTTTTTGAGGAACCTCCATACTATTTTTCCATAGTGGCTGCACTAACCTAATTTCCACCAACACAAGGGTTCCCATTTCTCCATATCCTTGCTAACACTTGTTATTTTTAAGTGTAAATAACACTTGTTATTTGTGTGTGTGTGTAATTTTTTTATAGATTTTTTTTCATTTAGTTTTTTTTTAATCTCAGGGTCTGAGTTCAAGCCCCATGGTGAAAAAAAAATCAGGGGTGCCTGCATGGTTCCATTGGTTAAGTGTCTGCCTTCAGCTCAGGTCACCATCCCAGAGTCCTAGGATGAGCCCTGAGTTAGGCTCCCCTCTCAGCAGGGAGCCTGCTTCTCCCTCTGCCTGCCACTCCCCCTGCTTGTGCTCTCTTCTCTGACAAATAAATAAATAAATAAAATCCTTTTTTAAAAAATGAAAAAAAAAGGGACGCCTGGGTGGCCCAGTTGGTTAAGCTGCTGCCTTCGGCTCAGGTCATGATCCCAGCGTCCTGGGATCAAGTCCCACATCGGGCTCCTTGCTCAGTGGGGAGCCTGCTTCTCCCTCTGCCTCTGCCTGCCTCTCTGTCTGCCTGTGCTTGCTCAATCTCTCTCCCTCTGTCTCTGACAAATAAATAAATAAATAAAATCTTTTTAAAAAAATGAAAAAAAAATCAAGGAGCATGAAGTCTCTGGCTTTGTTCTTCTCTCAAGATTCCTTTGGCTATTCAGAGTCTTTATGGTTCCATAGGAATTTTAGGATTATTTGTTCTATTTCTATGAAAATGCCATTGGACATTTAAAAAATATTAATTCTTCCAATCCATGAATATCTTCTCACTTATTTGTGTCTTCTTTAATTTCTTTCATTAACGTCTTACAGTTTTAAATATACAACTTTTTCACCTCCTTAAATTTATTCCTGGGAATTTTATTCTTTTGATAAAATTGTAAATGAGATTGTTTCCTTATCTTATGTTAACTATCTTTCTGATAGTTCATTACTAGTGTATAAACATGCAACATATGTTTGTGTATTGATTTTGTATCTTGCAACTTTACTGAATTTATTTATTTTAATGATTTTTCGATCAAGTTTAACGGGGCGCCTGGGTGGCTCAGTGGGTTAAGCCTCTGCCTTCGGCTCAGGTCATGATCTCAGGGTCTTGGGATCGAGCCCCGCATCGGGCTCTCTGCTCAGCAGGGAGCCTGCTTCCCCCTCTCTCTCTACCTGCCTCTCTATCTACTTGTGATCTCTCTCTATATCAAATAAATAAAATCTTAACAAAAATGTCTTTAGTGTTTTCTGCGTCATGTAATCTGCAAATAGTAACAGTTTGACAGTTTTACTCATTCCTTTCCAATTTGGAATCCTTTTATTTCTTTTTCTTGCCTAATTGCTCTAGCAAGGACTTAAAATTCTATGTTGAATAGAAGTGGCTAGAGTTGGCATCTTTGCCTTGTTCCCGATCTTAGAAGATAGGCTTTCAGCTTTTACATTTTGTTTTTAAGGTTTTATTTATTTATTTGTCAGAGAGAGAGAGAGAGAGAGGCAGGACTCGACCCCAGGACCTTGGGAACATGACCTGAGCTGAAGGCAGGTCTTCACTGACTGAGCCACCCAGGCATCCCACGGCTTTTTACATCTGAGTATGCTTTTAGCTATGGACTTTTCATATATGGCCTTTACTATGTTGAGGTTCCCTCTATACTCACTCTGTTGAGTTTTTACCATAAATGGATGTTGAATTTTGCCAAATGTTTTTTTTTTTTTGCATCTATCAAAATGATTATATGATTTTTACCCTTCATTTTTTGACTGTGGTATATCACATTAACTAATTTGCAGAAGTTGAACTATCTTTGGATCCCTGGAATAAATACCATTTGATCAGGTATATAATCCCTCTAATGTATTATTCAATTTCAATTGTGTTTTTGTATGCCCTTGGTGTTCATCAATGACTACTGTACTTAAAATAATACTGAGAAGTTGCCCAAGTCTCATATAAGAAATTTTTAGAATTGAGAGTTAATGAAAAAATTTTGTTTCCCCTGAAATAATTGATATACTTGTTCCTCTATAGTAATAAAGAAGTACATAGCTAAACTTATTTTCCTGACTTTAAAAAGAAGCTCGGCACACTTGGCAGGCTCCATCAGTGGAGCATACAACTCTTGATCTCTTGATCTTGGGATTGTGAGTTCAAGGCCCATGAAGGGGGTAGGGATTACTTAAAAATACAATCTTAAAAAAATAAAAAATAAAAATAAATAAAAAGTAGCTCAGGGCCAAATTTTAGAGAGTTGTTATAGGTCAACTATATTGACCTTTCTGGTTTATTTTTAACTCTTCTGTTTAAAGTTTATCCTTCTGTTGTATACGCTTTTTGTTAAAAATCACCTCATAGTCTGTATGGAAAGAAGCAAGACATAAATTTACAAAGAAATCAGAAACTTGGGGTGGGATTTGGTTTGATTCAACCAAACTAGTCGCTTGAATAATAATTATTATAATTGTATATTACTTTTGGATAAAGAACCTTTTATATTATTTCTTATTTTGTGCTTTTTAATGTTTTCTTTCAGAGTGGGTTCCACCTCAACCAGAATATTTCTATCAACCTACAGGAAATGAAAAATTACCAGAAATTGTAGGAGAAGAAAAAGGCACAGTTGTCTATCAATTAGATTCAGGTATTGTTATTTACACTGAACAGTCAGTGACTAACCATGACAAAATTATAATAAACATGTTTTCTGTAATAACAGTGGTTTTTAAAAATCTATAGTTTAGTGATAAATAAACAGTCTTTCCAGACCAACCTAAATAGGAACCCTGATATTCATGGCCAGTCAGCTTTAAAATTTCAGTTGTTTTTTTAATATGATGGTATTACGTCTTAAGAGTTCTAAGCCCAGGGAACCTGGGTGGCTCAGTTGTCAAGCATCTGCCTTTGGCTCAGGTCATGATCCCAGAGTCCTGGGATCCAGCCCTGAATCGGGCTCCCTGCTAAGCTGGAAGCCTGCTTCTCCCTCTCTCACTCCCTCTGCTTGCGTTCCCTCTCTCACTGTGTGTTTCTCTGTCAAATAAATAAATAAAATCTTAAAAAAAAAAAAAAAAAAAGAGGGGCACCTGGGTGGCTCAGTGGGTTAAACCTCTGCCTTCGGCCCAGGTCATGATCTCAGGGTCTTGGGACCAAGCCCCGAATCGGGCTCTCTGCTCAGCAGGGAGCCTGCTTCCCCCTCTCTCTCTGCCTACCTCTGTGCCTACTTGTGATCTCTCTCTCTCTCTCTGTTTCAAATAAATAAATAAATAAAATCTTTTAAAAAAAAAAAAAGTGTTCTAAGCCCATTTTAGAGCTTCTTCTGTGTCATTCCCCTTCCTAAAAATCAGATATTGGATATTCGGGGAACTTGTTCTTCTTTTCTCCATCTCTGTGTGTACTTTAGTGATTACTTTGTAGTATGTGCATATGACTATCATTTCCTACGTGGTTAATTAATTTCCATTAACTTGTAGGCTTCTTACAAGTAGAATCCATATCTTTTTAAAAAATTTCTAGAACAGCAATAGCAAAATATACATTCTTTTCAAAGACACATGGTACATTCCCCAGGATACATTATATGCTAGGTGGTAAAGCAAGTCTTAATACACTTTAAAAAATTGAAATCATACAAAATATATTCTCTGACCACAATAAAATTGAATTAGAAATCAACAACAGTGGGCGCCTTGGTGGCTCAGTTGGTTGAGCGTCCTACTCTTGGTCTCAGCTCGGGTCTTGATCTCAGGATCATGGGTTTGAGCCCCATGTTGGGTTCCATGCTGGGCTTGGAACCTACTTAAAATTAAAAATTTAAAAAAATCAACAACAGGGGGCGCCTGGGTGGCTCAGTGGGATTAAGGGTTAAAGCCTCTGTCTTCCGCTCAGGTCATGATCCCAGGGTGCTGGGATCAAGCCCCACCTCAGGCTCTCTGCTTGGCAGGGAGCCTGCTTCCTCCTCTCTCTCTCTGCCTGTCTCTGCCTCCTTGTGATCTCTGTCTGTCAAATAAATAAATAAAATCTTAAAAATAAAAATAATAAAAAAATAAAATCTTAAAAAAAAATCAACAACAGAATGAAATCTGGGAAATGGACAAATATTTGGAAATTGAACAGCACGTTTCTAAGTAACCCATGGGATAAAGAAATCATAAGGGGAATTTAAAAATGTTTTAAACAGAATGAAAATAAAATGACATATCAAAATTTTAAAGGATGCAGCTAAGCATCGCAAGGTAAGCATATGGCTTTAAATGCCTATATTTGAAAGGAAGAAAGATCTCAAATCAATTACCTAAGCTTTCACATTAATAAATTAGAAAAGTAAGCACAAACTAAGTCCAAAGCAACCAGAGAGAAGGATATAAAAAAGATAAGGATGGGAATCAGTGAAAATGGAAAACAGGAAAATAATCTGGAAAATCAAACCAAAAGCTGGTTCTTTGGAAACATCAACAAAATTGACAAAACTTTAGCTAGACCAACCATGAAAAAAGAAGAGGAGATACAAATTACCAAGATCAGGATTGAGAGGGGACAGAAACATCAAATCTACAAAAATCAAAAGAATTACAAGGTACAACTTAATGCCAACAAATTAAACAACATAGAAGGGGGAAAGCTGTTAGAAAAATACAAATTACCACAACTGACTCAGGGAGAAACTTTCTTTTTTTAAGATTTTATTTATTTACTTGACAAAGATCACAAGTAAACAGAGAGGCCAGGGGGCGGTGGGGAGGAAGCAGGCTCCCCGCCAAGCAGAGAGCCTGATGCAGGGCTCGATCCCAGGACCCTGAGATCAGGGCCCAAACTGAAAGCAGAGGCTTAACCCACTGAGCCACCCAGGTGCCCCTCAGGGAGAAACTTTAAAAGTCTGAATAGACTAAAACAAAGAAGTTGAATTAGTAATTAAAAATCTTCCTGCAGGGGCGCCTGGGTGGCTCGGTTGGTTGGGTGGCTGCCTTTGGCTCAGGTCATGATCCCGGGGTCCTGGGATCAAGCCCCACATCAGGCTCCCTGCTCAGTGGAGAGCCTGCTTCTCCCTCTCCCTCTGCCTGCTGCTCTGCCTACTCATATTCTCTATCTCTGTGTCCAAAAAAACAAAACAAAACAAAACTTAAAAAAAAAGTCTTCCTGCAAAAGGGTGCCTGGGTGGCTCAACCAGCTAGTGTCTGGCTCTTTGGATTCTGCTCAGGACATGGTCTCGTGGGTCATGTGATCAAGCTCTGTCTCAGACTCCACACTCAGTGGGGACTTTGCTTGAGGCTCTCTCCCTCTGCCCCTCCCCTCACTTGTTCATGGGTTTTCTCTTTCTCTCTCTCTTTCTCTAAAATAAATAAATAAATCTTTTTCTTTTTTTTTTTTTAACCTTCCTGCAAAGAAATTCCTTGGCCAGTTAGGGACAGGGCTTGTTTGAATTATATCAAACATTTAAAGATGAAATAGTACTAATCCTTCATAGACTCTGAAAATAGTAGCTGGAGGAAATATTTCCAACTGTTTATGAAGCTAGTATTCAAAGTTAGACATCCCAGGAAAACTATATTCCTTACAAATATAAATACAAAAAAAATCCTCAACCAAATACTAGCAAACAGGGGCACCTGGGTGGCTCAGATGGTAAGGTGTCTGCCTTTGGCTCAGGTCATGGTCTGCAGGTCCTGGGATCGAGACCCTTGTTGGGCTCCCTGCTCAGTGGGGAGTCTGCTTCTCCCTCTCCCTCAGCCTCTCCCCCTGCTCATGCTTGCTTTTTTTTCTCTTTGTATCTCTCTGTCTCAAATGAATAAATAAAATCTTAAAGAAACACAAATACTAGCAAACAAAATCCAACAGCTTATTAAAAGGATTATATAACATGACCAAGGGGGATTTGTACCAGGAATGCAAGGATGGTTCAAGCTAAGAAAATCAATGCGACACACCCCGTTAATAGAACAAAGGGAAGAAACACACAGTCATGTCAACTAATGCAGAAAAAGCATAAAAACATTCAGAAAACTAGGAATAGAAGAGAATTCCTCTGCTTGAAAAGTGTATTTATGGAAAGGATGGATCAATTTCACACTCCCTAAAATAGCTATAATAAAAATAAAGACTAACAAGTGATGGGTAGGATATGGAGCTGGTGGTCATAACATCTAAGACAGAAAGGAGATAAGGTGCCAGGTTGGTTTAGTCATTAGAGCATGCTGGAGGATGGGACTTTTGATCTCGGGGTCATGAGTTCAAGCTCCCTATGGGGATATGGTATAAAAATTTGCTTTAAAAAAAAAAAGGAGATATAATATTCAAGAGTAATGAACCTGGAAATGTAATAGGAACCTTCCCAAGGACGAGGAAGTAGCTTTGAATTAATAAGGTCAAGATGCCAAGTTAGTAATAGGGAGGGGACATGGCAAAGTAAAGAAGCTGTCAATAAGGGCATCCTTTGGGGCACCTGGGTGGCTCAGTCAGTTAAACGTCTGCCTTCTGCTCAGGTCATGACCCCAGGGTCATGGGATTGAGTCCTGGGATAGAGCAACAGGCTCCTTGCTCAGCAGGGAGCCTGCTTCTCCCTCTGCCTGTCCCTCCCCCAGCTTTCTGCTCTTTCTCTGACAAATAAATAAAATCTTTAAAAAAAAAAAGGGCATCCTTTGTCATCACTAAAAATCATCTGATACTTATTGCACACAAAAGCACAAGAGCTAATCAGAACTTCTTTTTTTGAGATTTATTTATTTGAGAGATAGAAACCAAGAGCTCAAAGCATGAGCAGGAGGGGCAGAGGGAGAGGGAGAGAAAATCTCAAGCAGACTCTATGCTGTGCATGGAGCTGAACATGGGGCTTGATCTGATGCATGATGCATGATGCATGATGCTGAGATCATGACCTGAGCTGAAACAAGAGTCAGACACCTAACTGACTGTGCCACCCAGGCTCCCCTAATCAGAACTTCTTAAGGGTTCTCTGAGGTTGGGAAATGCTGTGTTCAAAAAAATATAAAACAAGAAAAGTATGCTCACAATTTGAAAATCAACCTCTGCTACATAGGTAATGATCAGAAAGGAAATTGGTGGGGCGCCTGGGTGGCTCAGTGGGTTAAAGCCTCTGCCTTCGGCTCAGGTCATGATCCCAGTGTCCTGGGATTGAGCCCCACATCGGGCTCTCTGCTCCGCGGGGAGACTGCTTCCTCCTCTCTCTCTCTCTGCCTGCCTCTCTCTGCCTACTTGTGATCTCTGTCTGTCAAATGAATAAATAAAATCTTAAAAAAAAAAAAGAAAGGAAATTGGTTTTATTGGAGGAAGAATATGTACCAAGTTGAGTTAGAAATAAAGTGTATCAAGTCAATGAAATCAGAGGAGGCTTTTAGAGAAACAACCAGAGGTAGGGAGGGACTGTAATGTTTACATTTCTACAACTAACTTTGATATAATTGCATATTCTCTGCTCCCAGTTCCCCTGATTATGAGCTCTCATATTAGTAATACTGTGTTGGAAAAGTTATATGCAGTGAAGGGAATAAGGTGAAGAAACTCACAGTTTATCTAACTCCACCTTCTGGTGTGTCTAAGGAGGTTTTGGAGAGACTTTAAGTGTAAGATCTTAAGTGGGTAGATTTAAGTTATAAATAATGGAGAATGTATTTCTCCTGCCACCTCAAGAAAGTCTTGGGTATTAAAAGTATGTTTTACCTCTTGCTGACCTGCTTGTAGTCATTGTCAGTAAACCAGAAGACCGTGAATCCACATTGCTTCTTCTGTTCTATTCAGAGACATTTCTGCATAGGAGGAAACCCTAGGGCTGAAAGCTCATTCTCCTGAAAGGGCAGCTTTTGTGAGTTATTCTTATTGTCCTGCTTTTTTTTTTTTTTAAAGATTTTATTTATTTATTTGACAGGCAGAGATCGCAAGTAGACAGGCAGGCAGAGAGAGAGAGGAGGAAGCAGTCTCCTTGCTGAGCAGAGCGCCTGATGCGGGGCTCGATCCCAGGACCCTGGGATCACGACCTGAGCCGAGGGCAGAGGCTTTAACCCACTGAGCCACCCAGGCACCCCTCTTACTGTCCTGTTAACACACAGTTGTGGCAGTGGTCTTGGTCTTGTCTGTTGTGTTCTTCAGGAAGAGTTGAGCCCACCCTGTTGGAGGAATCAAGGAACAGAAAACCAAGAAGATGGGACTCCAGGGAGAATTTGGGAGTTTGTCAGTTTACATGCTATAAAATATTAGAGAAAAGAAACAAGTTTTGTTTTTTTGAGAAATATTACTGTGGGCTATGAATTAGATCATCTTTATTATTGCCTGAGAAACTCAAAAGAATGTTAAAACTCCCATATTAATTGTATCTGGTTGCTAGTCTATACTCTGTGGTTCTAGGAAGAGACTGGACCATGTGTGTCCCCAGCTTTTAATCGGATTATGTGTGCTCTAAATTTTTAAAAATATTTTATTTATTTATTTGAGAGAGAGAGAGAGAGAGAGCATGAGCAGGGGGAGGGACAGAGGGACAAGCAGACTCGCCGCTGAGCATGAAGGCTAACATGGCACTCAATCCCAGGACCCCAGGATTGTGACCTGAGCCAAAGTCACACGCTTAACCCACTGAGCCACCCAGGTGCCCCAGTTATGTGTACTCTTGGGGACTCTTCTGCTCCTGCCTCCTCTGTGTTTGCTTTCTTCTATTATGCACTTCTTTGTATATTTGCTTTCTCTTTTGCTCTCATTTACTATCTAAATGTTTATTACCTGAGTCTCTACAGTGATAGAGTTGCCTGTCAACCAAAAGTCATCATAATATGAATATATTTGCTAATGAAATGACTAATAAAATAAGGCCCAATGCATATTACTACTTAATGCTTGCACCTGTCCTGCCCCATGGTCAGCATCTTTGTTGTTATCAGTCACTAGCTGATTGGTGGATAATATTAATATCTGACAATATAATGCAAGTACAGTAAAAATCATTTGCAAAGTGAAATTATCCTTACAGGACATGCAAGATTTTATGAAATTGATGAATGTTGAAGAATTACTTGAATCACTTGCAAAGCTACTCACAAATGAGAATCTAGAAATTTCTTGTCTGTTAACAAGGAGAAAATCAACAAATGACAAAACAGGTTCTTCTAGACACAATGATAAGACTATTGTGGTACAAAGTCCTTGGGAAAACTATGAAGCCTTAAAATAGTTCTGCAGGGCACCTGGGTGGCTCAGTGGGTTAAAGCCTCTGCCTTCAGCTCAGGTTATGATCTCAGGGTCCTGGGATTGAGTCCCGCATCGGACTCTCTGCTCAGCAGGGAGCCTGCTTCCTCCTCTCTCTCTCTGCCTGCCTCTCTGCCTACTTGTGATCTGTCTGTCAAATAAATAAATAAATAAATAAATAAATAAAATAGTTCTGCAAAAGTAACTGTAAAATTCAAAGATGTCATATGGCAGTTTCACTGAATTTGTCTGAAAAATTGCAGTCCAGGGCCACTGGGCTGGCTCATCAGTGGAGCATATGATTCTTGATCGTGGGGTTGTAAGTTCAAGCCCCATGTTGGGTGTAGAGATTACTTAAAATAATATCTTTAAAAACAAATTACAAGGGCATCTGGATGGCTCAGTCAGTCGAGCATCTGACTCTTGGTTTCCACTCAGGTTGTGATCTCGGGGTCATGGGATTGAGCCCCACCTGGGATTCTGCACTCAGCAGGGAGTCTGCTTAAAGATTCTCTCTCTCTCTCTCTGCCCCTCCCAAAGCACATTCTCTCTTCCACCCTCCCAAATAAATAAATAAAATATTTTTTAAAGTTGCAACCCCCACCAAAAGGATAGAAAGAGATGATTATAATCTAAATTTTGTAAATAAAAGAAATTTTATATTTTGTTTGTTTTAACATCACTTTAAAGATAAAATTTCAATCATAACCTTTTCTTTTCTCTAATTACTATGATACTTTTGTTCCCTTCTTAAGTTAATTCACACATGCCAATTCTCAAACTTCTAATTTTTTTTATATTTAAATCTGGAAGGATATGCCAAAAAATTATATGGAGTATACTTTATTTTCTCTTTTTTGTTTTTTCCTTTACCGTTTTAAATTTTTAATTTATTTTTTTAAAAGATTTTATTTGTTTATTTGACAGAGAGAGACAGCAAGAGAGGGAACACAACAAGGGGAGTGGGAGAGGGAGAAGCATCCTTTCCACTGAGCAAGGAGCCTAATGTGGGACTTGATCCCAAGACCCTGGGATCATGACCTGAGCTGAAGACATATGCTTAACAACTGAGCCACCCAGGCACCCCATCCTTTACCTTTTTTAAATTAATAAATAGATACCTTTTTTTTTAGGATTAAGAATATAAATATTTTTAGACGCTCTATGTGTAATATCATTTGTTTGAAAACATGCTTTTAAATTAGGGCTGAAATGCGTACAAACAGTATCTGAGATGCCAAGGGCACAGGCCATGCAGCCATACACCACCTTAAAGGTCTTCAAAGAAATCCAAAGTTTAAAATTAAAAATCTCAGCAAGCACGGAAATCTGAATATTCATCATTGTTAACCTAGAATGGCATCAAACACACAGAAGAACTCAGTAAATATTGGCTGGATGAATGGGTTCTAAGTGGAACCTGCCCTGAATATGTCTGTCTCATCCGCAGTGCCCACTGAAGGTTCCTATTTCACCAGTGCCAGAGTGGGAGGCAAGCGAGGGATTATCAGGGAGCTTGCCGTCACACTGCAGGGACCTGAGGATAATACTCTCCTGTTTGAGTCAAGGTTTGAGAGCGGGAATCTGCAAAAAGCCGTCAGAGTGTGAGTAATGGGAATTTCCCAAGGGGGCGATAAATGGAGGGACTGAGCCATGTCTTCTGGAGTCATATAAGGAGTCAGTAGTGTTTTTGAAAAAGAGAGAGGTGGTAAGAAATGGTCATGAGGATGAAGAAGAATGGAATAATTGTGACTCATTTTCCCCCAGAGCAAAAATTTACCTACATTGTTTTTTCTGCTTGTGTAAGAAATTAGTGCTCATTTAAAATTTGTATTAATAGGGGCACCTGGATGGCTCAGTAGAGCATGTGACTCTTGATCTCGGGGTCATGAGTTCGAGCCCCACCTTGTGGGTAGCAATTACTTAAATAAATAAAACCCTTTAAAAATGTTTTGTGTTAATAAACATGCATAACATTAAAAAAATGAAGTCCTTTAATCATACCTCCCCAGATACACCAGCTGTTAACAGTTGAGTACATATACAATAATTTCCCCCCTCTTTCTGTTATGTATAATATACAGAAATGATTTTTTTTTTTAAGATTTTATTTATTGGGACACCTGGGTAGCTCAGTGGGTTAAAGCCTCTGCCTTCGACTCAGGTCATGATCCCAGGGTCCTGGGATCAAGCTCCACATTGGGCTCTCTGCTCAACCTGCTCCCCCCCCCACCCCCTCTGCCTGCCTCTCTGCCTACTGTCTATCAAATAAGTAAATAAAATCAAATAAATAAATAAAATCTTAAAAAAAATAAATAAAAATTTAAAAATTTTTAAAAATAAGATTTTATTTATTTATTTGACAGAGAGAGAGACAGAGAGAACAAGCAGGTAGAGTAGCAGAGAGAGAGGAAGAAGCAGACTCCCTGCTGAGTAGGGACACCCCCTCCATGCAAGGCTCCATCCCAGGACACTGGGATCATGACCTGAGCCAAAGACAGATGCTTAACCGACTGAGCCACCAAGGCACCCCAGAAATTATTTATTTTTAAAAATAGCATGATGCTATATGTACTGTTTTATAAGTTGCTTTTTGCCACTTAATAAATTTTGTTTATTTTCCTATGACAGTACCACAGATTTATCTCCTTATTTTTAATAATTCATATTATTCATTTTCTTTTTTTCTTTTTTTAAAAGATTTTATTTAGGAATGCCTGGGTGGCTTAGTTGTTTTATTTATTTGTCAGAGAGAGAGGCAGCGAGAAAGCACAAGCAGAGGGAGAGGCAGGCAGAGAGAGAGGGAGAAGCAGGCTCCTGCCAAGCAAGGAACCCAACATGGGGCTCAATCCCAGGACCCCAAGATCATGACCTGAACCCATACAGATGCTTAGCCAACTGAGCCACCCAAGCTACACCCCCAAGCAAACTTTCTTTACCTAAATTTCTGCCAGCCTTATAGTATAAGTAGGGGGACCATGTAAATTAGAAAATTAAGGCTTGATGTAGCAGTCTTTCCTGTTGTAATAAGATCTGTTTTTGCCAGGGGGAAATAACACTTTTTTGCATTTGCTTTTTGAGGGGGGAGGGATGTGAGGTGACAGAGACAGTCTTCAATTTTCTCCATTACAGAGATACCTATGAGTATGAACTCACCTTGCGAACTGACCTCTACACAAACAAACACACTCAGTGGTTTTATTTTCGGGTTCAAAACACTAGAAAAGATGTGACCTACCGCTTCACCATTGTCAACTTGCTAAAACCCAAGAGCCTTTATACTGTAGGGATGAAGCCACTCATGTACTCCCAACTGGATGCCAACACCCACAACATTGGCTGGAGGAGAGAAGGAAAGGAAATCAGGTACTTCAAGAACAACACGGAGGATGGGCAGCAGCCCTTTTACTGTCTTACGTGGACCATCCAGTTTCCGCATGACCAGGACACTTGCTTCTTTGCTCACTTCTACCCATATACGTACACTGACCTGCAGTGCTACCTGCTGTCTGTGGCAAATAACCCGGTCCAGTCTCAGTTCTGCAAGCTCCGAACGTTATGCAGGAGCCTAGCGGGAAATACCGTCTACCTGCTCACCATCACCAACCCATCCCGGACCCCGCAAGAGGCCGCTGCAAAGAAAGCTGTGGTCTTGAGCGCCCGAGTCCACCCTGGAGAAAGTAATGGCTCGTGGATCATGAAGGGCTTTTTGGACTTCATCCTTAGCAACTCCCCAGATGCCCAGCTCCTCAGAGATATCTTTATCTTCAAAGTGGTTCCTATGCTAAATCCAGATGGAGTGATTGTGGGGAATTACCGCTGTTCGCTGGCAGGAAGGGACTTAAACCGGCATTATAAAACCGTTCTGAAGGAGTCCTTCCCTTGCATCTGGTACACCAGGAACATGATCAAAAGGTGAGCCCCTTGATCTGTTGATCTTCCTCCGAATGCTGTGAGCACCGTCGGATGGGTGCGGGGGCTCTTCCTACGTGGGACTCGGGCGTGGCTTCGGAGACTGTCTTTTCTGTTTGCAGTCATATAGGTGTGTTCAGTTCCAAACTTTTAAGTCCTGTTTTATCTTTCTTGTCAAAGATTACATTTATTTATTTGAGAGAGAGAGAATATGAGCAGCGAGAGGGGCAGAGGGAGAAGCTGACTCCCCGCGGAGCAGGGAGCCCGACACGGGGCTCCATCCCAGGACCCCGGGATCATGACCTGAGCTGAAGGCAGACGCTTAACTGACGGAGCCCCAAGTCCTGTTTTACCTTTGGGCTGAAACTGAACATGCAACATTTCAGCTAGAGGCATTTCTCTTATTAGTGAAACAATGGAATAGAGAGCTCAGAAGTCAGAGAAGTTCATAGGCCTTCGTCATGAGGCCTGTGTAGTAATAATACCAGCACCTAACGATCAGGCAGTATTTGTGTAGAGGGGACAGGTGATACTCTCAGTGCTTTACACACAGGACCCATGGACTCTTCACATTAACTCTCTGAGGCAGGCACGTTCAGTATCCCCCGTATGTAAACGGTGAGGAAATTAAGTCCACAAAAGGTTAAGCAACTTGCCTAAGGTCACAGAGCTAAAAAGTGACAGAGTAGATGTTTGAACACAGGCTCTCAGGTTCCAGAGTCTGAGTTCTTTATTACCTCTTATATTGCCTCTCATAAGGAAAGAATAGTAAGTAAATCAGTTAATATTTTCCAAGCTTCTGTGAAAGCAGTTGAAGGCTATGATGGAATGGCACCCACCTTACCGGAAATGGAACCACAGCACAGAAGAATATGTGAGCTCACACACCTCATAACCGTATCTGTGGCGGGGGGTGGGGGAGTCGTGTGGGGCTGGCCGGCAAAATGGCTAAGAGCATGTGCTTGGAAGTCTGACAGGCCTGGCTTCGAGACCTGGTGTTGCTACGGGCTTGTTCTGTGACTTGGAAGCGATAGTACCTCTCTGTGCTTCAGTTTTCCCATCTGTAGAGTGGGGCTCAGCTCGCCTGCCTTGGGTGGTTAGCTGTGAGGAGGAAGTGGGAGGGTCCGTGTCATCTGTCTAGCATAGTGCCCTCACGCTGTGAGTGCGTGGCTTTACTCCTCCTCCTCCTCATGGAGAAGGTGACCACGTTTGGAAGATTGAGCCAGGTGTCTGGGTGAGGAGGAGACAGAGGAGCTGAGCCTTACAGGAACTGGTGCTGGAAAGTCAGGGACCCAGGCTTTCTTTGTTTCTTTTCTTCATCTGGGCACTTACACCTCTCTCCTTCTGTCCCTCTTTTTTTTTTTTTTTAAGATTTTATTTATTTATTTGACAGTGAGAGACAGCAAGAGAGAGAATACAAGAGAGGGGTTGGGAGAGGGAGAAGCAGGCTTCCTGCCAAGCAGGGAGCCCGATGTGGGGCTTGATCCCAGGACCCTGGGATCATGACCTGAGCCAAAGACAGACGCTTAACGACTGAGCCACCCAGGTGCCCCTACTTCTGCCCCTCTTTCACCAGGTCTGCCCCTAGATTTCCTCCACTTCATTGTTAGCTTACACAAGGCCTATCCACCACTCCCTTCCACAGCAGGGTGTTTCCATCCCAAGTCCCTCTGACCGTCAGGGACAAGGAGTGCTGGTAGCATGTTTACAGCAGTGGCCAAGAATGGAGATAGGGTTCTTTGAAGGGGTTGACATTTTCTTTAGAGGGACAGTAGCAAGACAAATGTAGATCCTTGATGATTGTCATGTATTTGGATGTCTACTAAGTCCTTTGTTTGCCCCCCTCAATAGACTTCTGGAAGAAAGGGAGGTTCTCTTGTATTGTGATTTCCATGGCCACAGCCGCAAGAATAATATCTTTGTGTACGGCTGTAATAGCAACGATCACAAGTACTGGCTTCACGAGCGCGTCTTTCCTTTAATGCTAAGCAAAAATGCACCAGATAAGGTAAGTACATAAGGTAATTTCCCATCCATTGACTAAGGAAGACGAGAACTCACTGCATCCTGTATGCCACTTTACTTTTCTTTTCATTATCTTAGATAAATCCCAACAACCTTGAACTCAAGAATTTACTGTTTTTTGTTTTTATAATACAATGATTCAACAGTTCTACACATTATTCAGTGCTCATCATGATAAGTGTACCCTTAATCCCCTTGATCTATTTCACCCATTCCCCCACCACCTCCCCCTCAGTTTGTTCTCTGTACTGAAGACTCTACTTTTTTGTTTGTCTCTTCCTTTGTTTTGTTTTGTTTCTTAAATTCCACATACCAGTGAAATCATATGGTACTTGTCTTTCTCTATTTCACATAGCATTATACCCTCTAGATCCACCCATGTTGTTGCAAATGGCAAGATCTCATTCATTTTCATGGCTGAGTTGTATTTCATTGTAGATCTATACTACAGCTTTCTCCACTCATCATTAATGGGCACTTGGGTTGCTTCCACATCTTGGCTATAATAACTAATGCTGCAATCAACATATGGGTGCACATATCTTTTTGAATTAGTGTTTTGTTGTCATTGGGTAAATACCCAATAGTGGAAGTACATGATCATATGGTGACTCTCTTTTTAATTTATTGAGGAACCTCCATACTGCTTTTCACAGTGGCTGCACCAGTCTGCATTCCCACCAACACTGCATGGGGTTTCCTTTTCCTCCACTTCCTCACCAAGAAAGACATCCTTTCTTGTCTTTGACTCTAACTGTTCTGATGGGCATAAGGTGATATCTCATTGTGGTTTTGATTTGTATTTCCCTGATGATGAGTGATACTGAGGATCTTTTTATGTGTCTGTTGGGACTTCAAGAATTGAGAAAGGTGTGGCTTTAAGAATCACTCTGTGTAGTGGTGCCTGGGTGGCTCAGTCTATAGTATCTGCCTCTTGATTTGGGCTCAGGTCATGATCTCAGGGTTGTGGGATCCAGCCCTACATGAACTTCACACTCAGCAGGGAGTCTGCTTGAGATTCTCTCCCTCTCCCTCTGCTCCTAATAGAACCACTGGATTCCAGGGTGCACTACTTTAAAACCCTAGTTGGTGAGGGAACTTCCAACTGTAAAGCATTTTCAGCAGGATAAGATAGGTTGGGATGGCTGCCAAGTGTATGTTACAAACCCGAAGTAAGGAAAGAGGGTTGGGGTGGTCATGAAAGACAGTGGGGGATATTGGACTCTGAGCCAAGAACATTATGTGAGAGGGAGTAAGAATTCCAGGCAGAGATTACAGGGGTGAGGCATACCGGAATCACAGATAGAGGATAAACCCAACTGGAGCCAAGGGCTCTAGTTGGGGAGAGATAGAAAATAAACCTTAGAAAAGTCAGCTAGTGTCTTGAATGTCAAAGTAAGCCAGCATTCCCAAACAGGAGTTCAAGGCACCCTAGTCCTGCAAAATGTCCCTGGGAAAGGTGGGGAGGGGAAGAAAAAGTCACAGGCAGTAAGAAACAGAATCTACCTTCTCCGCTTTGGAGACTCACAGTCTACAATAGCATACTAAATGCCCTGAGAAGTCCTGCAGAGGAAGTCTGTGTAATTTTATTAGTCCTTCCTCCTCCTGAGCAACATGACTGCAGAACTCATTTCTTCTCTGTAATACCTGTTAACATCCCATTGAATTGCTATTTTATGGAACATACTTTAAGAAATAATATACAGATCCCTGGGAAACCATTCTCGTATCCTGTCAATGATTCTAAGGCATCTTGTGTTTGCTAGTTTATGTTTAGCGGTGGATTTGGGTTTCTCTTTAGTTCTCTTTTCAGAGTTGTAACTTTAAGGTGCAGAAGTGCAAGGAAGGCACGGGCCGAGTCGTGATGTGGCGCATGGGCATCCTCAACAGCTACACCATGGAGTCCACCTTTGGGGGGTCCACCCTGGGTAAGCTCTCTTGTACGTCATAGGTCAGCCTGGTAAGGGGAAGCCAAGCAAAGCACGGAGGGCATGAAATCCTTTCGAACACTGGAAAAATGACTGACCTTGAGGATTTTCTTAACAGCGCCTTCTGCCAAATTTGACCAACCTAAATATGAGGGCGAAATGTTACCCTTGACTGGGCAGCATAGCATAGTGGCTGCTCAGGACCTGGAGTCAGGCAGCTCCGGGTTTGACTTTCAGCTCCACTTGGGATCCGGCTAAGTCACTTAACTCTGTGAACCTCTTTTTTTTTAACCTAGCAATAACAGTAGCACCCGCCTTGTAGGTCCTACCCAATGAGCTAATGTGCATAAAGCCGTTGGCACAGCACCTACCACGGAGTAAAACTTCGGTAACTATAGCCATGTGACTGCAGACTTTTCCTCATTGTCAAAGATTCTTCTGAACCAAGCCAGAACTACAGGGAGAAAGACTCTGTCTAGAAGCACAATATTCTAGAATCAAAGATGGTGTTGTTAAGGAGGTGTTCATAAATTAGACCGCATTTGCTCATTCAGATTTGATAAGAAATGTTTATGATTTTTTTTTCCAGGCAATAAAAGAGATACTCACTTTACCACTGAGGATCTAAAGTCTCTAGGTTACCATGTTTGTGACACCCTTCTGGATTTCTGTGATCCTGACCGAACCAAGGTAAAAATGGGCCTTCAAAAACTGTGGTGATGCTACTGTGATCAGTTTTACATGGGTCTGAGATCAGCCCAGTGAGATTATAGGTGGTCTTTATTTTCCTCTTACTATCATTCTTAAGTTTTTATTATCAATGAAAGTAAGAAAGCCCCCAGCCCGCACACCCTCCACCAATGGCAAGACCTCATAACTCGCCCAGAAGGTAGGATCCTTCTTGCCGACTACCCATCAGCACACCTCTCTCTCACCTTGCTTCTCGGAAAAGCGAGGAGTCCTTTCTCTTCTCCAAAACCAACCCTGCCGTTTGCGTACTTGCCAGCCCCCACTCCGTGGCCTCCCTAATGTCATGCCTCATTCCTTCCCTCCTCCATTTTCTGTGTCCTCAGTTTTTTCGTCTTCTTACTTCTTCCCATCAACCTCACGTGTTCTCAGCTGCCCCAGTCCTGACTCCTGCGTGGGTTTCATCCCGCCATGTTTTCTCCAGCGGAGGCAGGAGGGTACTCTTAGTTCCCTTTATTGCTCAGCTACTTAAAAGGGAGTTTGTGCTCATGGGCTCTATCTAACTCCTCTCTCATGCCCCCTCTCAGATGGCCCTGGGGACACTTACACAGACTGCTCTGGGTGCAACTGTTTAAGAAAACATATCTAAAGGAGAATGCGACCACAGCATGGCCTGTGAAATCACATCTGGCGTGGGCCAAAGTTCTGAATGACCCCATTCTAACATTTCCTTTTTTGCTATTCAAAAAAAATAAAATAAGTTAGACCTTTGCATTATTTAAGAAGCTTATTATTGTCTATAGCCAGGGAAAAGTACCTAAAGCAGATGTTCTGCCTTAGAAACACTTGCTACCGCTCATGTAATTTATATGTTAACATGTCCTTATTAACAGAGGTGACAGCCCACTCATCTTTATGTTCCCAGCAATAAATAAAGTGCCTTTCAGCATATACTTAGTAAATATTTGATAAATAAATCAATGGATAATCAAAAATGTTCTTTTTTCCACTTCCACAGTTCATACAGTGTTTGGCAGAGCTTAAAGAGCTCTTACAACAGGAGATCCATAAGAAATTCAATGAACTTGGACAAGATATGGATTTAGAAGGAAGTTGGAGCGACATCTCTCTGTCTGACATTGAATCCAGGTAACAAATTTCATTTCAGAGAAAAACCAGAGAAGTTCTTTTTTTTTTTTTAAAGTTTTATTTATTTATTTGACAGAGAGAGACACAGTGAAAGAAGGAATACAAGCAGGGGGAGTGGGAGAGCGAGAAGCAGGCTTCCCGCTGGGTCACGGGGTTCAGTCCTAGGATTCTGACCCAAGCCGCAGGCAGATGTTTAACAACTGAGCCACCCAGGCGCCCCTATTTTTTTTGTTGTTGTTGTTTGTTTGCTCTGCTGTTTCATTGGTTTCAAACCTCAGGTGCAAAATATTGAATAAATCATGGCATGCTTAAATATATCATTTCTTCAGCAACTATGTACTGAGTGCCTCTTCTCTGACAGCCTCATTTCTTGAGTTAGGGAGATGAGCAGGCAATACATGTAGGGCCTTTAGGCAATTGTAAAGCCTTTGTCTTTTACTCCAAGGAGGTGGAAAGCCTTTGGAAGGTTTTAAGTAGAGAAGTGTCATGTTCTGACTTGAGTTTTAGTTTCAGTAGGAATACCCTGGCTGCTATGTGGAAAATAGATTGTGAAGAGGAAAGGTGTAAGCAGGAACATTCATTAGGAGGCTCTGGCAATAATACAGGTAAATACAGATGGTGGGCTAGACCTGAGTAGTTGTAGTGGTTGGGGGTGTATGAATTGGTTGGATTCTAGATACATTTTGAAGTCTCAAACAGGATTTTCTTATGGATTGCATATGGAGCATGAGAGAAAGAGAATGTGTCCATAATTAGTTGAATGGAGTTGCCTTTTACCGAGATGGGGAAGATCAAGGGGATGGAGAAGATTAGGGGAGACATGAAGACCCAGAAGCAAGTGTTAGGCACATTCAGTCTGAGCTGTCGATTAGATATCTAAATGGAGATATTGGATGGGCAGTTGAATATATGAGTCTGGAGTTCAGTGGCGAGGTCAAATAGGGTCATCACTAGATAGGTGATATTTAAACCTTGAGACTAGGGATACCTGAGTGTCTCAATCGGTTAAGCATCTGATTCTTGGTTTTGGCTCAGGTCATGATCTCAGGGTTGTGAGATCAAGCTCCGCATCGAGCTCCGAGCGGGGTGTGGAGTCGGCTTGAGATTCTCTCCCTCTCCCTCTGCCCCTTTCCCTGCTCACATGCATGCACACTCTCAAATAATTAAATAAAATCTTTTGAAAAAATAAATAAAAAGATAAATAAGCCCTAAGACTAGATGAGATCCCAAGAGAGCAAGTGCAGACAGAGCAAAGAGGAGGTCCAAGTCTAAGCTCTAAAAGGTCACAGAGATGAGGAGGAGCCAGGAAATGAGGTGAAAAATCCAGGACCCCACAATGGCCTCCAGGCTATGGGAGCTAGCCATCTCCTTGCAACCTCCATCCTCACCCTCTCACACACCGCTACAGCCACACTGGCCTCCTCGCTCTTCTTCAGACTTGCTGGGCCCTGTTCTGCCTCAGGGCCTTTGTGCTAGCAGTCCCAGCTGCCTAGAATGCTCTTCTCCCAGATATCTATGTGCTCATTCCTCACCTCCTTCAAGTCTTTGTTTAAATGTCAACTTTTTCAATGTGGCCTACTCTTGTTACTCTAATACTGCCACTTGCTCCCCTGCCTTTGCCTTCCTGCCATTCATTCCCTGTCCCCCGGAGGTGCTCTACTTTTTCCCAAAGCATTTCATCACCTCTGTCCTTCTATGTCATTTACATCTTTATTGTGTTTATTATGTATTGTCTGTGTCCCCCTATGAAGATGTGGGTCTGCAAGGTCAGAGAGCTTTATTTTGTTCACCTCTATCTCATGCACCTAGAACCGTACCCAGCCCATAGGGAGAGCTCAATACATATTTGTTGAATTAATTTAGTGTGTAGGATATCACCCCCACCCTAGTCATCTCCACACGTATTGTAGGAAGCCCTCAGGTGGGTGGGTGTTTCACAGGTATGCAAGTACCCCTTCTACTCCAGCTTACTGGCCAAGGTGCCCCAAGCCTGCCCTGGCTGCCCTTGTTCAGGTTCCTGGGCTGGACATGGCAGTCTTCCTCCAGAGGAGGCGCTGTAGACCGCAGCGGGCAGGGCAAAGGGGCTGACTGTTTGTCCTACTCTATGTGGCACGTGGATGGACATCTGGGCCCTGGAGTAGTTCTGCTGGCTGGATCTCCCAAATGTCTTCTTAGGAACCTTAAATCAGAGCGTCAGGCTAGCCAGTGTGCCCATTCGCTATGTTGCCGCCTCCACTTTCCCAGAATTCTCTGCCTTGCTCTCAGGGACCACTGCACGAACCTCGCTGCACTTTCAGCCTCAAAAACAAAATGCCCCTGCATGTCAACCCATTAGGATAGAGCCCAGGGGAAGTCAACTCAGAAACAGGGAGACTGCATTCTAGCCGGCCTAGCAGGGGTACTCTGATACAGCGAGTTAAAAATGATTGAAAGCAGTTTGCCAGCATCTGCATCAGGAAGCCAGCTATCAGAACCCTCCACGGGGCTCCACTCGCCCATTCTCACTGTGACGCAGAAAAGCAGACTGTGAGTGTCCAACCCTGTGTGTGCACCCACACAGTCTTCAACATTTTCTGGGGCATACTGCATCTAATGCTTTTGTCCTGTTTATTAAAGTCTTCTGTTATCTCTGAAAGGGACTTCAGAGACTATTATCCAATGGCCTCAAAGGCTTACTATTCAGACTAGAAAAGCCTTTCGAGAACACGGAATGGGGAATTAGATCAGAGAAGAGAGGGCTTTCTTCCTGCTGCCTTACTGTGGAGTTCCTCATTGTGCACCGAAGAGAGGGAGGGGGAGCGTGAACAGGATGAAAGGTGTGAGAAAAAGAATGGCTTGAAATGCCATCTTTTCCCAGGAGATCTGAGTTTTGTGACTTTTTTAATGTATGGAGACTGTGTGGTAGAGCACAGCTCCCAGTTCTAGCCAGCCACACCCCAGGAAAGGGAAAATACAGTGTGACACTTGAACAGTGGATGTGATGAAGGCAGCAAGGTGGATTATCTGAGCCCTCGTTCCTCATAGCCTTTGCGGGAAGGGGGCTGACCGTTTATGAGGGAAGACTTTAGGTCAGTCTGGACATGCATCCGCAACTTTTGAAGCAGGAATTGGGGTGATGAAAGTAGTGCCTCCCATTGGTCCCCAACCCACAGATTCCTTGCTATCAAATATGTTTATGTGTGTATTCAACACAGTTTTTTTTTTTCTTAAAGAGTTTATCCATTTATTTGACAGAGAGATCACAAGTAGGCAGAGAGGCAGGCAGAGAGAGAGAGAGGGAAGCAGGCTCCCTGCTGAGCAGAGGGACCAATGTGGGGTTGATGCGGGGCTCGGTCCCAGGACCCTGGGATCACGACCTGAGCCGAAGGCAGAGGCTTAAACCACTGAGCCACCCAGGCGCCCCTCAACACAGTTTTTAAGAGTACCTGGTAGGATTCTTGCTCTTTGAACTGGTCCTGGCCAGACAGGAATGAATGAAACCCTGCTTTCAAACAAATCATCGTCCCCTGGTCTTGCCCGGGGCTGCACACTGAGAATCTTCCAGCCTCTCACTGTCGCTGCCCAGGGCACCGTGGCCCACCTGGCCAGTATTTATTTTGCCACACGGATTGCAAAGTCCTTGGGGTCAGGGGCTCTACTCTCGATGCGCTGCCTGGAATGCAGTACACATTCAGGATGAATGAATAAACATGCCTGTCAAGAATTCTTGGGCATCAAAATGCAGGCATTGGGGGCAAGTAGCAGACTGGATGTCCTAATCCCATGCTGCCAGTCTGCTAAATGTTCCCCTTCCTAGACATTAATAACAGGTATTTCCCTTTCCTCTTTCCTTTTGGAAATAGCACCAGTGGTTCTGACAGTTCCCTCTCGGACGGTCTCCCTGTTCACCTACTGAACATAGCCCATGAGGTAAGATGGGATAGACCATCACCCCAGGAAGGAGCAGCCGTAAGGAAAGTATGACCCTCCGGGATAATTTGGTGGAACGTCCCAGATAAAATCTATAGAAAAGGGGCGCCTGGGTGGCTCAGTCGGTTAAGCTTCTGCCGTCAGCTTAGGTCATGATCTCAGGGTCCTGGGATCGAGCCCCACATGGGGCTTCCTGCTCTGCGGGGAGCCTGCTTCTCCCTCTGCCTGCCACTCCCCCTGCTTGTGCTCTCTCCCTCTCTCTTTCTCTGCCAAAATAAATAAATAAAATATTTTTAAAAAATAAAATATGTAGGAAATATAGCAGTGGTATCCTAACTGGTTACCCTGCCCTAGAATCTTTCATTTTGCCTTTATAACTTTCCTTTTAAAAATCTAGGGGAAAGGGACACGTAGGTGGCTCAGTTGTTAGGCATCTGCCTTTGGCTCAGGCCCTGATCCCAGGGTCCTGGGATCAAGTCTCACGTTGGGCTCCTTGCTTGGTGGGGAGGCTGCTGCTCCCTCTCCCATTCCCCCTGCTTGTGTTCCCTCTCTCACCGTGTCTCCTCTCTCTGTCAAATAAATAAATAAAATCCTTTTTTAAAAAATCTGGGGGAAAATCTAAGGGAAAAAATGTGAGGATTCCATGTTTATTACAAAGTTCACTAAAATGAAAAAAAGTTTAACTAAAAGTGAAAACCATCTTAAGAAATATGGGTTGTTAAAAATGACCCATACTTATTTATTTATTTAAGATTTTATTTTTATACTTCTTTCTCTATACCCAACACGGGGCTCGAAATCATGACCCCAAGATCAAGAATTGCATGCTCCACTGACTGAGCCATCTAGGCAGCTTGACCCATACATTTTTAAAAAGTGTTTCTCTGTTCATGTAGTTGTAGATAGTTTTTTATACTTCCATATATTGTTTTTTGTCCCATCTTATTCACAGACTTTTTCTTTCTTTTTTTTTTTTTTTAAAGACTTTATTTATTTATTTGACAGAGAGAGATCACAAGTAGACAGAGAGGCAGGCAGAGAGAGAGAGGGGGAAGCAGGCTCCCCGCTGAGCAGAGAGCCCGATGCGGGACTCGATCCCAGTACCCTGAGATCATGACCTGAGCCGAAGGCAGCGGCCCAACCCACTGAGCCACCCAGGCGCCCCTCACAGACTTTTTCTTATGTACATGATATAAAAGCTTTACAAACAACAAAATATTTGTTATAGTTCGTTATGCACATGATTTCCTAGTTGCATTAAGAAATGTCTCCTTCGGAGGGCGCCTGGGTGGCTCAGTGGGTTAAAGCCTCTGCCTTTGGCTCAGGTCATGATCCCAGGGTCATGGGATCAAGCACCGCATGGAGCTCTTTGCTCAGCAGGGAGCCTGCTTCCCTTCCTCTCTCTCTGCCTGCCTCTCTGCCTACTTGTGATCTCTGTCTGTCAAATAAATAAATAAAATCTTAAAAAAAAAAATCTCCATCATTAAAAAAAAAAAAAGAAAGAAAAAGAAATAGCTCCATCATAAGTTGAGCTGGAGGCTGAGTCAGGTGGAGGCAGCCAAATCGGACCAGACTCTGTAAGTTTTTCAGCTGGATTTACAACATCAGTATAAGCTTCACCACACCATAGGTCCCCAGATAATTGGTCCTGAGCTTTACTTGCTTAATTAGTAAAGCCACCTCATGGTAATAGCCAAACTGAATATTTTAAATTAAAAAATAATTTTTTTTTAAGGGAGAGAGAGGGTGAGCAGGGGTTGGGCATGGGGGAAGAGCCAGAGGGAGCGGGAGGGAGAGAATCTTAAGCAGGCTCCTCTACACCCAGCACGGAACCTAACAAGGGGCTCAATCCCACAACCCTGAGATTACGACTAGCACTAAAGGAGTCGGGCACTTAACTGACCGAACCACCCGGGGGCCCCAGCCAAACTGAATCTTTTAACCACACACTTAATAATATTATCTGTAGCTGACATTATTGCCATAAGTAATCTGGTTTTATGTTGTGAAACACAGATATGTGGTTATTATATATATATATATGTGTGTGTGTGTGTGTGTGTGTGTGTGTAAAATATATATATACACACGTGTAGGTATTTATGTATATGTATGTATATATATATATGTATATACACACACACACACACACACACACACACACACACACACGTAAATGCCCCTTTGGCAGTATGCCTATAGCAGTAGGATTTGGGGACGTTAAATGGGGAGTGGATTCTGCTACGGAGGTAACTGAACTGTTTGTTCCCCAAACGAGCAGGAGCTCAGCACCATAGGGCCCACGTACTGGGTCAGCCGTTGTGGCTTGAGTGTTGGGTGGAAGCCGGCTCCCTGTGGGTGCCCTTATTTCTGGAATCCCCAGTGACGACTTCCTCTGTGCTTTCTGGAATAGGTGAATCAAAAAAAGAAGATGTATAAGAAGAAAAAAAAGAAGCCACTTCAGACAAGGAAACAGCGAAATGAACAGTATCAGAAAAATAATTTGATGAGGGAGTTAAAGTTAACAGAAGATATCCTGGTAAGAAGGCTCTGTTGCCTACCTCTGCCCTCTGGTCAAAGAGCATTCCATGGAGGGAGCAGGACAAGGAGATAAAGTTTACTATAAACCAGAAGGGAATGGGGAATGGAGTAGAAGGAAGCTAATTTGAGTTCAGAGCTCTTCCATGAGTCCTCTGGACATCTCTGAGCAGATCTCAGCCTTGGCCCACTGATTCTGCACTACACTCTGGCATGGATTTTGACCACGGTGGTTACCGGAGCAGTGGTGGCTGGAGCCAGTCCAGGCTTGCTGGGTAGTGGGGGTGTCCGGCCTCATCCAGTATAAGGAGGCTGGGCTCCTTCCTGGTCTCCTCCCAGCTACCATCCCCACTCCACGCTCCCTGCTTCCTAACGATGAAAATGCTTTCAGACATGAAAGTTTTACTGTTGAGTGAATTGGGTAGATTAATTGCAATGGATCAGTTGAAAATATTCTCTTTGCACTCAATCCCTCCAGGAAAGGGCAGGGTTTGCTTCTACTCTGCAAAAGCAGCCTACCTTTTTCAGAAACTCAGAGAATGCCAATTCTTCCACGATGCGAAATGAAAAACCAAGGTTGAATGAGGTAGTAGTTTTGCTTGCTTTTTTTTTTTTTTAACTTTTTCATGGAAAATTTATCAGAAATTTTTTTGGGTAATATATTTAAAGTGTACAATGTGGTATTTGATATATTTACACATCATGAGAGGGTTCCCACCTGAGTTAACACATCTACCACCTCAAGTAATTACTTTTTTTTTCTTTAATAACTGAAAGTTTATACCCTTTTACCATCTTCTCCCTATTTCCTCCACTCTCCAGCAACCACTATTCTACTCTCTGTATCTATGAGTTTGATCTTTTTTTTTTTAGGTTCCACACGTAAGTGATACCATGTGGTGTTTGTCTCTCTATGGCCACTTTCCTTAAGTGTAATGAATGTTGTCACAAATATTGGGTTCATCCATGTTGTCACATGGATTCATCCAAGTTGTCACAAATGACAGGATATTCTCCTTTTTTAAAACTGAATAACACTCGGGCGCCTGGGTGGCTCAGTGGGTTAAGCCGCTGCCTTCGGCTCAGGTCATGATCTCAGGGTCCTGGGATCGAGTCCCACATCGGGCTCTCTGCTCAGCGGGGAGCCTGCTTCTTTCTCTTTCTCTCTCTGCCTGCCTCTCCATCTACTTGTGATCTCTCTCTGTCAAATAAATGAATAAAATCTTAAAAAAAAAACTGAATAACACTATTTGCAGATATTTTCTCTCATTCTATACGTTTTCTTTTGGTTTTGGTTTTATTGGGGGGTTAAATTTTTTTTAAAGTAATCTCTACCCCAACCATGGGACTTGAACTCACAGAGTCATATGCTCTCCCAACTGAGCCAGCCAGGCACCCCTGCCTTCTGATTTTGTTCATGATTTCCTTTGCCGTGCAGAAGTTTTTAGTTTGATGTAGTCTCACTTGTTTATTTTTGCTTTTGGTGTCAAATCCAAAAAAATCATTGCCAAGGCCAATATCAAGGAGCTTATCCCCTCAGTGTTCTTCTAGGAGTTTTATGGTTTCGGGGCTTCAGTTTAGGTTTTTAATCCATTTTGAGCTGACTTTAGTGTGTGGTACAAGATGGGGTATAGTTTCATTCTTTTGCATGTGGATATCTATTTTTCCTAATACCATTCATTGAAGAGACCTCTTTTTCCCATTGTATATATTGACTCTTTTATAAAAAATTAATGGATTGTATATGCATGAGTTTATTTCTGAGTTCTCTATCCTGTTCCATCTTGGACTCTTTGTTGCAGATTCTCTGATTTTTCCAATTAGCAGGTCCCTACCACCGGCTGAAGAATACGATAGGCCTCTATCTATGTCACCCTCCTGTCAATGCCACCAGGAGCAGGGGAATCTTAAAATTACTGGGGACATTGAAACTGCCTTGGATTAGACACTACTGAAGCCTAACAACCACTGGTGATTTGTTATTTTACACCTAGAACATAAAAACAGGCTGCTGCATCCTCTGTCTATCCCTCTGGTCAACAAATTGAACTGTGTTACCACTACATGCTTCACCTGCTACTGAGTGCTGGGAATGCAGCATTGAACAAAACACTATCTCTGCCTTAGGGACCTTGGAGTCTACTGGGGATTTTAACAAGGAAGCAGGAAATTATATCACAGAGTAGGATGAAGTAGGCGCACAGAGGAAAGGTGTGCAGTCATTTTTTAGTACTTTGGAATTGTGTGGCTCTAAAATCCTTGCTGGATTTAGTTTTTTAAGATTTATTTATTTTAGATTGAGAGAGAAAGAGAGAGAGCAAGGGGAGGTACAGAAGGAGAGGGAGAGAGAGAATCTCAAGCAGACTCCCTGCTGAGCGCAAAGCCTGATGTGGGGCTTGATCGCACGACCCTGAGATCATGACCTAAGCCAAAATCAAGAGTTGGATGCTCGAGGCGCCTGGGCGGCTCAGTGGGTTAAGCCTCTGCCTTCAGCTCAGGTCGTGATCCCAGGGTCCTGGGATAGAGCCCCGCATCAGGCTCCCTGCTCAACGGGAAGCCTGCTTCCCCCTCTCACACTACCCCTGCTTGTGTTCCCTCTCTCACTGTGTCTCTCTCTGTCAAATAAATAAAAACCTTTAAAAAAAAAAAAAAAGAGTTGGATGCTCAACCGACTGAGCCACCCAGGTGCTCCTTTGGGTTTTTTATGTATAAAAATAAGCTTTGGTGGGGCACCTGGCTGGCTCAATCAGAAGAGCATGCCACTCTTGATCTTGGGGTCATGAGTTCAAGCCCCATGTTGGGCATAGGGATTACTAAAAATAAAAAAATAAATTTAAAAAAAATGTTAAGTTTTGGTATACTAGTAGATAACTCTTAGTGGATAGGGTGGGAAACAGGCCCTTCTCGTGCCGAATGCTGCCGTTGGTTAGCAGGGATCTAAAGTGGTCCCACGGTGTTACACTGAAGAACCCCCACAGAGCACGGCCCGCATTGAGCGCCGTTCGTGTCTAGTGTGATGGCGGCAAGAGCACAGCTTTCAAGTCTGTCTTGAGTTCAAATTCCAGCCTCACTATCGCTTTTCATGAGCTACTTAACCACTCCAGTACTTGGTTTCTGTATCTAAAATATTGGGGTAATAATACATGCATCATAAACATTGTTGAGAAAGTCAGATGTGAAACTGTGTGTCAAGTGCCTGCCATATGGTAGGCAAGTCCATGAATATTAGTTTCCTCCTTTTCCTTGAATTATTATTCCTCTGTGGCTTGCCTCTCTTTTCGTGTTACAGTACTGTGATGACTTATCACGCAGGAATAAAAAACTCTCAGTGTCTATTCTGTGTAATGACACTTGTGCAAGTGGAAACGTTACTGAAAATGTGTTCGTTTATCTCCGCCACAGCTACATGGGAGAGACAAAGGCAGCTCCCTGGACCCATCGAAAATGACCTCCTTGATTCTGACGAAGAATAAAGAGAGAATGCAGGTATTTCCCGTACTGTGTTTACGTGGATGCCAGCAGCTAATCCTACTTGGCTTTTAAGTGTGTGACATGATCTGGAGGGGGGAGTGAGCCACAGCCCACAGTTTCACCTCCTAGGATTTGCTCTGCTCAGGTGAACATCTAAGCCACCCGACCGCCAAGGAACACAGCCCACAAGGTGCCGCAGGACGGGAGGAATCCCACCTCTAGCCCTGGAGAATTTAGTTTCATTTTAGCGAACGATTGTTAGGTGGCTGTCGTTCTGTAAGTCCGTGGCAGCAGATAGTGAGTAACGCAGCGGTTCTCGACCCTGGGAGATGTTAACAAGAACCCAGGGTGCCGCCGTCCATCGTGAGGTGTGCCTCACGCCCACAGTTACCAGAGAGCGTTCTGTACCGAGGTTTGTGAATGATTTGCTTTTTTAAAGGAGTAAGTTAGAATGAGCTCGTATTCTTCCCTCTAATAACATCCCTCCTGCTCATTTGCATTTGCATTTTCTTTCCTGAGAAGGAGGGAAAAGAGGTGGAGAAACGGCTAAGAAGCTGTCGTGTCAGAGAGCCCTGAGGAGTCTATGGGAGGGTGTGGCTCACGTGCACCCTGGGCGAAAAAAGACTGAGAACCCCCAGACTCACGTGGGTCTACCAGAGAGAGAATGGACAGTTCTCCCACGGGGAGGTCACTGCTGTCTTTCCAACGCTGCTGTTTGGGACTTCTCAGATCCGTGCTCGCATATGCCCGTCAGTATCTTCTGGAGACCCTCCAAGATGCGGGACCCCTGAGGACTGTGAGACAGGATCCCTCCCTTAAGGCAGCAATCCTCTAGGAGGGGTGGAAGATATAGTGCGATAACCATGGCATCACAGAGCCTGGAGAGCATTGGGAAGACAGGTGTAGGTAAATTCAAATCAAGGAGGATTTCTGTCCTGACAAGCAGATGAGCCTAGAGCTGCCCACCGGTGGGTTCCCCCTCCACCGCCCCGAAGGCATTCACTGCCGGAGGTCTCCACTTTGTTCAAGCCACATCCCACCCATCCTCAGAACCTACTAGTTAGGCTGCAACATGCAACCAGGGATTCAGTTAAACCCAATGTAGCAGGGGAATGCCATCCAGGCTTTTACCTTTGCCTCCATTTTCTTCTTCTTTTTTTTTTTTATATTTTCTCTATTTGTTTAAGAGAGAGAGAGCATGAGCAGGGGGAGGGGCAGGGAGAGAAGCAGACTCCCACTGAGCAGGGAGCCTGACACAGGGCTCCATCCCAGGATCCTGTGATGACGGCCTGAGCAGAAGTCAGAGGCAGACGCTTAACCAACTGAGCTACCCAGGTGTCCCTACCTCCATTCTCTGGTGGAACATTTCTCTAGCGGAGACATAGGCATTTAACTCACATAGTAAATAAGCAGAGTCACAAACAGTGGGGCAATCTCCTCTCTTGTAGATCAAGTTCTTCTCTTTGTGTAATGTCTTTAGAGTTTATAAAATGCAGTCATGGAACTATGGGCCATTAAGGACCTTTCTTCGGCTCTCTGAAGGCAAATGCCTGACTCCCCTCTGCCCCGGAACATCAACTACTTTCTACTTCGGTATTTGGGGGGAAATGCAAATACTTCTCACTAACTCCTTGTAAAACCAACCCAGCCCTAACTATAACTTTAGAAATCGCAACCTAAAGTGATTCAACTTTTCTATCTTGTTTGCACAGACAGAGAAGCCAGGATTCACAGTGTCGTGCTCTCCAAAGAGAAGCACAAATCCCAGCCAAGAACCGGTTCCAGATATGAAGCCAAGCTGGTCCAGGAACACATATCCTGCCACAAAGAGGGGCTGCACTGCCATGACAGTGTACCCATCCTTGCACATATACACATACCCATAGGCTGCCACATTTTGGGTGAGACACGTTCTGTAATGAGGGGAGTTGTACGACTGGGAGCTACGTTCACTTGCAGTATACTGTGTGGCGTGTTTATTGTGCACTGACCTTACACTGTGTGCTTGCGTTGCATGCGTGCCCTCCTGATACATACCTCATGCATTAGATTACTTTTCTCATAAAGTAAAATTTTATTATGATGTTGAGAAAAGCTTCCTTTGTCAGAAATTGAAGTGTGTGCTCATGAACCTACAGCCCAGATATACCTCACTTTAACCAATAGACATTCTCTCTAAAATTATGCGCAAATCAATTTTAAGAGCTCGGATTCTATTTTAAACATATTCTGGGAGTGTGCTTTGTTCAAAAAAAAAAGTGTTGCATCAAAGCTTTCTAGCACCGAATGGTCAGTTAGTGATTTATCAGGTTTGCTCCTGCTGAGGTGTTACCACACAGAGAAAACAATTCATGTATTAGCCTGAGTTTAGTATGACTTATATTATGTTCAACACAGTTACGTACATTTCTTAGCCCACTGATTAAAATTCTTTCTCTCTAACCAATTGTTTCCTTTGATCTGTTAACTGCATCACCTTACATGAACGGGTGTTTTATATTTTTATCTCTCTCGTGAGCAGCAAGCACAGCCTGTCCACTGCAGCCTGTCGTGTCCACAATTGCAGTGTCTGCGCCTTTTTTTTTAATTAATAGACTTTATTTTGAGAACAGTTTTAAATTTACAGAGAAATTGAGGACATAGCTCAGAGAGCTCCCCAGTACTGCCCACCCCACATCCCGCCTCACACACTGCGTGAGTGTTTCTCAAGGTGATGATATCGGCCCAAGCTCTTTGTTGTTGTTTGGTTTGGTTTCTAATAGGGAACACCTCACGAATGTTCGTGTCTTCCTTCTACAGGGGTCATGCTACTCTTCCCAGTATCTGTATCTCCTTGAGTATATGCACTGCCAAAGCAGGTGTCTGCCCTTGTCCTGTTCTATACCTTACTCACATGCTAAAACCTAAACTCACACCCGAAAACCCAGCATTTTAAGTATCTAGAAAGCAAACAGCCAAAACCTCACTTTTGTCCCTAAGAGGGTATCTTTCAAGGACAAGTCCCTAAACAGTTACAAACTGCTGAGGGCCAACCTTTGAAAGTTGTTCGGAAATACTTGTTTTTGCTTCAAATAATTTTGGAGAAAGTTTGTAAAAAGTATCCCAGTATGATGTTATTTTTGGAATCAAAAACCAAAATATGCAGGGGCGCTGGGGTGGCTCAGTTGGTTAAGCCTCCGACTCTTGATTTCAGCTCAGGTCATGATCTAAGACTGAGATTGAGCCCCATATCCGGCTTCACGCTCAGCTCAGAATCTGCTTGTCCCTCTACCTCTGCTTCTCCCCACTCTCATGCACTCTCTTTATCTCTAAAATAAATTTTAAAATAAAATCTTAAAAAATAAAATAAGTTAATCTTTGAAAAATCAGAATATGTGATCAGATTCTTCCTCAGAACTTATGGAATTTCTTTTTCTGTTTTTTTTTTTTTTAAGATTTTATTTATTTGAGAGAGAGAGCATGAGAAGAGGGAGGGTCAGAGGGAGAAAGGACTCTCTGCCAAACAGGGAGCCTGATGTGGGACTCAATCCTAGGACCCTGGGATCATGACCTGACCTGGGATCATAATGAACTGAGCCACCCAGTGATCCCGGAATTTATTTTTCATAAACCATGCCCTTTTATATTCAACACTGAGGATTTTATGGTCTGAGATGATTGGTCATAGTGAGTTGGCAATAATGTATAGAATAGAATCGTAATATAGCTTTTGTACTTCACCTATTAGACTATTTGGAGTGATGGAGTGATGAAATTTTGTCTGCTTAAGCAATCAAGATCTGTGGGGTTATGATTAGATTTTTAAAAATTCTTTAAAAAAAAAAGATTTTAGGGGCACCTGGGTGGCTCAATGGGTTAAAGCCTCTGCCTTCAGCTCACGTCATGATCCCAGGGTCCTGGAACTGAGCCCCGCATCAGGTTCTCTGCTCTGCAAGGAACCTGCTTCCTCCTCTCTCTCTGCCTGCCTCTCTGCCTACTTGTGATCTTTGTCACATAAATAAATTAAAAAATCTTAAAAAAAAAAAAGATTTTATTTGAAAGAATGAGCGCACGAGTGGGGAGAGGAGCAGGGAGAGGGAAAGAGAGAGAATCTCGAGCTCACTGTATGGTCAGCACAGAGCCCAAAACGGGGCTCAGCATCACAACCCTGAGATCATGACCTGAGCTGAAGTCACTTAACCTACTGTGCCACCCAGGCGCCCCTTTAAGTACTTTTTGAAAGGAAAAAACTTCCTGAGGTGGGGGCCAGAGGGAAAGCTTCCTGAGACGTGGTTTAGATGCTACGATATTGAAGGGGCAAAAAGGAGAGAATCCATGCAGTCCAGGCACAGCTTCCACATCTAGTAACCGCCAAAAAGTGTTGCGGTTCGAGCTGAGCCCTGCTCAACGCACCGCCCTGCAAAGGAGCAGCTACATATTTTCTTTAGAAGAGAGGCAAGTTTTCCTGCTCCGGTGATTAGGAAGAAGTGCCCCACCTGGTATTTACATGCTGCAGCCTCTGGCAGCCGAATGCCAGTCATTTCTCATTATGGGAGAGAGCGGGCACAAGCAGGGGGAGCAGCAGGCAGAGAGAGAAGGAGAAGCAGGCTCCCTGTGGGGCAGAGAGCCAGATGCAGGACTCAATCCTAGAACCTGAAAGCAGATGCATCTGAGAAAGCAGAAAGCATCTGAGCCAGCCAGGTGCCCTTCATTGTGCTATTGGTAGGAAGCTGTGAGGGTGAGAGTTGAAAATTATAAACTAATTGATTCTGTGTGAACATCACAAATGCTACAGGACAAACAACCCAAAGCATCTCAATCACTAAGAGTGAATCAGGAGAATGGAATCAGGGAAAAGTAGAAAAAAGAGCATTTTAGTCAGGTCAGAGACCAAGATCAACTTGACATTCAACAGTTGTCGAAAAAGGTTAGGGTGAGGGGGTGGTGCCTGGCAGGCTCAGTGGTAGAACATGTGACTCTTGACCTCAGGGTTGTGAGTTTGAATCCCATAAAGATTAGTTAAAATATATACATATTTTTTTAATAGAAAAGGGAAAAATAATGTATTTCATACTCTGTTTTCTTTATAAGTTAAATGCATAGTCACAGATAGCATTTAAGACTTAAGATGGATTTCAGGTGAACATGTTTTCTTTAGAAGTCTTATTTTGGGGACCATGTGGTCACTATTGAGGTTCTGTGTCAGTATTCCTTTCTGTCTTTGGAGAAGGGACACCTCTTAAAAGTGGCAGAAACAAACCAAGCAAGTAAGGTGATGACAGTGAGCATTCCGCTTGTTTCTGCTGGAACATTAGATACAGGAACTCTGTATGGACATACAGGCTCCTTGAAAAAAAAAAGTCTAGGTGCGTATTTGTTTTTTCCACTTGTCGTTAAAAAGGTGCAACAGGGTGCCTGGGAGGCTCAGAGGGTTAAGCCTCTGCCTTTGTCTCAGGTCCTGGTCTCAGGGTCCTGGGATCGAGCCCCACATTGGGCTCTCTGCTTGGCAGGGAGCCTGCTTCCCCCTCTCTCTCTGCCTGCCTCTCTTCCTACTTGTGATCTCTCTCTCTGTGTCAAATAAATAAAATCTTTTAAAAATTTTAAAAAGGTGCAAGAATTTTGGAGATCTCCTGGTACCTGGCCACTCTGATACTACCGGTGATCTCTGGCTTAGTGATGTCACCAATGTTGATCCCAGCTTTCAGCAAAAATGCCACACAAAAGGCTCTGCTTTACAGAAATAAAACTGCTACTTCTGGTTTTCCAGGCTGTCCTCAGACTAGTTGTGCTTTCATTCCCTAGAATAGCAGAGATGTTTCCAGAGCTCAGAGACTTGGCATTTTCTGCACAGGATACCTTTGATGCCAGAAAGCTTACTCTGTCCTTTAAGCTACAAAGGCAAACTATAAGGCATGGCTGGGTTTAGCTGAGCTACATTCCACGAGGGACCTATTTCTTAGTGGAATATTCCTGGGGAAGATAAGCCTGCCTCTGTTAATACTTGATGAGGCCCAGCATCTTCATCCCCCTTTTTTCACCTTGATGCTGCCTGATCAAATAAAAGGAAGCTCTGAATTAATTTTCCCCTTTAAGTGGGTTCCACCTTAACTTTGTGTAGCTGAGTCACCTCGTCTGTGAGAAACAATCTTCCTTGTGAAACTGGGTTCAGAAAAGGATTGCTTTTAAATTTTATTTATTTATTTATTTATTTATTTGCAAGAGATCATGAGAGGGGAGAGGGAGCCTGCTGCTGGACTGGATAGGGGACTCCCAGATCATGACCTGAGTCAAAGTCAGTCGCTTAACCCACTGAGCCACCGAGGTGCCTGGAACAGCATTGTTTTAATTAGTATATCTATAGACAAAGCTCTGGGGACAAAGCCTACACCACATGTCCAGAGTAATGCTTGCTTTAATAAGAGTCAAAAGAAAGGAAGATCCCCAAGAATATAAAAAGAAATAACGCTACTTGGAAATTCAGACTCCCTGGGACCCTTCTTCCCTAAGATACGAACTCTTGCCATTGATCCATCCATCAGAAAGAATGCACCAGCAGACGCCATTCCTGCCCTCCTGCTTCAAACCCAGGTAGGAAAACAGAACTTGTTCTGCACTAAAACAAACCAGTCAGGAAGACAGTCTGCTAACTTCAGAATGTGGTAGTGGGTTAGACAGAGCCACCAACTTAAGTTTAAAGCCCCTGGGTCTGAACCCCACCCAGGCTGGTGGGGGAGGGAGTGCAGTGGCTTCATAGCTCCCAACTTGTTTCCTGCCCTTAAAGTAAATTGACTGTCCTGAAATAATCTCCAAAGTCTCTTCATTTTTACAAAATCACATTTATTTGAACATTTCTCACAGCTGTTGATCAGGCACTATTGTGATCGAGACAGCCTCCCTGTTCAGCCAGGGCCAGTGTGGTCTCCCCTCTCAGCCTCTGCTCCTTGGGGAAACGAAGGCTCTTCAGTTGCTGAGTCCTGCCCCTTCCATCTTGCTCCCTGCCAGATTTGGTCCAAGCCATCTGTACTTCCAGTCCCCTGAACTGGCTATTCCTAGACCGTGGTATTCAGTGACTAGAAATTTCGCAGCCCAGCCCAAGCCCCAGTGACTCTCCTTTCTCCTTCTTGGCTTCACTTCCTCCCCAACTCAGCCCAGACTGCCGGGCACATATGTCAGCCACTCTCTTGCCAGCACCCTGGAGTCCTCCATCTCTGTCCTTCTGCCACATCCACCTGGTAGTTCCCCAATGTTGGATCAGTCTAGCCATCCCAACCATCTGTCTTCTACTCCTACACCCAGGCTGCCAAGATGGCTGCAGGAAAACATGCCCTCAAGTGAACTGGGGCCCCAGCTCATGGATCCTGTCCAGCCTCTGAAACTAACTTCCTGCTTCTGAAACTGAAGTTTACACACACACACACACACACACACACACACACACCCGCTTGCAGGACTAGTTCACACCCCCTCCATTTCCTTAAGCACTCTGCCCCTCCCTATTACCTTGACCACATCAACAAACGACCTTGCTAGGAGGTGGTGGGGAAGAAGGCACGGGTGGCGAAGGCACGGGTGGCTGCTGGTGGGGTAGGATGGGAAGAGAAATTCAAACAAGTTCCGAACTATCTTTGGTAGGTTTGTTTAGTGCTGGTATTAGCAAAATGATTCTGAAACTTTTAGGTGTATCATATGACTGGGCAAATGAATACAGGTGTTGATGTTAAAAGAGTCGGGGTTCTCAATCTGGAAGAAGAAACACACATTTAATGGAGGGAAACAAAAACTGTGACACTGGATTGGAATTGGAGACATCAGTGTGGACTCATGATTTCTAGACTAAGTATGGGTAAGTACATTCTTATTGTATAAGAATATTTCTAGACTAAGTATGGGTGAGTACATTCTTATATGTATATATATATATATCTTATTGTATATATATTGTATATATATTCATATATATATTCATATATATATATTCATATATATTCATATATATATATGAATATACATGTATGCATGTATATTCAGCTCTGTCTGCAAAAAGGGCCTAAAATCAATTCCACTCCATTAGCAATAAGCACATTTTGCCATGAGATCTCATTCTCTAATACCATTCCCCCCTAAAAAGAATCAGGGTTTTTGGGGCACCTGGGTGGTTCAGTGGGTTAAACCCTCTGCCTTCGGCTCAGGTCATGATCTCGGGGTCCTGGGATCGAGCCCCACGTCGGGCTCTCTGCTCAGCAGGGAGCCTGCTTCCCTCTCTCTCTGCCTGCCTCTCTGTCTACCTGTGATCTCTGTCTGTCAAATAAATAAATAAAATCTTTAAAAAAAAAAGAATCAGGGTTTTTAAAAAAAGATTATTTATTAGAGAGAGCGCAAGAGAGAGGTGGAGAAGGGCAGAGAGAGGCAGAAAGAGTCTTAAGCAGACTCCAAGCTGAGTGTAGAGCCCAATGCAGGGCTTGATCCCACAAGCCTGAGATCATGACCTGAGCTGAAACCAAGAGTTGGACACTTAATGGAGTGAACCACCCAGGCAACCCAGTAGCAGAGTGTTTTAGAGAAATGGCTGATTCCAGGGCTGGGGCATTGTAGATATGAGAGGAGGAGCCTGGAACATTGTTTTATGCCAAAAAGAAAGTATTAAAAAAAAAAAAAAAGCCATGTCATAAGATGAAGGGGCTGCCAGCAGCCAGATCTGGGATATTAGGCACTAAAATGCTTAAGGCACTAATAAATTGTACCACATCGAAAAAAATGAGAATCAGTGAATTCATGTCCTGAAAGAGGAAAGAAAGGAGGTCTTTTGCTCAAGTGGAATGACACTGAGCACCAAATGGGTGATGTAGGGGAGTGCTGGAGTTTTGTAGCCATCACGGTGAAATGGACAAGAATCATCCATGGAGGCTAGATTTAGGAGGGAACATGATGATGAGCAGGAGGAGGTTTGAACGTGTCCACTTGAGGGGCCCCTAGATGACTCAACTGGTCAAGTGTCTGACTTCAGCTCAGGTCATGGTCTCAGGGTCCTGGGATCAAGCCCTGCATCATGTCAGGCTCCCCACTCAGCAGGGAGTCTGCTTCTCCCTCTCTCTCTGCCCTTCCCTCACCCTCATTCTCTCTCAACCTCTCTCTCTCTCAAATACAGTCTCAAATACATACATGCATACAGTCTAAAGTGTCCACTCAAATTGTTAGTTGAAAGGGAAAAGATTAAGTATGAACTGGAGAAATTGGACGCACTTTGACGGAGTGGCCACTGAGGGGCAGATAGACATCACGCGCCTTCTGATGTGATGCTTGCGAAGGAGGCATCACTTGTGTAGTATTCCGGTCAGAAATCCATACCCTGAATCTAATCATGAAGAAACATAAGGCAAAACCAAAATAAGGAACATTCTGCCAGAAAGATGGATCTAGACTCTGGCATCAGAATTCCTGGGTTCAAACGCTAGCTCCACAAGCTCTATGACCGTAGGAAAGTTACCCTCACAGACTCCATCTCCTCATCTATCATCAGGATCACTGGCAGGCCCCACCTTTCAGGGGAGCTGGGAGGACGGGTTGGGAAAATGCACACAATGCAGAGAGGGCCCTATACACAGAACGCAATGAGGACCCGTTAGTGAGCATTGCTCCTGTCCACCCTGGCTTCCTTCCCTTTGTTCTCAGAGAAAAAAAGTGCCCAGCTAGGATTTAAGGCTAATTTTCAATTCCATCTCCCTCTGTTACCTTCTCAAACGTTCTAACATTGCTTTATCCCTTCTTTCCTGTCTCCTCCTTTACCGCAACTTCCCTGTAGCCTAAAAACATACCAAGCCTCTACCATCTTTAAAGAAAACACAAACGTCCAACCATTCCTTACCATCTCCACTGCTCCCATGACAAAGCTCTCCCCTCCCTCCATAAAAACCACCGTTGATTCGAGGACTGCTATGCGTCATGAACTTTACCCTACGTGCCAGACAGCCATAATACCCTGTTTCACAGGTGAGAAAATTTGGGCTGAGAGAGGATTTGAACCTAGATCTGCCTCACACTGGAACTGTCCAGTTAGGTGGCCACGGAGCACTTCGAATGGGGCTGGTCAACTGAGATGTGCAGTAGGTGTAAATACCAGATTTCAAAGACTTTGTACAAGAAAAAAACACTGTAAAAGATCTCATTGACATTTTTATATTGATTACATGTTGAAATAATTTGAGGGATATTTCAGGTAAAATAAAATGAATTATTAAAATTAACTTTTTGGCTCCTGGGTGGCTCAGTCAGTGTCTGACTTTGGCTCAGGTCATGATCTTGGGGTCCTGGGATCAAGCCCCCTGCTCAGCAGGGAGTCTGCTGCCCCTCTCCCTCTGCCTCTCCCCCCTGCTTATCCTCTCTCTCAAATGAGTAGATAAAATCTTTAAAAAAATTTTTAAACTAACTTTACCTGTTTCTTTTTACTTTTTTAGTATAGATATGAAAATATTAAAATTTATGTGGCTGGCATTACATTTCTATTGGACAAACACTCTTCTAGAATATTCATCTTGCTATGAAATATGGCCTCTTGTCTTCTGCAATACCACTTAATCTTAGCTCCCTGAATGTATGCCGTGGTTCTGGGGCTTCTCCCTCCACATGCCCTACCTGGGTGATCTACGCCCGCCCTCGGCACATGTATGCCATGATGCTACTGGGTCAGGCTTCTCCTACACCCCAGACCACTAGATTGAACTGTCTCCCCTCCATCTCCACCTAGTTCCCTTCTGTACCTCAAAGGCAACATGGCCAAAGTGAAATTATTCTGTTTTCTTTTTCTTAAACCAGAGCCTCCCTCTATACCCCCTATCTTGCTCCCTAACACCTTTGTTTTTACCATGCTTATGACTTCTCCCTCCCCTGCACCTCCATATCCAATGAGAGACCACATCCTATGGACTCTACCTCATAAGTAAATCCAGAAAACTCTTCCCATAAATTTTCTGAGGACTTCAGGTTATCACTGTTGTCCTAAACTATTCAACCTGGTCTCCAAGCCTCCAGCCTTTCAGATCCTGATCCTCTTTGAAAGAGCGGCCAAGGGGAGCCCCTTACCAAGCAAATCTGGTCATGCTGGTCCCCTAGCAGGACACCTCTCTTCTGCAGGACTGTCCATCTCCGACATGGCCCTACAGCTCCCTCGGCCTCCAGCTCTGGGTTCTGCCTGTTCTTTAAGAACCTGAAACATTAACGGCCTCTCCCTGCTCCCTCCATGCCCACCCCTCCTTGCCCCCTTCCCAAACACCTGTCACCTTTCACGACTCAGTTCAGTTATATGTCAATTATATCTCAACTTTTGAAAAAGACTCAGGGACACCTGGGTGGTGCAGTCAGTTAAGTGTCTGACTCCTGGTTTTGGCTTGGGTTGTGATCTCAGGATCGTAAGATCGAGCCCTGCATGGGGCTCCATGCTCAGTGAGGAGTCTTCGAAGGTTTCACTCTCCCTCTGCCCCTCCCCCGCCCTCTGCTCTCTCACTCTCTCTCAAATAAATAAATTAATTTTAAAAATAAAAATAAAAAAGACTCAGCTGGGAAGCCTAGCTGGCTGGTGGAAGAGCATGCGACTCGATGTTGGGGTCGTAGGTCTGAACCCCATGTTGGGTGTAGATATTACCTAAATAAATAACAACAACAACAAAAAAAAACTCAGCTCAATACTAGCCCACTACGTGAACCTGGTCTTGATGCTATTTCCAAGAAGACCTCACCAGTCCTTCCTTTGCATCTCACAGACTCCCACCTCAGCCCCTGGGCCACTTCCATGCACCAGTCGGTGTACTTGGCTGCCCTTCTTTTTTTTTTTTTTTAAGATTTTATTTATTTATTTGACAGAGAGAGATCACAAGTAGGCAGAGAGGCAGGCAGAGAGAGAGAGGAAGGGAAGCAGGCTCCCTGCCGAGCAGAGATCCCGACGTGGGGCTCGATCCCAGGACCCTGAGACCATGACCTGAGCCGAAGGCAGAGGCTTAACCCACTGAGCCACCCAGGTGCCCCCTTGGCTGCCCTTCTTAACCAGAAGTATTTCATCTACAATCTGCAAGAGGGAAGGGGAAAAACAACAACAAAACTCAAAGAAAATGAGATGACTGCTTCACAGAAATAAGTAGTGCAGATGCAGGTCAGCTCCAGGGCTGGGTAATTTATTCAGCAGCTCACTGGCATCCTCAGGGATCGGGGCCTTCCCATCTTCCAGCTCTGCCACCTTTGGTGCCAACTTTGTCCAACTTTGTAGGCTATAGAGCAGCAGATCCAGGCAAACCACCACACTTAACAATGCCCAATGGAAGAAAACATTCTTCTTTTTCTTCTTTTTATAACCTCTTCAGTTTGGAACAATTTCTGATGTCAGTGAAACATATGACTTTTGATTTCAGGGTTGTGAGTTTGAGCCCCATGTTGGGAAAAGAGATTACTTAAAAATAAATTCTTTTTTTTTTAAGATTTTATTTATTTGATGGGGCACCTGGGTGGCTCAGTCATTAGGCATCTGCCTTCAGCTTGGGTCATGATCCCAGGGTCCTGGGACTGGGATTGGGCCCTGCATCAGGCTCCCTCCTCAGCGAGAAGCCTGCTTCTCCCTCTCTCAGTCCCCTTGCTTGTGTTCCCTCTCTTGCTGTGTCTCTCTCTGTCAAATAAATAAAACCTTAAAAAAAAAAGGAAGATTTTACTTATTTGAGAGAACAAGTAAGAGATCACAAGCAGGGGGGAAGGGTAGAGAGAGAAGCAGTCTCCCCATTAAGCAGGAAGCCTGACGCAGGGCTCGATCCCAGGACCCTGAGATCATGACCTGAGCCAAAGGCAGACTCTTAACTGAATAAGCCACTCAGGTGCCCTTAAAAAAATAAATTCTTAAAAAAAAGTCACAAAGATAATAGAGTTCCCACAGATCCCTCACTCTTCAGTTTCCCCTAATGTCATCATCTCCCATTACTGTGGACCATCTGTCAAAATCAGAAAAACATCAGTACATTACTATTAACTAAACTCCAGACTTTCTTCAGACTTCAGCGCTTTTTCATTTAAAGTCTTTTTTCTTTTCCAAGATGCCATCCAGAACACTATACTGCATTTTTGTCATCATGTCTCCTTAGCTTCCTCTTGCCTGAGATTGTTTCCCAGACTTTCGTTATTTTTTCTTTTTAATGCGTGAAGTTTACTTTGAAGATTTTTTTTAAAGATTTTATTTATTTATTTGACAGACAGAGATCACAAGTAAACAGAGAGGCAGGCAAAGAGAGAGAGGAAGGCAAGCAGGCTCCCTGCTGAGCAGAGAGCCCAATGTGGGGCTCGATCCCAGGACCCTGAGACCACGACCTGAGCCGAAGGCAGAGGCTTAACCCACTGACCCACCCAGGCGCCCCTACTTTGAAGATTTATCTATTTATTTGAGAGAGAGGAGTGCAAGCAGGGGGAAGGGCAGAGGGAGAAAGAGAGAATCTCAAGCAGACTCCTCACTGAGCACAGAGCCCAACTTGGAGCTCCATCCCAGGACCCCGAAATCATGACACAAGCCGAAACCAAGAGTTGGAGCCCTAACTGACTGAGCCACCCAGGTGCCCCTGGGCTTTCCTTATTTTTCATGACTTTGACAGTTTGTAGAATGGTCCTCAAATTGGGTCTGATACGTTCCTTGTGATTTGACTGGAGTAATGGGGTTTTGGAAAGAATACCACAGAGAAGGGCCCTCTTCATCACATTACAGAGGCTTTTAAAATCTTGTGGGCAGGTGTGGAGATCTACTTGTCTTGTAGCCACCCAAGACAAACTTCACATGTAAGTACCCTCATAAAACTGCCATCTACCAGCCTGGGCTGTCCCACCTCTTTCTTTGGTCTCTCCCCACCCTCGGAATACTGGGGGCCTGTTTCAGATTTCACCAGGAAGCCAACACCATATTACTAGGTCAAAGCATAAAAAGCATATGACTGTCTCTAAAGATGCTAAAAAGCCTTGTGGTAATATTCAGCATCTATTTCATATTTGTAAAATTAGTCACTAAAATAGAAGAGATGAATACTTTCTTAACATGATAAAATGTAAATATTTTCTTTCTTTTTTTAAAAAAAGATTTTATTTATTTATTTGATGGAGAGAGAGATAGCAAGGAGGCAGAGAAGCAGGCAGAGGGGGAGGGGAAAGCAGGTTCCCTGCTGAGCAGACAGCCCAGGACCCTGGGATCATGACCTGAGCCGAAGGCAGAGGCTTAACCCACTGAGCTACACAGGCACCCCAAACGTAAATATTTTCAATTCAAAACCTAGAATCATGTCCACTGGGAAGCACAAGAAGTATTCTCATTGAAGTCAAATACAAGATGTCCACTGTCACCATTATTACTTAGTATTGTTCTGGAGTTAATATCCAATTCAATTAAACAAATAAGGTAAAGAAATAGGGGCACCTGGGTGGCTCAGTGGGTTAAGCCTCTGCTTTCGGTTCAGGTCATGGTCTCAGGGTCTTGGGAGTGAGCCCTGTATCAGGCTTTCTGCTCAGCGGGGAGCCTGCTTCCCCCTTTCTGTCCACCTGCCTCTCTGCCCACTTGTGATCTCTCTCTCTCTCTCTCTGTCAAATAAATAAATAAAATCTTTTTTAAAAAAGAAATAAATATTTATCTCCAGTAAAGGGGGTAAAAGTAAAAATAATATTTGCAGATGATATAACTCAATACTTGGAAAACCCATGAGACTCAACTGAAAAACAATTACAAACAAAATTCAGTGATTCAGCTATGTATATTTACATACCAAAAAATTAAAATCTTTCATATATATAAGCAGCCAATTAGGAAATACAGTGGAGTAAAAGACCCCATTTACAATAGCCATCTAAAACAATGTGACACTTGGGAGGCCTGGGTGGTTCAGTTCATTGAGCATCCAATTCTTGGTTTCTGGTCAGGTCATGGTTTCTGGGTCATGGGATCAAGCCCCAGGTCTGGCTCTGCACTCAGCATGGAGCTTGCTTGAGAGATGCTCTCTCTCCCTCCGCCTGTACCCCTTGCCCCTGCTTTGTGTGCTCACTCTTTCTCTCTCAAATAAATAAATAAAATCCAAAAAAAAAAATGTGACACTTAACTAGAATGTGAAATCAGGAATGTGAAATGTCCAAAAGAAGAAAAAAGTTAAATGCCAGGAACACAAAAGTGTTGACATATGGAAATATTCTTGTATGGGAAACCTAAATGTCATGAATATGTCAATTCTCTTTAACTTCAAATGCTAATTTCATGTGAATTTAAATTTCAAGCAAAAATACTAATTTAAAAATTTGCTAGGGCAAGCTTATTTTGAAGTTCAAGTGAAAAAATTTAAAAAGCTGGAAAATTCTGGAAGCAAAGAATAATAAGAGATTGACCCTACCAGAGATTAAACCATAGCCTCCAATATTTAAAGCAGTTTGGTACTAGGTTACAAATAGATACATAGGCCAATGAACAAGAAAGTCCAGCAATAAGAAACAAAGAAGAGCAATGAAAACAGTAACAACCATAAGAAGGAAAGGAAGGAAAGAAAGAAGGAAAGTCAGAGGAGGGGAGGGAGGGAAAGAAAGTCCAACAATAGAACACAGTGCATTAAAAATTGTATATAATTAAGGGCCACTTCAAATGAGTGAGGAAGAAATCTTCATTAAGAGTTTTTGGTAGGGACAACTGGGTGGCTCATTTGGCTGAGTATCCACTCTTGATCTTAGCTCGGGTCTTGATCTCAGGATCATGAATTCAAGACCCACACCGGGCTCCACCCTGGGCATGGAGCTTACTTAAAGGTTTTTGTTTTGTTTTGTTTTGTTTTTTTAAAGATTTTATTTATTTATTTGACAGAGAGAGATCACAAGTAGGCAGAGAGGCAGGCAGAGAGAGAGGAAGGGAAGCAGGCTCCCTGCTGAGCAGAGAGCCCGATGCGGGACTCGATCCCAGGACCCCGAGATCATGACCTGAGCCGAAGGCAGTGGCTTAACCCACTGAGCCACCCAGGCGCCCCTGGAGCTTACTTAAAATAAAATTTTTTAAAAAATCAAGTTTTGGGAACATGTAGATAGATATTTGGGGAGAAAAACAATATATACCAGAGTAAATTGCAGGTGAATCCAAAGTTTAGATATATAAAGTAAACCCATATAATACTTGGATAAACTATTAAAGAATTTAAAATATATAGAGGAGTCTCTATAAATATATGAGGGCTCTAAAAAGGATGTTTGAAATAAAATGTGCTTAGTATTCAAGTTGTGCATTCTTATGCGGCGTATGTGTGATTGTGCTGTTGTCATTGTTAAGATTAGGTACATTGAGGGGCACCTGGGTGGCTCAGTGGGTTAAAGCCTCTGCCTTTGGCTCAGGTCATGATCCCAGGGTCCTGGGATTGAGCCCCAAAATATCGGGCTCTCTGCTCAGCAGGGAGCCTGCTTCATCGTCTCTCCTCTCTCTCTGCCTGCCTCTCTGCCTACTTGTGATCTCTGTCTGTCAAATAAATAAATAAAATCTTTAAAAAAAAAAAAAAGATTAGGTACATTGACACCAGGGCATTTCACTCTCAGCACCATAGACTTCTGGGTCAACAATTCTTTGTTGGGGTGCCTGGGGCTCAGTTGAGTGTCCAACTCTTGATCTCCACTCAGGTCTTGATCTCAGGGTTGTAATTTCAAGTCCCATGTTGGGCTCCATGCTGGGCATGGAGTCAACTTAAAAAAGTTTTTTTTCCAATAATGATTCTTTGTTGTGGTAAAAGGGACTTTACAGACATATTAAATTACTGATCTCAAGACAAAAAGATTATCCTGGGGTTACCTGGATGAGTACTAAATCACCAGGGTCCTTATAAAAAGGAGGCAGGAAGATCAGAATCGGAAGAAGGAGCTCTGATGAAGAGGTTGGATCAATGGAGCAAGGGGCCACGAGCCAAGAAATACAGGCAGCCTCTAGAAACTAGAAAAGGCAAAGAAACAGATTCTCCTCTGGAGTCTCCAGAAGCCATACAGCCCTGGCAACAGCCTGATTCTAGCCATGTAAGACTGATTTCAGACTTCTGACCTCCAGAACTGGGACATAATAAATTTGTGTCATTTCAAGCCCCTAAGTTTATGATACTATATTATAACAGCAATAAGAAGCTAAGATGGCACCAATACATTACACAGTAACTTGCATAGCAGCATTGTGGTGAGAAACACAATACCCCTGCCCAAGGATCATTGGCACTTTCTCCTCCTCCACCTGCCTCCAGGGCCCAGCGAGGCGTCACCACTTTCTCAGCCCCTCTCACAACTCCATTTGTCTTTCCTTTGATTTCAGCACCTCAATTTCCCTTTCAGGGAAACTGTGCCACTGAATCATGTACTTTGGGTGGGCTCCCCACTAGATATAACCTGCATTTCAGCTCTAAAGGAAGGCATGTGGCCTGTGCATCAGCCAAAGTGCATATCCCAACCCTCTGATCAGAATAAGTAGTTCAGAGGCACTTGGGGGGCTCAGTGGGTTAAAACCTCTGCCTTCAGGTCAGGGCATGATCCCAGGGTCCTGGGATCGAGTCCCACATCGGGCTCTCTGCTCAGCAGGGAGCCTGCTTCCCCCTCTCCCTCTGCCTGATTGTCTGCCTACTTGTGATCTCTCTTTCTCTGTTGAATAAATAAAATCTTAAAAAAAAAAAAAGGTTATAAGAAAAAAGAAAGTCCTAATCAAAACAACAGATGACAGATGCCTGGGTGGCTCAGACCGGTAAATGTCCCACTCTTTTTTTTTTTTTTTTTTGGTTTTATTTATTTATTTATTTGTCAGAGAGAGAGAGAGAGAGAGAGCGAGCGAGCACAGGCAGACAGAGGCAGAGGGAGAAGCAGGCTCCCCGCCAAGCAAGGAGCCCGATGTGGGACTCGATCCCAGGACGCTGGGATCATGACCTGAGCCGAAGGCAGCTGCTTAACCAACTGAGCCACCCAGGCGTCCCAATGTCCCACTCTTGATATTGGCTAAGGTCTCAGGGTTGTGAGATTGAGCCCCATGATGGGTTCCATACACATCGCGAAGTCTGCTTGAGATTCGCGCTCTCCCTCTCCTGCTGTCCCTCCCTGCCTCATGCATGCTCTCTCTCGCTCGCTCTCTCTCTCTCAAAAAAGAGACAACAGACAAGTATTTTAGTTGGAACTAAGGCAATTTAAAAACATATATGAGGAAGGACTGTGAGATATATAATCTCATCTATAATTAACTGAGGAACATGAAGGAACTCAGAGGAATGACAAGCAGGCTGGGCCTGGAAAGGAAACTGACACCCATTCTCTACAAATTCCAGAAGTTTCCACTGGGATATTTATTCCAACAAACACGTATTGATTGCCTTGTATGTGGTTGGTACTAGTCTAGGCACTGAGAATACTGAGGTGAACAAAAGGACAAATTCCCTGCCCTCTTGGATGCAAGTCTAGAATGCTGGGGGCAGGGGAACCCATTTAAAAATCATACTTTGAATGGTGACAAAGGTTACGGAGAAAAATAAGGGGGAGCAAGGAATGCCAGGTTGCTTTTGAAATTTTCACCACGAGCCAGTGAAGGAGGGCTTGTTCGTCCCAAGTTCAGCACAAAGAGCTTCAGTGATTTGCCCAAGGTTGACAACTAGCAAGTGGCAGAATCAGAATCAAAAACTGGGTGGGGGGGGGCGGGGAATGTTACAGAACGCTTGATCTCTCTTGCAAGTTAGGCTGCATCCCAGCCCAGCAGTGTGTTCACTGGCAAATCCACTCATTTTTCTCTGGGCTTCGTTATTATTCTTGACCTCTTGTCAGCTTTTGACCCTCCCACGCGTCCTTCCTTTTCTCTGGACTTCAGTAACACTGTTGTCTTAGTTCTGTTCCCCTTCCCAATTAGTTCTGCCCCCTTTCAACTTGCCTTTTCCTTTCTTTCTTTTTTAAAGAAATTTTATTATTTTTTAAAGATTTTTAAAATTTATTTGACACCCAGATAGAGAGCACAAGTAGGAGGAGCAGTAGAGGGAGAGGGATATAAGCTGATTCCCCGCCGAGCAGGGAGCTTGATGGGGGACTCGATCCCAGGACTCTGGGATCAGGACCTGAGCTGAAGGCAGATGCTTAACCAACTGAGCCACCCAGGCGCCCCTAAAGATTTTATTTTTAAGAAATCTCTACTCCCAACGTGGGGCTTGAACTCACAACTCCAAGATCAAGCCTGCCATGCGCCCCTTGACTTATTCCTCTCACCACTTGAATATGGATCATCAACTACAACTCCCCATAGTGAACTCTATCAGGGAACGCCACTCATTCAGATCTTAGTCTTTGTGAGTTGCACAGTACACAGCTCAGGCAGTTGTATATAACAACGCTATACCTTTTGCACTTCTTATCTATGCTACTGACTTCAGTTCTTTTTCTGTAGATTCTCCCAAAACTTTATGGGTAGCTTCTCCTTTGCACCATTGGAGAATATGGTAGAGCAGCCTGCATCCCCAACCCCACCCATCCTGGTAAGAAGCTCTTTACCTCTCAGTGCCCACACAGGCATCACTGGGACAGACAGTGGATATTTTCTTGGCACCACCAATGCACAAAACCAAGAATAAAGAGTGCCCTTGGTAGATGGCCTCTATTGGTAATTATTGTCTGGTCAGACACTATTGTTAGTTATCAATTGTATTGATGTCTAAATAATCTCTGGATTTAGTTAGAAGCAACTTCTAAGTTTCTTATAATTCTAAAAGCTACCATTTAATATATACACACATATATATATACACACACACAGATATATATATATATTTTTAATATTTTCTTTATTTATTTGACAGACAGAGACCACAAGTAGGCAGAGAGGCAGGCAGAGAGAGAGGAGGAAACAGGCTCCCTGCTGAGCAGAGAGCCCGATGTGGGGCTCGATCCCAGGACCCCGGGATCATGACCCAAGCCAAAGGCAGAGGCTTTAACCCACTGAGCCACCCAGGCGCCCCCAGATATATACATATATATATATATTTTTTTTTTTTAAGACTTTTTTCATTCATTTTTCTGACAGAGAGAGATCACAAGTAGACAGAGAGGCAGGCAGAGAGAGAGAGGGAAGCAGGCTCCCCACCAAGCAGAGAGCCCAATGCGGAACTCGATCCCAGGACCCTGAGATCATGACCTGAGCCGAAGGCAGCGGTTCAACCCACTGAGCCACCCAGGTGCCCCGATATATATATTTTTTAAAGATTTTTTTTAATTTGTGAGAGAAAGTGAGCACGAGCCGGGGGGGGGGGGGCGGCCTGAGGGACAAGCGGACTCCCCACTGAGCAGGGAGCCTGATGCAGGGCTTGATCCCAGGACCCTGAGATCATGACCTGAGCCAAAGGCCAACACTTAACTGACCGAGCCACCCAGGCACCCCTACAATTTAATATATTTCTGTGGGCCAAGTTGGGTAGGCATATTATTCCATTCAACCCTTACAACTGTGTGGAGCAGAGATTACTATATTTATTTCTCTAAGAAAATTCTAAGAGGTCCTGTAACTGCCTACCAACACATAGTTAATAACTGGTGGAAATGGAATTTAGACCAGGTCTACTGGCCTTCAAAGGCCATGCTTCTTCTGGCTTATAAAGCTGCCTCCCAGGGCCACGGGAACACCATGCTGAGTAAGGGATAATAATAATTAAAACTATTTCGGGGTGCCTGGGTGGTTTATTCGGTTGAGTGAACAACTCTTGATTTTGGCTCAGGCCATGATCTCAGGGTCCTGAGATGGAGTTCTGAGTCAGGCTGCACTTAGTACAGGGTCTGCTGAAGATTCTCACCCTCTCTTTGCTCCTCTCTCCTTGCTCATGCTTTCTTTCTCTCTCTCAATCTCTTTCTAAAAAAAAAAAAGAAAGAAAGAAAGAAAGAAAGAAAAAAAAAGAAAAAAGAAAAGAAAAGACCAAACTATTTCAACATGTAGTTAAAAAAAATTGTATCCTACATATAATTCCACTTGCCAGCCAGTAATAACCCTGAAGGGTGCCTGGGTGACTCAGTCAGTTAAGTGTCTGACTTTTGATTTTGGCTCACCTCATGATCTCTAGTGGTGAGACTGAGCCCTGGGCCTGGCTCCCCAGTCACACTGGAGTAGGCTTGAGATTCTCTCCCTTGCTCTCTGCCCCTCCCTGCTCAAATACAATCATACAAATAACCCTGAGAGGTAGGTAGTAGTGTTATCCTTAGAAAGAAAAATTGAGTAACAGAAGATAAAATGTTTTCTGAATCACTGAGATACAAAGGAGAGCCAGGAACCAAAAGCATGTCTTCTCCAGGTACCTCATTCTCTGAGCCATGCTGCACCTCCCTAAGCTACAGAACATGTGAACTGGAGGCTGAAGGGTTAAGGACGTTGCTTTTTTCCTTTTGCCTTTTAGAGCCTGTAGCCTCCAGGGCACTAAAGTATTTGTTCATTCATGCAATATTTACTGAGCACCTAGTATGTGCCAGGCGCTGAATAGACAACAGTGAACAAAGGCTGTCCCAGTTCCTGAACTCACAGAGCTTGCATTCTGGTGGAAGGCACAAACGAATAATTTCAGACAGTAAGTACTACCAAGCGACGTGGTACAAAATAAGGGGCAGGTAAATTTAAATAGAGGTCAGAGAAGCCATTTCTGAGAAGGTGACATTAACTGAATGAATGAATAGCAACTTCCAGATTAATTAATTGTTCAGTATAAGACGTAACTAGTTTTTGCTGGCCATTAGGTTGTTTATGGTTCCGAATACCCTTGTACCTTATGTTGCAGATGCTCAAAGGGCAAGTGGTAGAAGGCAAAGCATAACAGAAAACCCTCTTCAATTCTTTTACTCCTCTGACCTTGCCTTTGCTGTCAGGGTCACACCCCCCCATTGCCACGCCCATTCTTCTCCGTCGGACGTTCCAGGCCTGCGCAAGCGCAAGAGAAACTGCCATTCCTAGTGGAGGGCGCTGATCCCACTATAGAACGCATGCGCCCCTGGCCTGTAAGCCCCGCCCCGACCCCAGCGCCGGCTCGCGAGCGCCTGCCGTTTCTCGGGGCGGGGCGGGGCGGGGCGGGGCGGGGCGGGGCGGGGGGCGGGGTCTGGGTGGGGAGGCGCGCGCCGGTGCGTGCGTGCGCGCGCGCCGCGGGCGGGCCAGTGAAGCCGGCGGTCCTGGCACGTGATCCGGGAGCGGCTTGGTCGCTTGGTGGCTCGGTCTGTCTGTCCGTCCGCGGGTGCCATCATGGCGGACGCGGCCAGTCAGGTGCTCCTGGGCTCCGGCCTCACCATCCTGTCCCAGCCGCTCATGTACGTGAAGGTGCTCATCCAGGTATGAGTCGTCGCCATCCCCTTCCCCGCCCGGCGCCTTGTTCAGTCGCCGCTGCCCTCGGCGCTTGGCGATCGGCTCCAGCCTTCCGGGCCTCTAGTACCCTGAGATGCTGCTCCTTCCCTGCCGCCTCTTCCTTCCCCTTAGGGACAGCTTCCACGGCCCGCGGCTCTTCTTCCACTGTCCGTGGGCCTTTCCCAGGTCTCGCCTCCTGCCAGGCGGGGAGGCCCGATCCTTTCCCCGCAGCCAACTGCCGTCCTGCCCTGCCTGTCTTGGTGGCTCTCTGAACTTTGTTTTTTCTTCCCTGAGGTTGATCCTGGCCAGTTGCCACCACGAGCTTCCCAGCCGTCCCCTCCAGCCCCCTCTGAAATCAGCATTCACCTCCTCTGCCCCAAACGCAAGACAGGAAATCTGTTAAAGACAAATTTGAAATTCGAGGGGAGCCAATACTTTATTAGCTTTTTTTTTCTTTCATTTTTATTTGCTACTGTTACTGCTGCTATTCTTTTCCGAGATTTTAGCACCAGATACCCAGGTAAACACAAGGAGCGCATTCAGAAGTGATAATGAAGTGGTTGCTGATTCAAATTTCGGAAGGATTCACTGAGCTCACTGAGCGCTCTCCAGCAGCAGCCCATGTGGCTCATGACAGCAAAAATCACCTCTGTCTGAGCTGGAAATAGTTCAGATGAAAGAGTTCAAGCATTTATGTTAGTTTTTGATCTACTCTGAAACAATCCTTAGATGGTATTTTATTCACAGGCAAGTAAGCCAGGTTTTAACTAGTGATACCCTATTCCATAGTATTTTCAATTGCCTTTCCAGAATTCCCTGTGATGAGCATGCCATTCATTTTTTTAAAACCTTTGTTGAAAGTTGACATAATTATGTCATGCATAGTACCAAGGAAGGAGCAGTTGTTAGAACTCCTGTCCTCACTTGTCCTACCTTTCTTTCAGAAGTATGCACGACACTAGGGAGAGCCACATTTCTTAATTTGAGTTGATACTTCTCTAAAATACGTGTTGCCAGGTTGACCCGTTGGATTCAGATTCCGTATGTAAAAGCCCACTATAAATTGAATTATTTTAACTAAGAACAAAGACTTTGATTGAAATGTGCTGTGACATCTAAAACAGAATTGGCACATTTGTAGCTAGATGGTGTCTTGAGGTGACGTTTCACAATAAATCTGATATGAGCCCATTACTCAACTTCTTCAGGAGGCAGGGTTTCGTAGTGACATTGAGAGCTCTTGCTTCAAAAATTTGAATATCCTTAACCCTGTTTACACAACTTCTATGTCACCAAGTGTCTTAAGGGTTTTGGTGTAATTTTTAAATACTCAGTTTTAAAAATAGTGGTATGGTAACACTTTGAGGGAGCTCAGGAATTACTTCATTGAACAGGTTAAGAATTACAGCAGTAGTGGATCAAAGCCAAGTCCTATGTCATTCATTCTCTCAAGTTTCCCATTACTACTAAAAATGCTGAATATATTGTAAAACTAAAATCATAATCATTAACTGTAAAGTGTCCTTCATTAGATTGTTAATGAAATGACAGTCTGCTTATTTAATATGGATTTAGCTTATAAATATTTCCCACATGAATTATCCAGCGCTCTCTGCATTTGCCTTTTGAGTGTTTCATCTTGCTAGCCAAATACAAAGTTGATGGTGGCTTAGTCTTCTGTTTTGTTCAAATATAAAAAATGCATTCAGGGCACCTGGCTGACTCCGTGGGTATAAGTGTCTTTTAATCTCTCAGCCGTGAGTTCAGCCCCACTTGGGTGGGTCAGTCAGTGCTGTGTCCCAACTCTCGGTTTTGACTCAGGTCATGATCTCAAGGGTCGTGAGATTAAGCCCTGCATCAGGCTCCATTCTCAGTGCCAAATCTACTTTAGATTCTCCCTTTGCCCCTGCCTTCCACCCCCTTCCCTAGCGCATCCATTCTCTCTCTAAGATAAATGAGTAAGTCTTTTATGTAGGGACTCTTGAGTGGCTTAGTGGGTTGAGCGTCTGCCTTTGGCTCAGATCGTGATCCCGGGTTTCTGGGATCCAGTCTCACATTCAAGTCCCACATTTGGTTCCTTGCTCAGCGGGGAGCCTGCTTTTCCCTCTGCCTGCTGTTCTCTCTGCTTGTGCTCACATACTCCCTGTCTCTATCAAATAAATAAATAAATCCTTTTTAAAAATCTTTTTTTGGGGGGACGCATGGGTGGCTCAATGGGTTAAAGCCTCTGGCTTCGGCTCAGGTCATGGTCTCAGGGTCCTGGAATTTAGCCCCACATCGGGCTCTCTGCTCAGCAGGATGCCTGCTTCCTCCTCTCTGCCTCTCTGCTTACTTGTCATCTGTGTCTGTCAAATAAATAAATAAATAAAAATCTTAAAAAAAAATTTTTAAGTGTTAGGTTTGCTTTAGAAAGTATTTTTTTTTTAAGATTTTATTTATTTATTTGAGAGAGAGAGAGACAACATGAGACGAGAGAGGTCAGCGGGAGAAGCACAGCAGGAAGCCCTATGCGAGACTCAATCCAGGGACTCCAGGATCATGACCTGAGCAGAAAGCAGTGGCTTAACCAACTGAGCCACCCAGGTGCCCCTGGAAAGTATTTTTGATACTCCTCAGTAAACTGTAGCTTTCCTAACACAAAAGTTCCCTTATTTTATATTCAGTTTTATATTTGTCCATCTCAGCTACATGGTTTACTTTGTAGAATTTGAACCAAAAGAAAGCTTGGAGTTTATTGAAACAAGTCTTACCAGTTGACAGAATAAGAAACTGACAAGGATGATACTTCATGATTGCCTTGGAAAACATACACTACACTGCATTTTCACTGGGGTTAAAAATTATAACCTTGCAGCCAATACATTTTGGGGAATATTGCTTGGTATTGATATATTCTCTTGTTTTTGAAGGTGGGATATGAGCCTCTTCCTCCAACAATAGGACGAAATATTTTTGGGCGGCAAGTATGTCAGCTTCCTGGTCTCTTTTGTTATGGTAAGTGTTTTTGATTTATTTGGAATTTGGAGGACATTGAGAACGGTGTTAGGTAGGCAGGAGTTATAGAAAAAAAAAGATCTAGAAAGCCTGTTTACATGACATTTCTATGTAACCCTTTCTTCCAGCTGGAATTTAAATCTCTGACTTGTGTTCTCAGCTCAGCACATTGCGAGCATCGATGGGAAGCGTGGGTTGTTCACAGGCTTAACTCCAAGACTGTGTTCAGGTGTCCTTGGAACTGTGGTCCATGGTAAAGTTTTACAGGTAAGAAAATCAAGTAATCTTCCCAAAGATTTCGATTTCTTTTTATGCAGTTTGTTTTTCTGACCAAGAGCAATTTCAAAGATATATTTAAGACCAGGTCCTTTCTTCTCTTGAAAACATTTACTTCAAATACCCATTCTTAAGTCTTCCCTGGGATGCAAAGGGAATTTGTATAAAATGAAGGGATAGATTTTGATCTGCAGTCCTTCTTCCTCTGAACCAGTCATTCTGAGCAGAAACACTTACTTGATCTCCTGTGTAGCTCATTTTATTTCTTCAAAGAAGGAAGGAAGCTGATTGAAGCACATATTTCTTTCTGGAGTTATTTTCCTCTTATTTCTAACATTACCGCTAGTAAAATGTTCTCTGTTACAAGCTTATTTTTTATGTATTTATTTATTTATTTTTAAAAGATTTTTATTTTATTTATTTCAGACAGAGATCACTAGTAGGCAGAGAGGCAGGCAGAGCGGGGGTGGGGGGGGGAACCAGGCTCCCCGCTGAGCAGAGAACCCAATGCGGGGCTTGATCCCAGGACCCTGAGATCATGACCTGAGCTGAAGGCAGAAGCCCAACCCACTGAGCCACCCAGTTACCCCTTATGTATTTATTTTTTAAAATATTTTATTTATTTTTAAAGTAAGCTCCACTCCCAGAGTGGGACATGAACTCACAATCCTGAGATCACAAGTCGAACGTGCTATGGACTGAGCCAGCCAGGCACCCCAGAAACTTGTTTTTTAAAAAAATTAACAAGGGGCACCTGGGTGGCTTGGTGGGTTAAAGCCTCTGCCTTCATCTTGGGTCATGATCCCAGGGTTCTGGGATTGAGCCCCACAACGGGCTCTCTGCTCAGCGGGGAGCCTGCTTCCTCCTCTCTCTGCCTGCCTCTCTGCCTACTTGTGATCTCTGTCAAATAAATAAATAAATAAAATCTTTAAAAAGAAAAAAACTTAACAAAAGGAACGTAAAAGTCAGGACAGTGGTTATCTGTGGGGAGAGAGGGGGGAAGGGATCATGCATGGGGCTCAGGGGTAATGGAAATTATTTTCCTTGACCTGGATCATGACTACATGGATATTTGCCTTTTAATTATTTATTCTGTTTTACATTTGTATTTTATGCACTGTTTCTGCTAATGTGTTATGTCACACAAATTTGGGGTTGGGGAACACCTTTTTTTTAACCTCACCAAAGTACACATCAGGCTTGCGGTTACTTTTGGGAAGTGGGGGAAGAGATGAGAGGTGGAACTTCGTCTGTTTCTGTGGCGTTTTATTTTAAGAAGGCCAGAGCTCTGAAACAAAAGGGGCAACTGTTAAACATGTTTAACCTTGGTAATGGATATATGTAGGTGAATTATTAATTTTTCTTATGTTGGCAGTGTTTCCTAAAATGTTTGTTAAAATATCAAGGTTATGGGGTGCCTGGGTGGCTCAGTTGATTAGGCGTCTGCCTTTAGCTCAAGACATGATCCCAGGGTCCTGGGATGGAGCCTCACATCAGGCTCCCTGCTGAGCAGGGAGCCTGCTTCTCCCCCTGCTTGTGCTCTCTTTCTGTCAAATAAATAAATAAAATCTTAAAAAAAAAAAAACAAAACACCCAAAAAACCAAGGTTACATTTCTTTCTTTCTCACGGATCCTCTTGTTTTGCCAGCTTCTTTTCACCTCCAATGCCAAAGCTAATGATTCTGATGGTGCTGGTTTCTCAGTTTTACCAATTACCATGTAGGTCAAACAGAATGGCCCTTTATTGTATTTATAAAGGTGTTATGAATACAAATTCCGCACCGCTTAGAACAGTCCATGGGAAGGTATTTAGCATGAGTGTGGTGGAGAATATAAAACTAAGGGATTTCTGGTTCATTATTCTGTCTCCTACTGGCACCAAGGTATGTTAGCCTCTGTGCTCTTAACTCTCCAAAAATTTCACAACAGGGGCGCCTGGGTGGCTCAGTTGGTTAAAGCCTCTGCCTTCGGCTCAGGTCATGATCCCAGGGTTCTGGGATCAAGCCCCGAATGGGGCTCTCTGCTCAGCAGGGAGCCTGCTTCCCTTCCTCTCTGCCTGCCTCTCTGCCTACTTGTGATCTCTGTCTGTCAAATAAATAAATAAAATCTTTTAAAAAAAAAAAGTCACAACATATGCTAACCAAATCTATGTATTACTATCAACCTAGGTAATACATCAAATGTATTAAATTCCAATTGGTTACTGTTTATTTAAACAATACTTGGCACAGTCCTTCCTTTACTTTCGTAGGCTTTAACATTAACCAAGTTCTAATGTTTTATCATCTGATGAGCGTATCTTGATTTTGTTAAAGTTTCATGATCTAATTGGCTTAGATTTTTTAAAAGTTTTTATGTGAATTCCAATTAGTTAACATACAGTGGAATATTAGTTTCAGGTGTACAATATGGGGATTCAGCACGTCTATACAACACCTGGTGCTCATCACGACAGCCGCCCTCCTTAATCCCCATCACCCATTTCACCCATCCTCCCCCTCCCTCTGGTAACCATCAGTTTGTTCTCTCTAGTTAAGGGTCTGTTTCTTGGTTTGTCTCCCTCTTTTTTCTTTCCCTATGATCGTTTGTTTTGTTTCTTAAATTCCACATATGAGTGCTAATTGGCTTAGATTTTAAATTCTCTTCAGCCCTCCTTGATTTCTGAGTGGGAGAGGTTCTCTAGTAGTTGCCTCACATGGAAGCTGTTTCACCCCTCAGTCATTTCATTATTCTCTACACGCATTCTTTTTTTTTTTTTTTTTTTAAGTAAGCTCTGTGCCCATTGTTGGGCTTGAACTCAGAAGCCCCGTGACACTGAGATCAGGAGTTGCTTGCTGTACCCACTTTACACTTACTCTTCTTGTCATGCCTGTGGGCCAGATGTGGAAACTTGCAGGTGACCCCTGGGTCTGAGTAATGGAGTCTTAATGGGCCCAAGCTTTCGGTGGATTGATGCCTGGCCTTTTGTCCCCAGCCACACCCTCCCCTGGGCTCAGTGAAATTGTTGCCATTGCTTAAGTGAGCTTAATGGGAAGGCATCTGTCACGGAGTCAGCTGGTTTTGTGTATAGACTTAGACCAAAAGTAAGAGTACTGCTTGAGAACAAGTTCCTTTACCTACAGGAAAAGTAAGCTCGAGTGGAATTAAGCAGGTGCCCTGAATATGTGTTTACTTGTGGCATGACAGGGAATTGATTCTATACTTACTATCAAAAGCAGCTTTTTGCATCAGGAAAAAAGACCAGTTCAGGGTTGTTGAAATTGTTAGCCGTTATAAGAAAGAGTTCTGTATACCTGAACAAGAATGAAATTGAATTCTGTTCAGAATAATGTAGAAAGGACAGGTAGGAAATTTTACTAACAGGGTAAAAAAAGCTAAGTCTAGAAATGAGCAAGAATTTTTAAGTACACGTGAAACTGAAACTATTAGAATTACTTTAACTAAAGACCTGGAATTTGACCCCAAAACATCATTTTGCTTCGTCTTGAAATTTATTCTCTTTGTTCTGAATTTTTTAAAAAAATCTTTTTACAGAAGAAAGTATTGTCTTTTTTTTAATCTGGTAGGATTAGTGGCTCTATTGTCTCTGATTCTTTCATTTCACCTATCCCATCTTCTGTTTCTAAATAGCCCACAAATAGTATTTCCTCTTCCAATATAGTCTGAACTCTGGCAGTATTCAGTATTTTGGAAGAGAACAGAATCTTCTCTCTTGCTTGTTTTAGAAACAGTCAGATACAAACAGAAAAGTGAGACAATTTTTAGCTATTCTGACTTGGCACCAATTCTCTGTTCTTTTGTACAGTGAAGAAAAGAGCCTTGCAGTAATTTGGTATTGGTACTACTTTTTTTTTTTTTTAAGTGAGGTAAAATTAGTACATAACATTTTTAAGTTTCAGGTGTACAGCATTGTAATTTGACATCTATATTTGTTACAGAATGATCTTGTGGTTAACATCCATCACCATACAATTGACCCCCTTTCCCCACTTCGCCCATCTTCCATCCCCTTCCCTTCTGGTAACCTGTTCTTCCTGAGTTTGGTTGGTTGGCAGGTTGGTTTACAGTCCACATGTGAGTGAAATCACAGCTTTTGTCTTTCTCTTTCTGATTTATTTCACTTAACTTGATACCCTCAAGGTCCACCCATGTTGTCACGAATAGCAAGATTTCAGGCTCCTGGGTTGCTTGGTTGGGTGGCTGCCTTTTGCTCAGCACATGATCCTAGAGTCCTGGTATCGAGTCCTGCATCCAGCTCCTGGCTCTGCAGGGAGTCTGCTTCTACCTCTGACCTTCTCCCCTCTCATGCTCGCTCACTTGCTCTCTCTCTCTCTCTCAAATAAATAAATGAAATTTATTTTTTTTTAATGGCAATATTTCTTTTTCTTTTTTTTTTTTTAATGGCTGAGCAGTATTCCATTGTGCTTAGATACCATAATTTCCTTATCCATTCACCCATCAGTGGCCATTTAGGTTGTTTCTGTATCTTGGCTATTATGAATAATGCTGCTATAAACATCAGGGTGCATATGTTTTATCAAATTTAGTGTTCATATTCTCGAGAGGTGGAATGGCTGGATTTTATGGTGGTTCTTTTAAAATTTTTTTTTTTTTTTTTTAAGTAAGTAATCTCTATGCACAGGGTGCCTGGGTGGCTCAGTCAGTTAAGCATCTGCCTTTGGCTCAGCTCATGATCCCAGGTTTCTGGGATTGAGCCCCACATCAGGCTCCTTGCTCAGTGGGGAGCCTGCTTCTCCCTCTCCCTTTGCCTACTACTGCCCTTGCTTGTGCTCTGTCTCTCACACTCTCTCTCTGTCAAATAAAACAATATTTTTTTAAAGATTTTATTTATTTATTTGACAGAGAGAGATCACAAGTAGGCAGAGAACTGATCCAGGGGTGCTGGGATCGAGCCCCATCTCGGGCTCCCTGCTCGGCGGGAAGCCTGCTTCTCCCTCTCCCACTTACCCTGCTTGTGTTCCTTCTCTCGTTGTGTCTCTGTCAAATAAAATTTTTAAAAAACAATAAAAAAATAATCTCTGTGCACAACATGGGGCTTAAACTCAGCCCCAAGATCAAGATTCACATGCTTTACCAACTGAGCCAACCAAGCACCCCTATGATAGTTCTTTTCTTAACTTTTTGAGGAACCTCCATACAGTTCCACAGTGGCTGCACTAGAGTACATTTCCAGCAACAGTATCAGGGTTCATTTTCCTCCACATCCTCCCTAACACTTGTTATTTCTTGTCTTTTTGATGATAGCCAATCTAACTGGTGTGAGATGATAGCTCATTTTGCTTTTGGTTTGCATTTCCTGATGATGAGTGACGTGGAACATCTTTTCATTTGCCTCTTGGCCGTCTGTATATCTTCTGTGGAAAAGTGTGTGTTCACATTCTCTGCCCATTTTTTTAATCAGGTTGTTTGGCAGTGGTCCTGCTTTTTCATGAAAAAGCCATGAGGCTTTTTCCATAGCTTTAATGTTAGGTTATGTTTTTACCAGCTTATTTCTGCTAAATGTGTATGTGTAGTAAATAATGCCCTTGGATTTTTAATTTTTAATTTTTTTTTTTTAATTTTAGTTTTTGGTTTGTTTTCCTATTTCTTCTTTTAGATAAGAGTTTTCATGAGCATTTGCTTGTTCCTCCAGCTGGCCAATATATGAAACTTAGCAATGAGATCATCTTAGAGACAGTTCTTTCCAATTAATTGGAAATAGAAAGTATTGGAAATATGCAGCCCAAAAAAGGAAAAAGCCAACTGTTTTATTCTCATTTTATGTCCTCTCTCAGTGACACTATGACAGCCCTAATCATCCTTTCTTTTCTCTTCTTTGTAGCATTACCAGGAATGTGACAAGGTTGAGGTATGTTGGAGCTGATTTGTATGCACGGGCCCGTTTCCCTTGCAAGTTGTTATTGCTCTTTGGTCTTTTTTCAGAGAAAGGACAAGCAGTCAGTTCCCCTTTCATCTCAGTGAGTGTTGGCATACAGGATGGCCACCAGTTTGAATAGTTCTATTTAAAACCATCAAGATATGGGTGCCTGCCTGGCTCAGTCGGTGGAGGGTACAACTCTTGATCTTAGGGTTACAGGTTCAAGCGCCACGTTACATGTAGAGATTACTTTAAAAAAATAAAACCTTTAGGGACACCTGGGTGGCTCAGTTGGTTAAGCGGCTGCCTTCGGCTTGGGTCATGATTCCATGGTCCTGGGATTGAGTCCCACATCGGGCTCCTTGCTTGGCGGGGAGTCTGCTTCTCCCTTTGCCTCTCCCCCTGCTTGTGCTCTCCCTTGTGCTCTTGTCTTCTCTCTCTCTCTCTGACAAATGGATAAATAAAATCTTTAAAAAATAAAAAATAACACCTTTTTAAAAATAACAATCATATCAAATTAAAAATAAAACCACCAAGATACCTGTCTTCTTTCATTTTGATTTCCAGGATTTAGGCTCTGGAAATGTAGAGAAAGAAGTCACACCTTCCTTCGACCAAGTTATCAAGGAGGTAAGAGACTGATGATGTCCTGTGCTGTTTCCCTCACTCGCAATGTATGCAATGTGGCAGTTTGTGGAGTCAGGATCATCAGGCCCATGTGTTCAGCATTTATTCCAAATAAAATAGACCTTCGGTTCAATTTGGGCTTTTCTACATGATACCATAAAAAGGAAGAAAAAAAAAAAAGCATTGCTTTCTATTTGGATTAGATGCATTTCAAGGAAACTAATTTTGTCCACTCATTTCATGTGTGAAATTGAAGAGGTTTCTACTGAAAGTCTTCTAATAGAGGTGTAAACCTCTGGCACAATTGTGTTTAAGTAGTGGCCTGCCCCTTCGTGTGTCAGATAACATCTATCAGGAGACGCTTTTACAACGTTATTCTGACTGGGGATTGTTCCTTGTACCCATTTCCCGTTCCCTCACTCTGTCAGTGGAGTTTGTTTCGTGCCTGACTTAATATTTATGGCTTTCAAAACCACTCTTTTATTTCTTAGTCTTTACATTGTTTTATTGTCTTTAGTGAGATCACAGTCTTCTAGTGAATGCTGCCTTCTAAAACACATATTCCAAAAGAAGCAGGTCTAGATGTCAAATGAATCAGCTTTGTTTTTGGTAAATTTTCTACTTTTTTTTAAAAGTAGAGGTACGTGTATTAATATGTTTTTGTGGTTTTTTTTAACTTGAGTTCACCCATCCTGTGACACGGGCTCTTCTCAGGACTATCATTGGCGCAGGGGCGAGGGATATCTTAACTAGATGACCGAAGGTGATGTTTAAATGCACAGATGAATAACGGACCTGCTGTCTTCACTACCTGCCTCCCCAGTGTTGTAATCTAATTTTCTCTGCCACTTCTTTACAGAGTCCTGGACAAGAAAGATAAACTAGGATAAATAGCGGCTCTAAGATACTGCACAGTTACAGGGTTGGGGTGGAAAAACTAGTCAGAGTTGCTCTGTTGGCACAGATTAAACAGAGCCTGACATTCGAATAACAGAGATCACAGACTCTCTGAAATCACTCTCAGGGAGAAAGCAACTTAAAAATCGAAATACCAGGCCTTGTGGTTTTATCCCAGCTGGGTTAGTGTTTAGCTAGCGAGCCTCTTAATCTTTGGATTGGTTGTTCCAATCTGTAAAATTGAGAAGATAACAGAAATCTGCTTTGCACGTCAGTTTTGAGAAGTAACCATAACAGAACACTGAAACCCAGGAGGAAAGGTAAGAGAGGATAACAGTGTATTATACCGTACCACATTCAGGGCAAGGGTGCTGTGCCGCCCACATTACTTCTCGCAGGAATCCAAGTGTCATCTGTTTAGGTTTCAAACGTGTGTGTTGATTGTTTCTAGACGACTCGAGAGATGATGGCCCGTTCTGCTGCTACCCTCATCACACATCCCTTCCATGGTAGGTTTACAGTTGGTGACTGAAATCTGATTTGTGACCCACCTTTCATAGCATGGGCTCTCCTGACCTCCTAGATAGGTTGATAGGGGAGTTCACTGAAGTGCCTTGAATGCGTGTTCTTTGTTTGCCTGCTCCTTTTGGCATTTGTCCAGTTTATCCAGAGAGCAAAGTGTTTTTAGATGGAAAAACTTTTTTCTTTTTCAGGGCTATCAAAGTTTATCTCGACATAGTTTTAAAAATCTTTTCTCTGTTCTGCAGTGATTACTCTGAGATCTATGGTACAGTTCATTGGCAGAGAATCCAAGTACTGGTAAGTGTTTTTGTTTTCCCATATTCAGAGAGATCTTTCGAAGTGTTTTATATTTTAATGGTGCCTTAGAGTTTACAGAGCAAATTGAGAGATCATTTGTTCTGCACAAAAATGAACGAAAAAATGGTAAAATGGAAGACAGTGGCCCAGGCAGGTTTAGGAACCTTCCCAGGATCTCAGAGTAAGTTGCAGAGCCACTGAAGCCAAAATTTACCCTGACTCCATGTGACTGCACCCTTGGGTAGTCCTGTCTCCACTCCTGTCTCCAAATTCAGCTGTCTTTGCAGAGTGAGAGTGGCAGAAAGGGAGGGTGGGGTATAAATTTCCTTGTCAAAAGTGATCATTGAACAGTTTTTTTTAATAGCTCCAAAATAATCTTCATGTATTTTTGCCTTTCCATCTTCTGTACCTAGTGGACTTTATGATTCCATAGTAACCATCTATCGTGAAGAGGGCATCCTAGGATTTTTTGCGTAAGTAAATTGTTGATTTACATGTGCAGTTATTTGTGGGGGTGGAAAGCTTTAATGAAAATCAGGACACTACTCATTGTTTAATCCTTGGAGAAAATGTACTCTCGGGGTTTACTTCATGTGACACTCTGTTAAAGCCCCTCAGACTTAAATTCTGTTGTAAAGATCCCAGACTTTGCTTCTGGACGTCTAAAACATTGGATATTAGGGTTTTGGTTTTTGTTTGGGGGTTTTTCGTTTTGTTTTCAGTTCTGTTAAAATTTTGTTAAATTCATTCCAAGTTTCTACCTTTATAATAAGTTCCTATTGTGCAGTAGATAAACTAGAGAAACTTAATTTTTGAAAAATAGGAAAATGATCTTCCTTATCCTGAGAGTAATACATTTTTGCAAGGCTGTATTCACTCCCTTGGGTTTCCTTTGGAAGAACTTAGACTACCACTCTCGTTCTTCTTTTAATAAGGAAAACTAGAAATGGTCCTCTTTCATTTTCAGAGTATTGCCATGTAACTGGGATTTTTTTGTTTGTTTTTTAGTTTTTTTGGAGTATGATAACCTGGGAGGGGGGTCCCCTGGATCACTCAGCTGGTAGAGCATATAGCTCTTGATCTCAGGGTCTTGAGTTCAAGCCCCATGTTGGGCATGGAGACTACTAAAAAAAGAAAGAAAAAGAAAGAAAGGAAGAAAGAAAGAAAGAAAGAGAGAGAGAGAGAAAGAAAGAAAGAAAGAAAGAAAGAAAGAAAGAAAGAAAGAAAGAAAGAGAAAAAGTAAATGGTCTAGGAGATAGGATAGCTATTAAATTCTTACTTTAGAGATTAGAAAAAGTTGGTGCTCTGGGAAGTTCATTTGCTCTGGTCACACAGCTGGTGAGTGATGGACATGGCATTTGAACCCTGGTCTTCAGTCTGTGGGTGATGTTCATCCTGCTGTGCTGTGCTGCATCACCTCGGCCGCTTAGGCCCTGGGAATCTGTTTTTTGACGTCCCTCACCCATGTCTGTTTGAGCCATTCTCGTTTTGTAATTTTGTAGTCACTTTCGGCCCTGTCAGATCTGAATGTCAAGTAGCTTAGCCAAAGTCATATTTAAGTCTCTCCAAAACAAGCAGATTTTTGTCCCCCCTGCTCATAGTTCTTAATAGTCAGGTGAGCCCATTAGGTGAAGCTTTGAGGGCATAGAGCTGGCCTGCATTTGTCAAATGGGAATGAAAGTCGTTGGAGATTAACCTCAAGTACAGTTACATTAACTAGGATGAACTAGTCTGTACTAATTCCAGCATTTGTTGTCTTTTTTTTTTTTTTTTTATTTGACAGAGATAGAAATCACAAGTTGGCAGAAGTAGGCAGAGAGGCAGGCAGAGAGAGAGGGAGAAGCAGGCTCCTTGCTGAGCAGAGAGCCTGATGTGGGGCTTGATCCCAGGACCCCGAGATCATGACCTGAGCTGAAGGCAGAGGCTTAACCCACTGAGCCACCCAGGCGCCCCATGTCTTTTCAGTTCTCTTGAAGACTTTGAAATCTTTCTTTGAGAAGTGTTTGTATTGAGTGGATTATCTTTTTACTGATCGCAGTTCTTGGCTCTTATTTTTCTTATTTCTTCATGTAGGGGTCTTATTCCCCGCCTCCTAGGTGACATCATTTCTTTGTGGCTCTGTAACTCACTGGCCTACCTCGTCAATACCTATGCACTGGACAGTGGGGTAGGTGTGATCTGGATAAGATGTGTTGGGGCTGACTTTATTGTATTCACTGGGAGGCTTGGTTAGCTTCACAGTAACGTGGTGGGGCCCCTGGCTGGCACAGGAAGTGGAGCATGTGACTCTTAACCTCAGGGTCATGAGTTCAGACCCCAAGTTTAGGATGGAATCTATTTTAAAAAATGATAAAGTGGCACTTCATTATGTTTTTGCCAGACTCATTGTTACATGGCTAAACACTGTCAGTCAAGTTTTGAAAGGCTAATGGATTGACCTATACTATTTACCGTAGAAAGATGCACCTGAAAAAGTCCCTGGGGTATAGCCGAGTAAGCCTAAGAAATCTGTCCCTGTCTCTGTGCTGCCGGGAGACGGCCTCGGTATTGATAGATGATTTTTGCAGATACTATGAAGCAGGACAGTTTCATAGTGTACCAAGGGTTATTTCGTCCAATCTGAGACGTTAAAGGGATTCCTGGACTGGGCTTCTTAGGAACCTCAGCCTGGGAGGTTTTAACAGTTAGCCTTTCCTGGAAGCTGCGGGCCTCTCTGCACAGAGGCAGCCCCGTAGCATGGTGGAAAGTAGAACACACACAGGGAGGACTAAACCCACGCAGCACGCTTCTGCAGTACGGAGGCTGGTCTCTGCAGCATCTGGGACACAGCGGGGCGCACACAGAGGTAGTCACTTGTCCCTCGGATACACCATAAATATTGTTTCTGGGGATTGGATTTCTAGGACGTGGGAAAAGGTTACCAGTCTCATTGCCTTTTTTTTTTTTTTTTTTTTTTTTTTTTTTTTAATCCTGGGCCTATTATATTTGTTCCTCCGCCATCACATAGTCTCCTGCGAATTTGTTTCTTCATGTTGAATCAAGTTGATCATTTTGTCCCCTGCCTGTCTATACTCAGGGGCTCATACTCAGTATTTTATGTTTTCATCTTGAAATTCATTTTCTGGCTGTCAAAGAAATTAAAAATTTAGAGATAGAATAGATTGAGATGGTAGGAGACAATTCGCCCTTAACATCATCTTAATTTTCTTACTCGTTCTAATACAGATTTTTCTTCCTGTTTTAGGTTTCCACCATGAGTGAAATGAAGAGTTATTCCCAAGCTGTCACAGGAGTGAGTTTTTTAAAATCCTCTTGACCTAGGGATAGTTGTGTTTTGTTTCATTTTCTTTTTAATTTCACCTGGGTCATGTGTTATCACTGCTTTAAGGCAACGAGATGTCTCAAAGGAGAGTCTCAAGTTTGTTAACGTCTGTCAGAGGCGAGGATAACCCAGAGTCCCTGCGTCACAGGAACGGCACTAACAAGCCCACATGGTTTGGTCTATTTGGCTTTCAGGGGGGTGGGAGGGACATGTGGGCGTTTCTCACCACGTCCTAGCCCGCAGGCCTCAGGCCTGCTTCCCCCTGCTGATCTGCCCCGGAGAGCTTCACCCTCTTGAGTCATGTGGCGTCTTCTCCCTCTTGAGTCCTGGTATTTGACTCCCGAAGTAGCTTCCATCGTCTTTAGAAGGACATGCATAATTTCTTACTATCTCAGGGATGTTTTGAAATGCTTCATTGTATTTAATGGCGTTTACTTTTTCTGTTAAATCATGTCCTTGAGTTTACTTGAAAGAAGACTCAATCGCAGTAAGAGAAGCCTTCTGGTCTTCAGTTAAACTGTTGGATAATGGGGATGTTAGGAGGAGGTATCCTGTTCAGGCTCAAAAACGCGTAATTTCTTCTTTCCTGGGATGCTGAGAAAGCCAAACCACCGTTGGAGTGTTGACCATAGTGGGAGGCAGAGGAAGAAGAGACTAAAGATTCAGAATGACCTAATAACTTAGCTGTCTTTTTACCACTTTACAGTTTTTTGCCAGTATGTTGACCTATCCCTTTGTGCTTGTCTCTAATCTCATGGCTGTCAACAACTGTGGGTAAGTGCCTTGCATTTCTTATCCCATTCACCTGACAGAGCAGTCCGGGGAGAGATTTGAGGAAGAAAAGTACAGTTGATGCCATTACTAGATTTCCTGAATTTCTACTCTCTCCGCTCCATGCACCAGCAACGGTATCAGCTTATATTCTAAGCAGCCCCCTCATATCCTCTCTTAGAATAGAGAAGGGCGCAAAGACTATTTCTCAAGTGCTTACAGACAGTGTACGCTTGACTGTGGTTTAAGTGGGATTGTGATCAAATTACTGGATTTCCACATTCTTCCCTGTTTTTCCTAGGGGCTGCATGGAGAAAGTAAGTTTTAAAGAAAGAAAAAGTAGGAAATTCGGTTCCTAGAAATGTTTTTTCTTTCTTTCATGGGAAGGTTTTTAACCTTTCACTGTATGGGTCGGGGAGGGTGGGTGGCGGTATGGCGTGAATACCGCTGATTGCCAGCTTCTAGATGCCAAGTGCCTGCACCACACTGAGCAGAAGTTTTGCCTCTTGCTTTAGTTCATTGTTCGAATATAGTCCCCTACACAGTGTGCCATTAGACCTGTCATGGTTTTCAAACCAGATGTCAAGCAAAGAGCCATGTGGAGTTTTAAACATAGTTGTATTCCATATCCTGTCGTCTTCTCTTTGTTTTGTGTCTTAAGACCCTGAGATCAAGAGCTACATGCTCTAAAATTCCAAATTACCAATCACCTGGGATTAGTAGGGCAGTGGCCACATTTTAGCTCAGAGCATACACGAAAGATGAGTTGAATGTATTATTATTCCTTACAGATTTTTATTTTTATTATTATTTTTTAAATATTTGTTAATTTGACAGAGAGATAACAAGTAGGCAGAGAGGCAGACAGAGAGAGAGAGGAGGGAAGCAGGCTCCCCACTGAGCAGAGAGCCCACTACAGGGCTCGATCCCAGGACACCGGGATCATGACCTGAGCCAAAGGCAGAGGCTTAACCCACTGAGCCACCCAGGTGCCCCGTCCTTACAGATTTTTAGGGAGGAAGTGATTCTGGGTTCTACCTGAGTAAAGCATGTGGTCGCCAGTTTTTAGGTTCTTTTGAACACTTAGGTTTTGTTTTTTGTTTGTTTGTTTTTTTAAGATTTTATTTTTTTATTTATCTGATAGACACAAAGAGAGCACAAGCAAGGGGAGCAGCAGAGGGAGAGGGAGTAGCAGACTCTCCAGTCATCAGGGACCCTGATGGCGGGGCTCGATCCCAGGACCCTAAGATCATGATCTGAGCCAAAGGCGGACGTGTAATGGACTGAGGCACCCAGGCGCCCCACCACTTAGTTTTTAAATCTCCTTTCTCTGTACTTTAATCACATAATTGCTATATTCTAGAATTACAGTCATTCTCAAAAACCTGGGTGTTTTAGAAGATTCATAACTGGTTGAAGTTTGTGTTTACTTGTTTCAAAACCTAAAGACGAGGGGTGCCTGCCTGGCTCAGTCGGGGAGCAGGCAACTCGATCTCAGGGTCATGAGTTCTAGCCCCACATTGGGTGTTGAGATTACTTTAAAAAAAAAAAAAAGAAAGAAAGAAAAGACCTAAATATGAGGGAGGGAAATCCTTTCTGGATGCTTTTTTTTTCCCTGCTCCAGTCCATTGAAACTAAAATCGCCTCTTGGGGAACTTTCTAGGTAGGAGAATATTTTGACCAAGATTTATCAAACTCTTGGGGCACCTGGGTGGCTCAGTGAGTTGAAGCCTCTGCTTTCGGCTCAGGTCATGATCCCAGGGTCCTGGGATCGAGCCCCAGATCGGGCTCTCTGCTCAGTGGGGAGCCTGCTTCCCTCCTCTCTCTCTCTGTCTACTTGTGAGCTCTCTCTGTCGGATAAATAAAATCTTTAAAAAATAAAAAAAGATTTATCAAACTCTTGAGAGAATGCTTTGGAAATATTAATTTGAATGGCTCATTTTTTTTTTTTTCCCCCTGTTTCAGGCTTGCTGGTGGATGCCCTCCTTACTCCCCAATATATACTTCTTGGATAGACTGCTGGTGCATGCTGCAAAAAGAGGTACTTCTGTCTCATTCTCTTTCTCTCTCTTTCTGTCTCCATTCTTCCCTCCCTCCTCACCCCTCCTCTCTCTCATACTTTATTTTGTTTTTGTTTGTTTTCTTAAATAATGTCTCTGGAATCCCGGGTTAATTTTTGTAGGTTGCCCCTTAGTTACCAGTTATGCACCTTTTACACTGTTCTGTGTGTCACTCCAGCACAACAGTAAAGTGTGCTGCGTAGAAATATCAGGAGGGGTCATGAATTAAGAATCCCTAGATGTAACCGAGAAACCATTTGAGTGATCACATTCAAATTATAAATAAGGTCTGGGTAGATGATTCTCCTGGATGTTAAAACGATGGCCCCAATTTCAGATTCTTTTTTTCTAACGTCACCTCTTTTTTGTAAATTCTCAGGATCTCCTTATATATTCATGTGTTTTTCTCCAGTATAGTAGAGAGGAAACTGAGAAACGAGAGGTTGTTGATGACGTTCTTTGTCATAGTGATGATGATGGAGCTGGTCTCTCCTAGTCTTTTTAGAGAATGATTTTGTCCAGACTCCAGTTTCTTCTTTGTTATTGCTGTGAGGTATGTCATCTGCAACCACAAATTCTCAGTCCAGGCAAAGCTTTGTTAGGAACCAAAATAATGGGTGGCTGTGCACTAAATTTAACACAGGATCACATTAAATGGCCATCAGTTTTAAGCTGTTTTGAAGTGGCACACACTTTTTCAAAGATTGTCGAAGCTAGTGTATGAGGACTCTCTTTATCACGTTATATCATAGCACTGGCAATGCCTGTGAGAAAGGCCTCTGTTCACAGAGCTCAGGCTTCCCCAGCCTGACCTCCAAAAGAAAAGGCCTAAGTGCTCCTGTAGTTGCCTTTACCCAGCACCCATGCCAGGCAAGCCCCTGTGATCAGGCTGGAATGCTTGGATGATTTCCATACAGACCTAATTTGATGTCCTGGGTTTCATTCTGAGTCTTACACTTTTACTGGGCAATCTCCTATTGTGGTTCCCATTTAAAAGGAAAGATGGACCTCTTTTCCCTACTTTCTAAGCCCTGCTGTAGGAAGGAAGCAGATAGAAAATGTATTAGGGTATCAGACACCTTACCTGGGGAGCAGTAAGTCCTCTAAGCGCTTAACACAACAAATCTTGATGGGGTATTTACTGTATATCAGGCATCACGCTGAGAGCCACCTGTGTACCAGATCCTGTAATCCTCAAAATAACCGTATGAGGATAGGTACCATTCTTTATCATCCCACTTCACATCTGAAGAGATTGGGACTTTGAACCATTCAGTAACGCTAATTGTATAACCCAGGGCTACCCAGCCTATATTTGTGGGAGCAGGATCTATGTGCAGTCTAAGTTCAGAGTCTGTTCAATTAAGCTTACAACATTATTACTCTCGTTGTAAGATTTTAGAAGTATTTCCTAAAGCTCTGACCATTCCATTGAAAAGTAAATAAAAGCTAGCCCTTCATGAGTGGTGGGACCATGTCAGCACCCTCTGTGTATTGACTCATGATAACCTAGCTAGCAAGTGTCAGAGCCAGAATCCAAACTGTGAGTTCTGTGTAAGGAAGAGATCCTTGCCTTACACATGTGGCAACATCGTAGTTAGCTTCCAGAAAGCTCGGCTGGAGCCGGAAAGCCCCAGTCTCACCCTGGCCCATTTAGTCACGTCTCCAGAAAAGTGTCCAGATGCATCTCTCTGCTGATTTGGACTAGCTGACCTCATGTTCACACTAGACTTTATTTGTTTTTATTTTATTTTTTTTTTCCAGGGAAATATGAGCCGAGGAAATAGCTTGTTTTTCCGGAAGGTCCCCTTTGGGAAGACTTATTGTTGTGACCTGAGAATGTTAATTTGAAGATGTGGGGCAGGGACAGTGACATTTCTATAGTCCCAGATGCACAGAATTATGGGAGAGAATGTTGATTTCTATACAGTGTGGCGCGCTTTTTTAATAATCATTTAATCTTGGGAAAATGGAGGTGTTTGGTGTCTGCCTTTTTTGTTGTTTTTATCAGCACTACATTATTTACCCCTGATGTTCCCCCTTTAGTTATTCTGAAATGGGACGTTTTTGCTCCAGACTCATTCTTTGTAAATGGGGGTATTTTCTCAAAAGGTATAGGCAGGTTGTCATGTGATTTGAGTCTTAATTTTAAGGCTTTGTAAAACGTAGAATACATTCTCAAGAAGAAAGAAGTAATTCTATAAAATTTTAAGAAATGTAATAAGGTAAACTATATGGGAGGTTATGAATTACCTTTTCTTTAGTAGACCTTAAAACCTCAGCATCCGCCAGAATCTGCCTCCGAATATGTGCTTCTAAGCACGTTTGATTAACCCTGTCTCTCATCCTTGAAAAAGACAATCCATTGCTAATGACCCTGGAAAATCTCCACACAGGCTATCTGCTTCTTCAGTAATAGATGATTGCCAACAACAACAAAAAAGGGAAAATGACAGAGAACAACCAGGATTTGGAAAGCAAGCCTATTGGCTTCTCCCCCCCCACCACCACGAAAAGAAATTGTCATATAAAATATGAAAAGTGAATACTGCAGCAGTAGCCCCTTCTCTAAGAGCTAAGTGTTTGCCAGTCCCTAAATTGTATCATTATACATTTCCATGTGTATATAATATTTTCCGTACAGATTATCATCTTAATAATCTTCTATTCAGTTTTTGTTTTGTTTCTTTGTTGTTGTTGCTGAAGGTAAGTAGTTTGCTTTTCCTTCCTAGTGATGCCCTTGGAAAGTGTACTTAAAACTTCATGCCTGATAATGCACACTTAGGTCCACGGGGCGCTTAGGATACTGACCACCTCGCATGTCATACCCTCAGGCATGTTAGCATTCATAGGAAGAAAAAAAACATTTTAGAAGGAAATCATTTCAACTCAAGCATACAGCTCCTATTTACTCAGGCCTTTTAAAGCAGGTTCAAATGCTCGAAGATGAGAAAGCATATGGTTTCACTTAAATAATCCACTGGGATTTTTCCAAATGAGTAAGCACTTAATTTGCTGCTGCTCAGATTTCTCTATCAAAAGAGCAGCACCCATAATATCAGAGTGAGCTTGCAGGGGTCTCCTCCCTCCCTCAGGGTTTAGGAATACAGCCTGAAGCTCATGAGCAGCCTACCTTGAAATGTCTTTGATGTCTCTTACTTTGTCTCAAAAAGTAATGTAAATTTTATATTCTATTCAATATTATCTGCATTTGTTTTAATATAAAAGTGTTTTGCATTACCCACTTTTTTCCCCTCCAAAAAAATCTTCAGTAAAGATGATCCAGGAAAATGTGCCATGTTTATTATCCTGTGGCTTCCGTGCTCATACATACCGGCCTATACCTAGTCAAGAAGCTTTTTGGACTGGAAGAACCAGTCTGCCACCAGAGGGCACCATGGCTTCGATTTTTGCTGATGCAGGTTGGGCCATGCAGGATTTTAGGAAGGCCTGGAATTTTTCTAAGTGCTGTCCAGTCAGTCCGTCTGACTTCTTCCAAGCTATAGATCCAATAAGGGTACTGTACCAGTGGTCCTCCATGAACTTGTATAGGCTGTTAACATAATCAGACGTCTGAAGTTATTCAAGGGTGAAATACATGTAGGTACTCTTAAGATCCACCTGCAAGAAATGATCCTGTGTAAGAACTTAGATAAGAATCATCTAGTAAGCTGCACCTGTGGAACTGGGCAAGTGGTTTGCCGTGGCAGTGCTGAGCTGAATTGCCAGGAAATGGACCCCCCAAAGTGTGATGGTCATTGAAGCCTTGATTGAAGAAAAGAATCTGGGGGTTTCTTGCAGCTTTTGGAGTGGCTGTAAAAATAGGGCATACAAGCAGCCTTAGGGTGAAAGAAACTTTAAACATAGCCCTCTGTGGGGCTCCTGGGTGGCACAGTCGGTTAAGCCTCCGATTCTTGATCTCAGGTGTTGATCTCAGGGTCAGGAGTTCGAGATCCGGGTTGGGCTTCACACTGGGCATGGAGTGTGCATTAAAAAACAAAACCCATAACCCTATATTCCAGCTTCTTACTGAACCTAAACTCAACATTGGCTTTGCTATAATTTTCTACTCCAAAAATAGCCGCCTTTCCCTCTCTGCGTTGAGATTCTCCCTCTATGGTGAGATTGCATCCTCATGCCCTCTCTCTCTGAAGTCTCAGTCCTCCCGACCGGATGAGGTCTGCCTTCAAACCCCGCTCCTCCATGGCTTATAATTACAGTACAAACTCGTCTGACAAAGCGGAAACTGCACCTGTTACTCACTGCTAGGTTTGGGGCGTACACAGCAATGGTATTACTTCTTTCTGATCTGAAAATCTGTGGGGGTCAAAAAATCATATTTAGCCTTTTAAATTAGGCCCACCAAACATCAGCCTTTCTGGGCTTTAGAGAAAAACTAGCCTGTCACATCACAGTCCATGCAGCTGGTCACTTTAAGATCCTGTGGCAGGTTAAGGGAGCAAGGAGAGAGAAAAACATTGGGAAGGAATGAAAGTAATGTCTGTCAAGCCTGTCATGTAAGTTTTAATTCTCAGAATCTTTGGTAGAGGAGGTATCCCTACTTCAGAAAGAAAGAGAATTTAGGAATAAGGAAAATTAGTAATGCATTTAAAATTACATAGATAATTCCGAGCCGGATTCACACTGGAATCTTTCAAATCCAAGGTATGTTTTCTGTTTCGTGGAGGCTATGAAGTGCTAAGAAAAAAAGTAGCCAGTGAGCCAGATGATGAGTAATTCAGCCATCCAGGCAAAAAGGCCCTGCATTTTGATCAAAGCGGCGAAGTCAAAAAACATGCCAGCCAGAGAGTAGAGTAGAATGGTCTCAAATCAGGACAGACCTAGTTCTTGACTGCAGAGTGACAAACTGGTGAAATAGCCAAAAGTAGGAATGATCACCCATCGCTTTTCCCAACCATCCTGATAGTTGATGCAGATGGAAAGCTGAGTTACTGTATGGTGAGGATTCCTAGGAGTACCTTCAGTCCACATGTGTGGACTCCCTACTACACTGCGGGGTTAACGTTTCTTGAAAGTGATGAATGTGTCAGTTCCTCTCGTGGATTTTTCTAGAACATCCCTGCCTATTGAATGGGTTCATTCAGGCTGCCTCCCTTAGTGCCATAGTGATTTATATCTTTGGAGGTTTTTGTTCTTGTTTTTTAGATGTAGACAAAGATGTGTTTTCTCTCATTTGCAGAGATTTTTAGGCTTACCTAAGGATGTCACATGCGACCTCTCATTTTACTTTTTCTCCCTCTATTGATCCCTCATCTTACTGTCTTTTCAGACCAGTGATCCAGAATCTTACATTCTGTTTTGTTTTTTTTTTAAAGATTTTATTTATTTATTTGACAGAGATCACAAGCAGGCAGAGAGTCAGGCAGAGCGAGGAGGAAGCAGGCTCCCCGCTGAGCAGAGAGCCCGATGCGGGGCTCGATCCCAGGACACTGAGATCATGACCTGAGCCGAAGGCAGCGGCTTAATCCACTGAGCCACCCAGGCGCCCCGCATTCTGGTTTTTGTACTAGAGGGAAAGTTGTGATTGAAAGATTCTTTTGTCACCAACCAAAAACTACCCTCTTTGGGAAAAACATCTTTGATGGTAACAGCGATTAATTTTGTAAGGCAACTGAGAGTGTTTTCCTTCCAGACACCTCTGTGCACATGAATCAGCTTCCTTATCTGTTTTCTGCCTAAAGCAATGTCTGGAGGAGGACCCCTAGCAGCGCTTGTGTTCAGTCTCCCCAGCAGGCCCTGCCAGTCTGCCGTGATTGCATGGCTGGGAGACAGAATCTTGAAAAGCCCATTTTCCTTAGTCTCATAAGTGGATTCCTCTGCAGCCCGGGCCCCAAATGTCCTGCCTGGGACCAATTAGGCAGATTTTGCATTAAAACCACAACTGTTCTGGAACCAACTTATTGCAGCCCTGACAATGTTTTCAGATAGATGCAGATCCGTACAATACACCAAACTGTGGGTGAAAACGGTGCTTCAGAGAGTGGCAAGGGCAAGAGGGAGAGAAACAGAAGTAGGACCAGGATGTGCTGGTCAAGATTCCTCACCGTCCAGAGAGGGAAAGCCATTCATGGAACAAGGCCTGTCCTCCCAAAGTCCACAGCCAGACGACGTGTGAGAAAGCTTTCCAGCAGCACCAGCTCTGGCCTGCCAAGGCAGCCAGGAGAGCGGACTCTTCTCTGGTAATGCCACATTCACATGGAAAAGCTATTCGGTATGGCAGTTTATTTCCAGAGTAGCCTAAGGAGTCGGAGGTTAGATAAGGACAAGAGAGAAAGTACCTACTTGCTTTCTATCCAGTCTGGGGCCCTGCCCTTCTGGCGTCAAAAGACTGGAGAGAATGTGCTTTGGCTAGAAACGAATGAGGAGGATGAAAACGGAAGGAACAGAGCCGCACCTCACTTAAGACTGCTCACCTCCCACTGGAACGCAGTATCCTGCCTTTCCAACCCTCTCCCCAGGGGCCCACATTTAGAGTTTGTAAATGCAGCGCTCCGTTATCAAGTGCGCAACCTGCACACAGTCCTGTCTTGGGGGCCAGAGGGGACTGAAGGCATGTCCTCAATCCCGTCCCATGGTGCTGGCTGGGCAGCAAGGGAGGGGTGCAGTATGGCAAGGACATAAAAGCTAGGAATGCTGGGAGGATTAAATGGAACCATGTGTGGAACAGCAAAGCCTGGTCGGCTGAAATGGCCCTCCCCGAATCTCCGCGCTCGCTGTGGTGGCTTGTACGAGGCAGTGCGTGCCAGCAGAGGCTGAAAGCAAGCACCGTGGGACCCACCAGAGGGCACGTTCACATCCCTGCAGGGGAAACTCAGGGAAGACTTCATGAAAGAGTAGCATTTGAGTTGGTCTTTTAAGGACAGTGAGGATCCTGGGAGCAATTTTCAGCTCCATCACTTAGCAGCCGCATGAACTTGGGCAAGTTGCTTAATCGTTTGAAGCCTCGGGCTCCTCATCTCAAAAATGAGAATACTGCTTTTCTTATTGGAGTGTTAAATTTAGCACAGTGCCTGATGAAGTACATTTAATTGGGAGCTGTTACTCAAGATTTAGAGGCGGGGGATAGTTGACGAGTACAGACAATACGGGCAATGTCACGGAGTCAGCAGAGGCTAGAGTCAAGGGCAAGGAAATTGCATCTCCAACAGTGCTAACCTCTCAGAGCTGTACTTCTACCGTGTGATAAGCACCCAGAACTGGAACTAACACGTAGTCCTCCATAAGCATTTGTGGCCTGAACGGACGTCGTCCTTCAGGATCCTCAGACTGAGTTACATCTCAGCCCCTCTCACCAACCCTACCTGGATGGAACTTGCGTTCTCAAACCTCACTAAACCCTTCATCATGACCCCTTTTCTCAGACTAAAAACCCTGGAGATGACCTTGAGTCCTCTCTACCCCTCCCCCTACTTCTGAGAAGTCACAGCTGGATTCCCAGAAATGCCTCTTGACTTTGTCATCCCCGAACTCCCAGTGCCTGTCTCTGCTCGACAGCCACCTCCTATCTTGTCTTCCCCTGGCCAGCACGGGCCAGCAGGCACAAGATAAAGCTGGAGAGCCATGGGCCCCCCGGGCTGCAGCCCACACCACCATCTTTCTCTGCCCACACCGGCTTCCAGCAAGGGATCAGACACTCCTGGTGACCCAGTTGCTTGATTCCTTGCCATTTCATCCTTAAATCCTTATACCCTGTGCCCAAGCCAGTCTCAGCTCTCCTCCTACAACCTCCTCTGTGCTGCACATTTGTACCTACTAGCAGCTGCTCTGTGTTCTCTTCCACTGAAGCTTCGTGCGGGCAGAGCCAAGCTGAGAGACAGAGTTATTTATAAGTACAAAGTGGGTGTAAACTTCTGCGGTCGCCAACGTTTTAAACAAGCCCAATTCCACCTCCCCTTCATTCGAACTTTGAAATTCCTGTCCACCTCCTCATCTTCTATCTCTTCCCAAAGCCTGTGAGTTCCTGTCCTCTCGATAAGCTGAGAAACCTTGGTGGCTAAGAGATGTGACCTGGGAAGAAGTGTGGGAAATAGAAATGAATTCAGCATCTACAGACAACTGCACAGAGTAAAAGGTGTTGAGATGACTGGCATAAATGGACCTACCACCTGATAGGATATTTTTTTGGTGGCCTATCTCATGTCCTGCCCATATATCCATTAGCTCACACCCATAAAACACCCCCATCAGCAAATTAGGACCCCCATTTAATTGAGAAAAGTGAAGCTCAGAAGGGCTAAGTCACTTACCCAAAACTAGTAAGTGACAAAGCCAGGGTTCAGACCTGGACCTGCAAGTCTGAGGAATTTCTAATAGTGTGCTGTGCACATACATTGAGTCCTGCTGTTTTTTTCTGCATAAAAGTAAGGGAACAGACTTAAACAAGAAGTTAAACACAAAACTCCACGTGAGGGAACCCGTGACTTTCTAATAGCCAAAGGGTCAATGTCACATGTTATGCTTGCATGCTGAGAAACCCGACAACCTGGCTTAATTATGAAAAGGAATTTATGGGCCCCAAGTAACAGAAATGGCCGGCAGTTAATCCAGTGGTTGGAACAAGGCATTCGGAGTCCCACTGTTCTCATTACTTCTGTCCATGGGCCTCTGCCTGCTTTCCCCCTCAGACGGGCTCACTCAATGTACCACCAAGGGGCCGAATGGCAGCTCTACTCACGTGACTTCTTAGAGCTTGTAATTCCAGAGAACAAACAAATCCCCTGGAGGACTCTGGCACAGAACACATGGCAGTTGGTAAACCGCTGAGCGTGTGGGGAGCACTCTGCGGCTCTACCAGCCAGACCTGAGTCACGGGCCCAGCCTAAGGGGTGAGGATGCAGGGTCCAGTCTACTGGAACCATATTCTTTGAGCTGGAGGGGCATGGCTCATCAAAGGGAGGTTGTCCAGGCCGGGCCAAGACACTGCAGCCCAGCCAAAAGAAAGTTTGAATAGAAAGGGAAACAACACTGTCCATAGAGAACGTATAAGTTCTGAAAATTGATGAACCTGAGATAAGCACAGGGATTGATGTGAAGCCTGCTATGCACCAGTATGTCCATAGATGATCTCCGTCACCCCATCAACCACAAATAATGCCCATTTTCTTTCCAAGTGTGCAGAATAGAAGCTCAGATTAAAACAACTTGCTAGGAAGGGGCGGAGCCAGAATTCAGACCCAGGTAGGTTTGGCTCCAAACCCTGCCTGCTTTCCACAGCAGCACACTGCCACGCTGGGAGGAACCTGTCACAGGGAGCTTTTGGGTAGGACAGAGGAACATGGGAGCCATGGCCCTGGGGGAGTTCATTTCCAACTGTCCATACATGCCCTGAGGGCAGGACGACACAAGAGGGCCTCCGGCCTGGCAATCACAACCCTGCTCATTAGGGCCACTGAGAAATGCTTTACGTGCTTCGGTACAGTGTCCTCTCCATGGGAAGAGAGGGCTACCAGGGAGCTGCCCCCATCCTTACTTCCTACCAAGGCAATGAATTACCTGGTGCTGTTGGTATCACAGGAGCCACAGGAGAAAGATCAAAAAGGAAGTGCCATGGGGCTGGGCCAGGGTGGGGGAGGGTGCAGTGGCTGAAATGAATGGATGAATGAATACATAGTCTTAGAAAAGAAATTGAAAAAATTAGAGAAAAGTTATGATCCTGCATTTAGAGAGCTACATGGGAATGTGGCCAGAAAGGGATAGAAAGCTCTAAAAATGGAAAATGAGGACAGCCTATTTGCAGAAACCCTTGACAGTGCAAGGCAGTGAGCGAGGAAACCAGCGTGGCTCCAAAGAAAGCTCTCTGACACTCGAGCGTGAAAAGGCAGGGTATGAGACGTGGAAGGGAGGGAAGGAAATCCTGGATAAATTGAGACTTGGGAAAGGTGCCGACAGTAGAAGACACCTTTGGTTATGTGCTGAGCACGAGGAATAAAGAGGATTCATTATATAGGGTTCCGCTTGAGGGTTGAGGTGTCAGGTTAGCGGTCGTCAGAAAGCAAAATACTCAGCCCCGATTTGCTTCATTCTCTCACAAGGAAGAGCATTTCCGAACTGGGTCGAGTAAAGCAAAACATGATTTAGAGGTTACTGAAACTCCAAATAGAAGATAGTAAGGGAAAACAAAACCTAAATACCTAGCCATTTATAATGAGCTGCAAACCCCAAAGCATTAAAAAACCTTTGCAGAGAAGATTCCGGAACACTTGCCGAGACCGGTGAGATAGCTGGGGAGAGAAAGAGAGGGGCCACAGAGCCTGAAGGCTGCAGATGTCCTGACACTGAGAAAAGATGAAAAGGTAGATTCTGGAAACTCGAGGTGGGTATATTTGAGGTGAATTCCTCCCCCAAATTTATTCTGGCATATAATATAAAACTGTGGGCTTGAGAACCCCTAGAAAAAGAATCAGTATCTTCACTAAGAGCAAGTTAAGGTAGATGGTAATACCAACAATAATTTATTATTTATTTGGATGGCCACTAGGAGAATTCCCTGGACATGGTGTGCCTCTGTTACGTTACCCGATTGGGGAGACAACTAGGGAAACTTGATCTCCGATATCGCCCGGTCAGGTGGACTGAGAGCCCACTCACCCCCGTGCCCCTCTCCCCCTAGCTGGTGACTCACTGGGTGCACATCTGGAGAGAAGTCCTAAAGCTCCATTCTTCCAACTCTGCATTCAGTCAGCTCAGTAGTTTCCAGTACCTGCTACACTCACCACCTTTGCAAGCTGGCACTGCTATTGGGAGGGAAAGTTAACATTTGGATGTCAGAATCAAGCTTCTAAAATATCTTGGAACAAGGGGCTGAAAGCAAAAGGATGAATGAACAAGCAGTGGAAAGACTTGCATTTGTTGTATCTATTTATTTCAGCTTAAAACGGTGCAAATTCACTGTCTTACAGTTCTGTAGGCCAGAAGTCTGGAGACGGGTCTTGCAGGGTTAAAATCTAGGTGTTGGCAAGACTCTATTTCTTCTGGAGGCCCTAGGGGAGGATTATGCCAGGCCCTTTGCATGCTGTGTTCCTTGGCCTGTGGCATCTTCATCCATCCTCAAAGCCAGGAGCGTAGCATTTTCCAGTCTCGGAAAGACCTGCAGTTAGATTTGATTTTATTTCTTTAATGAGCTGCACAAGCACAGGGTGGAGGAAGTGTGGCTTGACAGTGGTGCCGGTGGAAAAGGCTGGGGGCTTCCTGCCCTTGTCCTTTGGAACTGAAACCAGTAGGAATGGAGCAGCTACCAAGAAAGATGATAGTTCTCCCCACCCTTTACTTTAGGTGCAAAAGGGTGAGACAAAAGTATGTTTCTCTCCCTATAAACCATTCCTCCCCCTCCTGTTAAGGGCTTGCTGTAGATCCTCCAAGAGGTATTCTATACACATAAAAGCAAATGCATACTGTTTTAACATAAATGATCGCATAGTGTACACCTTTTTTTTTTTTACTTAACAATAAATCTTAGAGATTATTTTACATCCCTTATATGAAATAATTGCTCATTCCTTTATAAAGGGCACATAGTAGTCCATTGTGTGTGTGTGTGTGTCTATATATGTGTATATACATATATATATTTAGGAATTTACTCAATGGGTCCTCTGTTGCTGGACATGTAGAATTTTTTTTAAATTTTCAATATTCTGCTATTACAATGCTGCAGTGAATAGCATGTCATTTCAAACATACTGGCATGTATCTGAGAAGCAACTTTTCAAGAAGTGGAATCACAGTCAAAGGGCCTGTATGTTTTATATAGTAGGTATTGTCCAATTGCCCAGTTGTTCCAGTTGGCTGTCCCATTGGCAATGTATGTGCTTTTCCGCCTCCTCACCAGTAGGGCGGGTTATAAACCTTAGTGTTCTCTGACAACTTGAGAGTTTAAAAAAAATGATGGCATCATATTATGATTTTCTTATTCTAATAGTTATTTGTATTTTTTTATTAACTGTTTATATCTTTTACCCATTTTTTTTACTGAGTTGTCTTTTTCTCAGAGCTCTTTATATATTAAAGAAATTTGCTCTTTGTGATATGAGTTGCAAATAAGTTTTCCATTTTGTTGTCTTTTTTTTTTTAAGTACTTGGTCTTTTTTTTTTTTTAAGATTTTATTTATGTGTTTGACAGAGGGAGAGAGATAGCAAGAGAAGGAACACAAGCAGGGCGAGTGGGAGAGGGAGAAGCAGGCTTCCCGCTGAGCAGGGAGCCTAATGCAGGGCTCAATCCCAGGACCCTGGACCACGACCTGAGCCGAAGGCAGATGCCTAACGACTGAACCACCCAGGCTTTTTTTTTTTTTTTTTTTTTTTTTTTAAGTACGCTCCACACCTAGTTTGGAGACCAACATGGGGCTTGAACTCAACCCTGAAATCAAGACCTGAGCTGAGATTAAGAGCTCGAAGCTTGACCAGCTGAGCCACATGGGAGCCCCTCTTTAGATTTTGTTTCTGGCAGTTTGCCATGTAAATATATTTCTCTTTTAAGCTGTTGGAAATGTATCTATCAATTTTTTTATGACTTCTGGATTTTATGTCATACTTCAAACTTCTTCACTATAAAATTTTTTTAAAAAGTTATCACTTGATTTCTTTCAGTATTTTTTTTGTTTAATTTTTGCCTTTAAATATGTGATCCATTTGTTACTTCTTTTGGTATAAGACATGATGTACAGATCCAACTTATTTTTTTTTTTCCAAATGGCTACACATTGTTCCCATACAGTTTATTGAATCATGTACCTTTTCTTCTCTGATTTAAAATCCCACTTTTAGGGGCACCTGGCAGCCTCAGTAGGTGGAGCTTGTGACTCTTGATCTTGGGGTTATGGGTTTGAGCCCCATGTTGGGTGTAGAGATTATTTAAAAAATTATTTAAAATAAAATAGATATATTTAAAAAAAACTTAAAATCCCACTTTTATAGTATTCTAATTCTAGTATGTATTTGGATCTAATACTGGATTTTATACTCCATTCCACTGCTCTACTTCTTTTGATACCTTTGAAAGAAATTATAGTTTATTGACATTTTAAATTACATTTCAAATGAAAGCTATAAATTTGTTGGAGAAGTTTGGGTAATAGAAAAAATAATACAGAGAAAATAAATATCATCCCTGAACCTACCAAAAATAACTAAATATTTTGGTTTTATTCATCCAATCTTTTCCTATGTAATTGTATTTTTTTTACTAGCCTGAGATGATACTATGTAGGTCTAATTTTCCATTCCCCAAATCTAGTGTGATCTCAGTGCCCTAAATGGAACCAGTGGTCATCTTACCCAGACTGAATCCACTCCTCTTTCGCCATACTCCCAGATACCTGTGCAAGAGATGGACTCTTCCAGTTCCTTCCCAACCCCTCATTCTAGTCACCATGCTCTCTTATTTTCCCTTAGATTCACAGGCCCTAGAGTGTGAAATCCTCTCAATATACTCTTAAGACCAGGAAAGGGGAAAATAACCTGTAAAAGTTAGAATGCTTTTAACTGCAAGAAACAGAGGATTCAACTCAAAATGGTTCAACCAAGGGGTGCCTGGGTGGCTCAGTGGGTTAAGCTTCTGCCTCCAGCTCAGGTCATGGTCTCAGGGTCCTGAGATCGAGCCCCACATTCGGCTCTCTGCTCAGTGGGGAGCCTGCTTCCCCCTCTCTCTCTCTGCCTGCCTCTCTACCTACTTGTGATCTCTCTCTGTCAAATAAATAAAAATCTTTATTTAAAAAGTGGTTCTGGGGCACCTGGGTGGCTCAGTGGATTGGGCCTCTGTCTTCGGCTCCGGTTGTGATCTTGGGGTCCTGGGATCGAGCCCCGCATGCAGCTTTCTGCTCAGCGGGGAGCTTGCTTCCTCCTCTCTCTCTGCCTGCCTCTCTGCCTACTTGTGATCTCTCTCTGTGTCAAATAATAAATAAATAAATAATCTTAAAAAAAAAAAAGTTCAGCCAAGAAGTGGATTTATCATCTCCCACAAGGAGATGTCCACAGGTAGGATAAATCCAGACCATGTTAACTCAGTGGCTCAGTGATATCATCAAGGACCATGAGCCTTGCCATCTGTTCATTCTGTCATCCCCAGTGTATTAGCTTTTGTCCTCATGCTTTCCCCCACATGGTTGTAAGATGGAGGCAGTAGCTCCAAGTATCCTCTCACACAATATTACAGAAAGCCCAGAAGACAGCATGCCCCTTTCTAATCCAACATTGCCCAAAGCAGGAGCTGAGGGTAGTTGGGAAAGGTAAGAGAGCAATTTGGTTGTCACAATGATTGAGGGACACTATTGGCATCTAGTGGGCTGTGCACAGGGATGGTAGGTGTCCTATAATGTTTAGGACCGTTGATTATGTGAAACATTAGCTCTCATTCCTTACTACATTAATGTAGGTAAGAAACAAAACCCGCTTTTCCATACAAAAATTTTTTTGCATGGTTTTAATGTACACTGAATTTTCCAAGAATGTAACTTCCCTGTAAATTGGGGAAGGATTGCAATTTGTTTAGTTTACAATTTCACCAAAGAGTTGTTCATGTTAGGCATCGTAATTGTATTGGCACTCTGGACAGCACACCCTTGTATCAGCGTGTGTTCGTAGTTGTTGCACTTGTGATTCTATGGAAGATTCTATACTTCTAAAAGTATAAACAGGGGCGCCTGGGTGGCTCAGTGGGTTAAAGCCTCTCCCTTCAGCTCAGGTCATGATCCCAAGGTCCTGGGATGGAGCCCCACATCGGGCTGTCTGCTCAGCGGGAAGCCCACTTCCCACCCCCCTCTGCCTGCCTCTCCACCTACTTGTAATCTCTGTCTGTCGAATAAATTTAAAAAATCTTTTAAAAAAAAGTATAAATATTCATTTCTATTTGGTATTTATTTATTATGGCAATGTGCAAGTACTTACATATAGAAAAACAGATTATCTTATTAAAATTACTTTCCTTTTCTTCTTTATATCACACTTGGAGCATTATATAATCAATTGTATTGATTTTTTAAAAATATTTTATTTATTTATTTATTTGACAGATAGGGATCACAAGTGGGCAGAGAGGCAGGCAGGCAGAGAGAGAGGAGGAAGCAGGCTGCCTGCCGAGCAGAGAACCCGATGCGGGGCTCAATCCCAGGACCCTGAGATCATGACCTGAGCCGAAGGCAGAGGCTTTAACCCACCAAGCCACCCAGGTGCCCTTTTACTACTCTTTAAAAAAACTGAGGTGGCAGGGATAAATTGCTCTGTACCACTCGTGTCTCTCCCTGCCCCTTCCCCCTACTCCAACCGCCACTCAGCTGGTTGTGGATTGGGTTTCCATCCCAAGCTGTCCCCCTGCACAAGCACTCCAGACTCTCCCGATCTGCCCACTTGTTTCGCTGTGCTGGGTAAACACAAGCAAAGTGATTCAACCCCCACTGCACTGCTGCCACCACACACACACATGTGCACACACACGCGCGCACACACACACATGTTCAGAATCAATGCAGTGCCTGTCATCAAAGGACACTATTGTCAGAAACAGGGATCAAGATGCCACGGGGCCACAGGGATTCTCTCCCTTACCCGCTGTGGCAGGACATACCTTTCCTTTCTTCCCCCCATTCCTCTTTTCCAGCGACTGTCACTCCCTGAGGTTCCTGCAGCCCATGGATACTATTGTCTCCTGCCAGGCCCATTGCCACCACTGTTAGCTCAAAGAAGAGTGGGTCTTTTCCCAGCCTCCTCCAATTGAAAAGCTGACATTCGTCCCCCAAGAATGTGTCAATTACGGTGTCAACATATGGCATTCCATAGCCAAACATAAGGGATCTGGGACTCTGACGGTCTGGAGTTATTTCTACCTCCTGTTCCCTCCATCAGCATGGGTCAAAGAGAACTTGGAACAATAGCTCAAAGAATGAGCCTGGGTTTGGGGAGAAACTCAGTGAACGTTCTACATCTTCACCCCAGTTTTGACTCCCCCAGTGTTGCAGCTGTCTGCTGCTCTAATAACCCAGAAGTTATGATTTAGGACAGTCCTCTCAGGGCACCTGGGTGGCTCAGTTGGTTGAGTGTCTGCCTCTGGCTCTGGTCATGATTCCAGGCTCCTGCGATCGAACCCCGCATCGGGCTCCCTGCTCACAGCTTCTCCCTCTCCTTCTCTGCCTGCCGCTCCCCCTACTTGTGCTCTCTCTCCCCCACTCTGTCAAATAAATTAAATCTTTTTAAAAATCTGTTATTCTAAAAAAATAAAAATAAAACAGTCTTCTGTGTCCCTTGCCAGCCTGCCACATACGCTGCAGTCAGGGTGGCTGGCTGAGCGCGGAATCCTCTCGAAGGCCTCCTCAGGCTGTGAGCCGCTGATGCTGCAGCCTCCACGCTGGGGTCCGGGCCAGCTTCCAGCTGCACGAGCCCTGGCCTTCGGAGGGCTCAATGCCTGGTTGAATGCTCTATGGTCACCCGTCAAACCCTTGATTTTTGAACAAGAGACCCAGTATTTTCATCTTGCACCAGACCTTGCAAATCTGGTAGCTGGTCCAGACCTGGGCTGTTGGCCACCACATCTTCATAAATGGCCTTTCCATGCAGCCTGGGCTTTCTCACATCAAGAGAGTTTCGAGAGGGAGTGAGCACAGGGCAGAAGCAGTATCTCCCTTTAGGACCCAACCCAAGTCCTTCTCTTAAGAGGGGAGTGGCAAGGTCACCAGTATGAAAAGAGCATGGCGGATGGGAAATACTATCGTAGCTGTCTTTGGAAAATGCCATTTGCCACGTCTGCTAAGAGGAGGTCACCTCCCCATCCCCAGGCCTCAACCTCCCCATGTGCTGAAGGGGGCCGGAGCTCAGTCCCCCTCTGGGGAGAGGTCATGGTGTAAGGGCCTATTTAGCCAGAGTGGCCCCACCTCGGTTGAACAGCCATTTTGTTGTTTATGCAGTAAAACTTAAACTGACCCTGCCCCCCCACCACCTGCCAAGGGTAACTTACTTAAAAGCAAGTCCGGGAAACCAGTCCCCCGTAACAAAGCCCAAATACAAGGGTGGGTCAGGTCAGGTAGAGATAACAGCCCGAATGCAGGGATGAGTAGGGTCAGGGGGAGACATTCAATCAGTAAAGCGTGCATACTGTCTCCCTAGCTACCAAGGAGTGTGGGCCCCACCTTTTGGGCACCAATTCTGACCAAGGTGATAGGCTAGTTCAAATAGCTACTATGGGGTGAATTGTAATCTCATTGGCCACCTGTGTGTGGCCGGGCCCAACCACATGGCCTTTGCTCTATTAAAGTTAGTCTGTGAGGCAGGGAGGGGTCTCGCTCTCTGTAAGAGGCGTGGCCCCGGCTGGTCGGTTTGACTAGATGCTGGGCGTGAAATAAAGCTTTGCTTGACCTTCGCTTTGTATCAGTCTCGCTCCTTTAATCACGGACCCATTATTGGGGGACCCAACATTGGGGACCCAACAACGTCAGAGTTGGGAACCTGACCCTCACAGGCACCCCCAACTTTCCCATTCCAGCGTTACTTACCAGGCACTCAGAGGAACTGGAACCCTGGGGGATGGGGCTAGAACCCCCACCCAGGAGCTCTAAATGTTTGTTCCCCAGAGGGCTGAAATCTCTGGGGAAGACAGAGACTGCAGCCCCGACATCTGTTTCTCCTGCCAGCATCTCTGCTAGGCTAACACTTCCTCCTCTTTCATTTCTCCCTGGGGCATGTTGTTGTCTTTCTCATTAACTTCCCCTCAACTCCCAGCAAGGTCCCTAGACACCGAGCTCTGTTAATTCCCCTGTAATCCACTGGCAAGCCAGGAAGCTAATTAAATTGTGAGCCTGTACGGGTGCTCTCTCTGTCGCTCTTGGACTCTCAGTCTCTCTCGGGTCCGTCTCCTCCCTTGCTTCTCCTTTCTGACTAGCCCTGTGTAGTTTAGATTCATCTGCACACTTTGTCTTCTTGTAGGTCTCCCTGATGGCGCTTCTTATGTCCCCTATCTCTCAGCCAGAGTAATCTTAAAATACAGCTCGGAGCTCTGTCCCCCGTGCTGCAGGATAGTCTGAGCTCCTGAGCTCGGCATCTAAGCGCATGCACCTGACCTGCCATACCTTCCCATCACAAACCCTTCCCTCCAGAGTTGAGTCATGGAAGGTTTCCTCCCCAAGCCCTGTCTAGGCCACCTCACACCTTTGCTCATATTCTTGCCTTTGATGGGATCCCACCCCTGCTCTTCCACCTCACTGCCAAATCCTTGCATTGTTTAAAAATAGCCTTCTCTGTCTCTGTCTCACTCAGTCAGGACACCATCAACTCTTGATCTCAGGGTTGTGAGTTCAAGCCCCATGTTGAATGTAGAGCTTACTTTTTAAAAAATGTAGGGCACCTGGGTGGCTCAGTGGGTTAAAGCCTCTGCCTTGGGCTCAGGTCATGATCTCAGGGTCCTGGGATCCAGCCCCGCATGGGGCTCTCTGCTCAACAGGGAGCCTGCTTCCCCTTTCTCTCTGCCTGCCTCTCTGCCTACTTGTGATCGCTCTCTCTCTCTCTCTCTGTGAAATAAATAAAATCTTTAAAAAAATGTAAAAGAGCTAAATTTAAAAAGAAAAAGAAATAGCCCCCTCTGTGACATCTTCCTTACACACATATCCACCCCACACACTGCTGGTGGAATTCCTCCCTCCCTAAGCTCTCATAGCACTAACCAGCTCAGCTCTGGAGGCTGATCTCTTTCACCTTGTTAGGGTTCTTTCTATGCATATCCAGCCGCTCCCACTAAATGATTAGCTCCTTGAGGGCAGGGTCTCTAGATCTTTTTCATCTCAGCTTCTTCCTCGGCACCTACCTTAAGACTGTGCCTTAAAACCCTTCAATGGTGTTTCCTGGCCCAAGATGGCAAATGGGGCTCCAGACTTCATGTATGCATTCCAGGAAGAGGGAAGAGAAAAGGGGATAGCAAAAGAGAGGGCTTTCTATCGGAGTTGGCCCCTTTCAAGCACTTTCTCTCCCAATAGCTTCACATTGGCCATGCCTAGCCCCAGGAGAAACCGGGTACATTGCTTCCCTTTAAACTCAAGAGCCCATCCCTTGTTTTACACATGAAAATATATGATCCAAAGAGGATCAGAGAATTAGGGAGGCTGCTGAACACAGTGGTTAAGGATCAGGTTTTGGAGCTAAGCACACCTGGGTTTCAATCCCTCCTCTCCCTGCATATAACCACTTCATTCCTCATTTGTAAAACTGGGTTAATGGTATCTACTTCAGGGGATGTTAAGAAAATTAAATAAGGGAACAGATGTGAAAAAGCACATACCACGGTTTAAAACACAGTTATTGTTCATTGTCTTAGTTTGGGTTCCCCTAAAAGCACACTTCAAGTCAAAGATTTGGGTATAAGTAGTTTATTTAAAAGTTAATCCCAAGAAGCAGGGTGAAGGAGTAGGGAAGTGAGACAAGGAAGAGAGAAAACAAAATAAAGCCAACAGAGAAGAGTGGGTTTTTCCATGGTGACTTCAACTTCATGCTGGAGTCTCTTAGACCGGAATGTGTCTGACAATCAGGAGTTGTCCCACCGAGGGCCTGAAACTCATAGAGTTTACCCACTAACTCTGGACCCTGCTTGCTTGAGGGTTCCCCTGGGGGTGTTAATTCTCCACTTGCAGCCTGCCACACACTCACTTTCCCAGCCAAGAAGGTCCTGGGAGAGACTGGAAGCAAATTCAGGAACTGTCGGCCAACGACCTCCAGGTCGACGTGGGGGTGGGGGTGGGGGTCACTAATAATATCTGCTACACTCAGTAAAAGGAGAACATTAAAATTGTTATTGCATTATAATCAATGCACAACAAAGTAGGAGCAGGCAGGAAGTACAACATAGCCTAGGGCTCTTTTCACCTCCTCCTTCCATTCTGGCACACCTGTGCCCCCTGCTCCAGCCTGCCCTAGTCACCCACCAGCTCATGGCATCCTCTTTCTCCAGATCTCTTTCCCAGTGGCCCCTAACACAAACCCTGCTGTCCTCTGCCCCAGCCACCTGTCTCCCCGACCCTGACTGCTCCTGTGGAACTTTTTATGGACCCAGGGAAAGTGTCAAATGGCTTTCAGCCTGAGCCAGGCCCCCACCAGGATATAACGATCTTGCCTAAAGAACCCTGCCTTCCTCCCTGCCCTCCCACCATTGGAATGACACTTCAAAAGGCAGTTTCAAGATGGCAGCCTCACCCTTCTGGTCCAGAAGAGGACCAATGTTCTAACAGGCTTGTGGCTGACACAAGTCAGCATCCTGCCTTCCTCAGCCCTCCTGCCACATCCCTGCGTGGCTCATCCCACTCTTCCCTTGCCTCATGCCTTCCCATAGGCTCCTGACCCAAGCTTTTGAATCCGGTGAAGGGCACAGCCATGATCTAACCAGGACTAGACAGGTACTTCACCCGAGGCCCCAAATATCCCCAGTGCCCAGCACGAAATGCCTCTGTTCATTTCCTTCCGTTGAGGCAAGTACGCATTCATCCTTCACCTAAAACCCTGAAGAAAACTTAATGAGCCCATCATCATTATCAATGCCTTCATGAGAACTAACCTGCATCAGACTAACTGGGGTCACATAAGTTTTTGAGAGTTCCAGAAGGAAAGCTCCAGAGGGCAGACGGCTTCCCAGGGCTCCAGGCTTCTCTGGGTCCACACACAGGGTCTGTGACAGAGCCAGGACCAGAGCGCAGGTCTTCCGAATCAGCCAGAGGGAGACGGGGGGCACCAGCTCCTGGCAGCTGAGAGTAGGGCCCTTCTAGAGCCATCCACTCAGTCAACACCTACTGAGTGCCAGGCAGTGCATAGCCCCACTGCTGTTGGGAGAGAGCAGCAGCCCTGAGGAGGGAGTCCAAGACGGCTGCAGGAGTCAAAACCCAGAGTGGAGGCCAATGGTGGTGGGGGGGGGTTCTCTGGTGAGTGCTGAGATGGGAAGACAGCTGTTCCTGGCCCTGATGTCTGGCTGGATCCTGCTACCCTCACCCCAGGTAGGCAAGGTGTCGGTGTCCCTCTGCAACGGGCCCTCCGAGCCCCCCTAGTGCCTTCTCCTTTCTTGTGGGCACTGGGGAAGCAGCCTAGTCAGCCAAAACTCAATTCTGCCCCAAGGATGACCTTCCTTTGCATCCCCTCCTCAGGGGGTCCAGCCTGGCCCACCGATGTCTGGGGGCTTGGTCTTCCTCCCTTCCTTCCTAACTATCTATGGGCATTTTCAGATTCGGAGGCAAGGAAGAGAAACTAGGTCACTCCAAGCTCTTTCTTTACTGGTGACATTGACCCATTTATCCTTCTTTTCCTTCAGACCCCCTCCCCCAGTGCCATTCAGCCTGGACATCTGTCCTAGCCAAAATCTCACCTTCCACTGTCCTTGCCGCCCAGCGGCTTGTCCAGTCTGTGTTCTGCGGCAGTCCCCGCTCCTCAAACCCGGGAGGAGGCCGGTCTGGAGAGTGCCCTGGGCCCACCCCCAGTTTGTCCTCTGCCTCAGGCCTCAGTTTCCCCGTCTGCTAACTTGGGTTGATGATGTGTGTTCTGTGGAACCAGAGCCTGAAGCTCCAGGGAGGTCACGGATGAGGAAGAACCCAGGGCTCGGCGCAGCCTGCGCGGGGGGCCTCCTCCGTGCGGTGCCCCTAGGCCCTGCGCGGCTCCCCTTCCTTGGCGCGCCCCTCCCTCTCCTTTCTCCTCCTCTCTCCCCCTTCCCGCGGCTCCCCTGCCGCTCCTCGCGCCGGTCAGCTCGCCTTGTTCTTCAGCCGTCCTCGTTCCCTGTCACCTCGCTGCCTCGCGCCCGCCCCGGGGTCCCAGGGTCCCAGCGCCCCGCCGCCGCCACCGTCGCCACCGCCGCCACCAGGCCCGGCCCCGCCGCAGCGCGGGCGGTCAGTGCGCAGCCCCGGCGCCCGTGCGGAGCCGGGAGCCCGGAGTCCGGACCCAGCAGCCCCGAGCCGAATCGCTGGCTCGGAGCGGACCCGACCCGCCCGCCGCCCCCAGCCAGGTGAGGGCAGCTCCGGGGCGGGGAGCCAAGCTTTCTCCCGTGTTGAAGCGGGGGCGGGCGAAGGCGCCGGGGTAATCGGGTTCCTTGATCGCTGAAAAGCAGGACCTGAGAGCTTTTTCATGAAAGAAGCTCAAGGGCTTTCACTCGGAAGGGATGGATGAAGGAAGGCTGGCAGGGGGGCGGGTGGGGGGGGGCGTCTAGGGTACCTCCTCCCGGGGGATTTATTTTCTCAGGAGGAAGGATTAATTGGCTTCTGTAAAACGAGGGCTTATCTTCTTGGGAACATGAGGGTCTTTCAAGGTGGGAAGAGGTTTTAGACAGGCTTGAAGGAGGGGGTAATTGGGGAGTGGGGTTTGGCGAGGAGAGGGGCTCTGAGATCCCCTTCTCCTGACATAGCGGCACCGCCCCCGTCGGTTCCGCGGCTCTGGGTCTGCCCAGGTCTCCGTGTCCCAGTTTCGTCTCTTTGAAGATGACTATTTTGAGCCTCACCTGGGCAGAGCTAGGAACAGCCATTTCCTTTCCTGGAGCTATGATGCCCACCTGACACCCTCCCACCTCTGACCGGCCCTGGGGTCGGGGAAGGGGGTTTAAGGAAGGATGGGGACCTAGAGATCTGGGAAATGGCAGTGCTGGTGAGAAATGGGCAGGGGCTGAGTACTGTACACACAGGAGGACCCTCTGGTCCTCGTGGAGTGAACGAGACTCTGCAGGGAGATCGCTGAAGGCAGGGTGGGCAGGTGCTCCCGGGGCAGGACCTGCTAGAAGGAGGAGTAGGGTTAGAAAGAGCTGAGATATTCCCATACTCCAGGAAGGCAAAACGCTAGAGTTCTTGCTTGTTTCATTGGCTTCATTTCCTTTTTGCTTTCTTTCTCTTTCACCCTGGATCCCAAAATTCATTCCACTTCTCCCCTCTCCTATTTTTCCAAAAAAGGGAAACCGAGGCTAAGGACAGGTTCCCTAGAAATATCTGTGTCTATGAGGAAAAAAGGTGGTGGAGAGGAAGGCACACTGAATCTAGAGTCAAAAGACCTTGGTTCAAGGGTGCCTCAGTGTGCATGATTACCTTGGGCCAAAATTCTTTCCTTGTTTGGGCCTGAATTTCTCATCTATAAAGTGGGAGAGGGCCCACCTGTCTCAAAGGTTTGCTGCAAGACCAGATGTGTCCAAAGAGCTTTATGAAAGGGAATACTCAAGAGGTGCAATCTTCATCACTGTAGATGGGTCCCCTTCTTCCTCCCTGCCCTCATCAAGGGTATCGGCTACCCCATGGGGTGCCTTTGTAGGAATTACAAAAGGTCCCTCCTCTGTAGGGAGTGAAGGGTTAGGGACTTGGGGTCTTTATTATGAAAATTAGAAAAAGGCACACTTCCGCAGGTGCAGCAGCTCTACACTGTAGGGCAAGTAGAATGTGGGCTAGATTCTAGTGCCCACCTACCCGAAGACGAATGTCCTTTTGGAGCGTGCTCTGCCCCTGGCAGTCCTTCTCAGCAAGCCCCCAGTGTCTCTAAGAGCCACAGAGCTACACACACTCCTGGAGTACTTCCCAGGCTGTTGTCAGCTCATTTTCTTTCCCACTTTGTTGCCACTTCAGGGCCTTTGGGTATTCAAGCTCCAAAGCCTATGCCCTACAGAAGCATGATGGAGTTAAGCATTGCCTTCACAAGCTCCCAGGGGTAGGAGTTACTGAGTCCCTAACTCCTCATGTCAAGAACTTGACCAGATCACTTTTCTCAAGGCTGAGAAGCACCTGCACACCTGGGCAACACTACCATTCACAAATGGGGTTTGCACCCGCCACCTCAGAGCATCCTCACAGTAAGACTGAGGCAGGTCTCCCTATTTACATAAAAGAAGCCATGCCCAGAGAAGTTAAGGACGTTGCCGAAGGTTTCGCACGTTTAAGTGGTAGAGCCAGGAACTGAGCCCAGGTCTAGCTGTCAGTCTTTCCCTCCACCACTACTGAGGAACAAAGCTGCTGACCTCACAGCCTTGCCAAAGCTTTGTTGCAGTTGTTGCTCCCCCTCTCTATTCATGGGAGCCTCTGGTTCTCTTCTTCTGCTCAGGGACCAGCCCTCAAGCCCAGAGGAAAGAGTCAGTCTTACTCTGATTTCACCCGTGGGAGGTTGAGGGGTGCAGACAGAGCTATGTCAAAGCCCAGCTGTTTTGACCTCTTTGCTGCAAGAAGGGCCCCTGGGGAGTCCAGAGGTCCAAAGTGGTGGCTGACTCTTGTGGGTCAGAGGCCAGGAAAGGGGTCAATGAGCAGCTATTTCCTTTCCTGTCCATGGGGTTGAAACAGTGGCCATCAGTATAGAGAACTAGTGCTTGAGTGAGGAGCAGGCCAAGGTCCATAGAATAGCCACAGGAAAATTTAGCAAATCAGGCTGAAAGAAACAGATGCCCTGACCACCCTCTGTGGTGCCAAGGTGGGGAGGGGGTAAACCCAGCTGATGGGTTACAGGCCCCTTCCACCAAAGCATTTCTGCTTGTATCTGTGTTACAGGTGTGTGAGCCTTCACTTGAGAAAGGGGGTTCGTTTCTTACCAAAAAAAAAAAAAAAAAAAAAAAAAAGGAGATTCACTGGCTTAATCTTCTGGTTCCCAAAGTGCGGTCCCTGGACCAGCAGCATCTGCATTACTTGGAATTTGTTAGAAATGCAAATTCTCAAGCCTCATCCTAAACTTACTGAAATTCTGGGGGTGCGGGCCCAACAACGTGTGTTCTAGTAAGCCGTCTACATGACACTGAGGCCCGCGGAAGCTTGAGAACGGCTGACCTGGTCCAGCTGCGTAGGAAACAGAGTCCTAGTTGTGGGTCAGGGGCAGGCTGTGAAAGTAACAGCGCCTCCCAGTCTCGGAACTCTGGGCGTTTGCGGGCACCCCCTGCACAAGCCCCATCTCCTTCCCCTTCTGCCTCCCCTCCCAGGCACCATGCTGCTGCTCCTGCTGGGCCTGCTGGGCCCTGCCGCCTGCTGGGCCCTGGGGCCCGCGACGGCGGGCTCGACAGAGCTGCGCTCAGCCTTCTCGGCGGCACGCACCACCCCCCTGGAGGGCACATCGGAGATGGCGGTGACCTTCGACAAGGTGTACGTGAACATCGGCGGCGACTTCGACGCGGCCACGGGCCAGTTCCGCTGCCGCGTGCCCGGCGCCTACTTCTTCTCCTTCACGGCTGGCAAGGCCCCGCACAAGAGCCTGTCGGTGATGCTGGTGCGCAACCGCGACGAGGTGCAGGCGCTGGCCTTCGACGAGCAGCGGCGGCCCGGCGCGCGGCGCGCCGCCAGCCAGAGCGCCATGCTGCAGCTCGACTACGGCGACACGGTGTGGCTGCGGCTGCACGGCGCCCCGAAGTATGCGCTCGGCGCCCCGGGCGCCACCTTCAGCGGCTACCTGGTGTACGCCGACGCCGACGCGCCTGCGCGCGGGCCGCCCGCGCCCAGCGAGCCGCGCTCGGCCTTCTCGGCGGCGCGCACGCGCAGCCTGGTGGGCTCGGACGCGGGCCCTGGGCCGCGGCACCGGCCGCTCGCCTTCGACACGGAGCTCGTCAACATCGGCGGCGACTTCGACGCGGCGGCGGGTGTGTTCCGCTGCCGCCTGCCTGGCGCCTACTTCTTCTCCTTCACGCTGGGCAAGCTGCCGCGCAAGACGCTGTCGGTGAAGCTGATGAAGAACCGCGACGAGGTGCAGGCCATGATTTACGACGACGGCGCGTCGCGGCGCCGCGAGATGCAGAGCCAGAGCGTGATGCTGGCGCTGCGGCGCGGCGACGCCGTCTGGCTGCTCAGCCACGATCACGACGGCTACGGCGCCTACAGCAACCACGGCAAGTACATCACCTTCTCCGGCTTCCTGGTGTACCCCGACCTCGCGCCCGCCGGCCTGCCGAGCCTCGGGCCCCCGGAGCTCTGAGCCCCGCCCGGGGAGACGAGCCCCGGGGCGGCCCGGGGCGTGCATGCGGAGTCGGGCCGCGGCGTCCCGAGCCACCCGCCGGCGCGAGCATGACGGCCCATTCCGTGCGGCTGACTCTGCCAATAAAGTGGGCCTGCGCCGGCGCCTGTCCGCCTGGGGTCCTGCGCTCTGTCCTCTCGGCGACGCTGTGGTCTCCGGCGGGGCGGGAAGGCACGGACTACTGCAGACCGCGGTGGGGGGCGGAAGGCCGAGGGCAGGATCTGGTCAGGCCCTGGGTGGGCGAGGAGATGGGAATGTGATTGAACAGAACCCGACTCGCCCAACCCCTCAGGGACTCCCTTTCACGTTCCTTTCCAGTCAGTCCCTCTACCTCCTTCCCACAGACCTACAACGTCACTCTGGGTGCAGCTGGTTCTTTCTTGTGACAAGGGACCACACCCTGCTCCCTTTCTGGGGAGTATGGGATTCAAGGAAACAGAACGTTCCTTCTTCTAGCAGGGTTATGGGGGATGAGCGGTTGATACCTGGTTGCCCCACCTCCTGCCCTCCCAGGACAGGGAGGGTGATTCGCCCAGGGCAGGGGTTAAACAACTTACTTGGGCATAAAAAGACACAGGCTGCAGGCCAGAACAGAATATTTTATGGGACAGCTACACAGAATCAGGACTACATCAGCCAGGTTCAGCTTGTCTCAGTCAGTCCCCTCGCAGCCTCTCTTCCCCCTCCGAGGTGTTCATCTGAGCCTTGTTGAGATGGACCAAAACACCTGCTCCCCCACCCCCTCCACCCCACACCTCCACCCCTCCACCCCCGCACCCCCCGCCAAGGAAAGGTAACGTGCTTCCACCTGCTTACTTCTACTCCAACAGACCAAACTAAAAAGGTCCAGTCTATTCTAGTCTAGACGGGGAACATGGGGCACAGGGACTCCAGAGCGCTGGTTGGGATTTAAAAGGGGTATGTAAGTTAGGACTGGGTGGTGCGCATCACAAGGTCCCCATAGATTCTGCAAGACTTGTCCCAGACTTGCCAGGGTAGGAGTTGGAGCATCTGACTTGGCCTTCCTTGGGGCAGCTTTCTTTTCAGCATCTCTTGAACATACTTCTCAACCCTGACCCCCAACACACACCTGCAAGTCCTGCTTTTAGCTCTGTGCCTGATGCCTGAGACCCAGGTTTTTAGCCTCCCAGGGCTCAGGAAAGAAAATGGGGAAGGGGTAAACTGGGTTCCAGGGTACAATCTAAGCCCAGAGACCTGAACACAGTGGGAAGGACCACGTGCCAGATGGAAGCCACTGCCCAGGATGGGTCTGGCTTGGGCCACGGGTTGGGGGGCAGTGGAGGGTTGGTAGGTGAAAGGGGAGGGTCAAGGAAAGAGGTCAAGGATCAAGGCCCAGGGCCCCAAAGTTGGGGGCTTCCCCTGGGGGCAGAAGCCCTTGCACAGGTCCCAGAGTGTTTCTTGTGCTAGCACGGCGAAGACCTGGGCCCAGCGAACCCTCTCCTCAGCCTCACTAGCCTCATGGAGCCGGTAGACACAGGACAAGCCTGTGAGAAGCAGATGTTCAAAGTCCCAAGGGCTAAGAGGAGGCCCTTTCCGCAGATCCTGGAACTGCTGCAGCCGCTGCTTAGCACCCTCCAAGTCACCGGGCACGTGGTGCTGCAGGAGGAGCCTGAGTCGGCGGCCTGGGCGTGTGGATGCCAGTTCCTCATCCTGGATGTGCAGCTGCCCCATGACATCCAGCTCCAGCCCAGCCCAGAGTAGCTGCAAGGGGAGCCATGTAAGGGGTGCGCTGGGGTCTGGGGGCAGGGCAGGGAGCAAGAGTGGGCTGGGTGGGGGGGAGCATAAGCAGGCAATAGGACCCATGCAGGATTGCCCCCCCCCCCCCCCCGCCCAGCAGGCCTAGCTTGAGACATCCCCCTTCCCAACCCTGAGCTTAGGGACCTCTGGACACTCCCTCCCCCATATCCCAGGCTGGAGGAAAGACCTCAAACATCACTTCCGGGGCCTCTGGCTCCTGCAGGCCACCTCCCACGCTGGCGCTGTCCATGGGCTGCCCTGGGGCAGCAGAAAGGAATCAGGCTCCTGCCAAGCTCCACCCTGAATACTCCAGCCTCCCAGAGGTGCCCTTTAGCTATTTGGTAGAGAGGCCTAGAGGTTCTTCTATCTACAAAACCAGGAAGACCATCCCATGTCCCCCTTCCTTTAAATGCGCGCGCGCGCACGCGCACACACACACACACACACACATACATACATACACACATTGACATTCACCCTCCCAGGCATAGGTCTTGTGATCCCCAAATCATCATCCCAAACCCAGATAGCACCTTGGCAAATGTCCAGGACTCCTCCTTCAACTTCTACAGTTCCCTTGGCAAAGAACTCCCAACCACTGGGTCACAAGACACTTCACTTCCCCTCCCTATAATCATCTGGGACAATGTGACCTAAGACAGTGCCAGTAACTCTCCCCAAGAGTTGAGGACCCCTTTAGGAAGAAATCTGCTCCTTCCTTGCCCCTCATTAGTGATCATGCGGAAGGCAGGGAAGCCAACCAAGGCAGGTTGTCTGCTGCAGCTTCCTTCATCTCACACTCTGGTGTGCTGCCCAGTCCTTAGAATGATGGTCCCGAGCCCAGGGCAGGTCCAGAGGTCCTGTTTGCACATCTAGAATAAGGGCACCGCCCACCTCTGTCCAGGGCTGGTGTTGAGGGCACTTGGGACTACCTCCCTTCATTTGGACCTCTCTGGTTCCAGGGTGAGGGCCCAGACTATTAACCCCTGCTGCACAGGTTAATCTGCTACCGTGCCCACGGTGCATAGGCCCTGCTAGGTTCGGATAGAACCAACTTTAACTGCTATCAGCAGGCAGCATTCCTTGGCTCCCATCCACCCCACCCTAAAGCCCCGTACCTGGATGGTGCTGGGTTGTAGTCACCCCAGGGAGAAGGCAAATGGCTACTATTAGCCAAGCCAGGAATTGCATGGTCCCAGCCATACCCCACCACGTCCTCTCAGTCTTCCTCTCCCCAGCTGCTCTCTGTTCCTGCATCCGCCTGCCTCACAACACGACTCCAACTTTCCACTGCAGGCTACTCAGGCGTTCCCTATTTTGTGTGTCAGTCTTCAGTGCTAAACAGGGAGGGGCTGGCTCTGACTTCCCAGGACCTTCCGTCCCGTGGAAATGTGGAATCTTAAGTTGCTGGCAGTAGGAGCCTGGCTCCGGCTTCTCAAGCCCTCAGCCTGTTCCGGTCCAGATGGGCGGGATGCTTGCTTACTAGAAAAACGGTGCTTGGTAGCAAACAGCTTTAGCTTGGCCCTCCCAAGAGGTAGGAAAGAGCCCAGGCAGTAACACTACCTTACTATCTGTCCTCACCCCCAAAATATCCTGTAGCTGAGCTCAGGCTTTAACACCCAGTCCAGTCCAGCCCAGCCCAGCCTCCAGGGATCCCCTCAGCAGCCAACAGCATCAACTGCAAAGCTTGGTTCTGGAACTGCAGTGGTTCTCCAACTACATGATGGGCTGGCTGGGTGGTCCCATGGACCAGCAGAGCTGAGCACTTCCACCTCAGGCACTCAGCCACCAGCCATACAGAGCGCAGGCCGGCTAGGGTAGAGTCCTGTCACCCAGAAGACAGATCTGCAGCTTCTGAGTATCTTTTGCGCCAGTCCTGGGACCTCCTTTGCTTTCTTACAACATTGTTAGCTCTGGCTGGAGTCTAGGAAGATTACCTTAGCCCAAACATGATGGGCTGTTAGATTGTAGGGAGCAGGATATGGGGTTCAAGACTCAAAAATGAGCTTTGGCTCATGGAACCCTATGGATGTTTGGATGGGATGAGTGGGAGTTTCCAGGGTTCCACCCAGACCCCTGGATCAGCAGCTGCCACCAGTCTGCAGTGACAAGGGGTTTTCTCCTGCAGTTGTTGAGGGCCCTCCAGCTTTCAGGAGACGCTGTACCACACCCATCCTAAGCCCTGTGGACAGTGAAAACTTTCCATTTCAGCTCCAGAGTCCCTCTCTCAGAAGTACATCCAGGCCTGCAGGTCACCATGTCTACAACTGTACTACTTAGTCCCATTAAAAGAGATTCCTGGGTTGGTATTCACTTTAAGGAAGACGGGAAAAACTGCTGAATCTCCCCTCTCCCAAGTCAAGCTTTATTTCTACCATTAAGCACACAAGAAGTGGTTAGTCTCAGGAGTTTATTTACAGGGATGCTCAGTTATAGATAAAGCGCTTTCTAGTATCCACATGTCTTCGCTGGAGCTACTTGGTTTCAGGTTTCTTGTCTCCTGCTTCAAGCTTGAGACTCTCAGGGGGCTGGCGATAGGCAGGGAAAGCCTCCCATGGGCTGTTCAGGTCAAACTTGCGGAACTCCTGGGCCAACTCCACTGGCTCAGCCACCACCCGCTTCACCTCATCGTCATAGCGTAACTGCAGAAGAGAAAGACTGGCTTAAGCGCTGAGGAAGACCTCGTTCAGAGCTACTGAGCCGCTAAGGAGCCTCCTTTTCCACGGGCACAGGTGACTTCACCAACCGCATTACTTCTCTGTCCTTGAGTGCGATCCCAGCCTCTTGTCACCAAGTGTCCACGCACATGATTACCGATCAAGTCACATCCTACCCTTAGTGCAAAATGGCCTGCCGTCACCCAGCCAGGCTCCCCTGCTCACCATGCCCACATAAACTCTGAGCTCCTTTTCCAGCACAAATGACTTTGCTTACCCATCCATACTTGTAAAGAAATGGCGAGAGCATCAGCCCAGGATTAGGAAGCAAGTCAGTGGCTGAAAAGAGTGACCCTAAACTGGCAAGCACTCAAGTTCCGACCACGTGGCTTTTGACATTATCACTCAAGATGCAAGGCAGTAAATTTGGGAGGCTTTTCTTGGTGGGAGGATCAGCTGGGTAAGGTAAAGACAAACCGGTGGTGGGGTCAAGAGGCAACCAGATAAGGGAGACAGTGAAAACAAGGAGAGGGAAGTAGCCCTAACCAGAAACAGCTGGAGAAGCAAATGGGCCCATGCAAAACACTGAGAAAACAGGCATTTTCTGGGTACTGAGGAGAAAAGGTGGATGGCTACTATGTCAACATTTCTGAAAAGTTACTTTGCTACAAAATCACAAGTTTATGTATGAAATAGACCGTCTTCCTGCTCATGAACAACTTGTAGCACAAAGGTGGTAAAGCAAAGCACTGGAATTCTCCTTAGGGCCTTTGTAGTCACATGTTAATTATCCTGCCTCTGAGCGTTCTCAAGGGCTAAACGTTTAGTGTCCTCCCTGTCAGCTGCCTTCTCAGAGGTCCAGGGCAGGGTAAAATGGTCCTTCGCTTTTAGATCTTGTGAACAGATGAAGTGTGTCCTCAAGGTCGCCTTGGTCATTAAAATGATCATTACGATAATGGCTAATGTCAACTGAGTATTTACAGGACACCAGGCTATACGCATACATCATTCAACTCACCATAAAACTTATTAGTTAAGTACTACTGTTCCCATTTTGAAGCTAAGAAAATCGTCCTAGAGAAATTAAGTAACAGGCCCCAGATTACAGAAGTGATGCTAGGATTTGAATCCTGAGCCTATGTTCTCCCCGCCCCGAGCCTATGCTCTTAGGCCCACCACAATACACAGACTATATTTCCTTCCATGCCCAGAATATCCCAGGTTCCCTGCCAGTCTTTCACTGAGGCTGCTGCCCCAGTTCCATGGTTTCTCCTACCTCAACGTAGCCAGACAGGGGAAAGTCTTTCCGGAAAGGATGTCCCTCAAAGCCATAGTCTGTCAGGATCCTTCTTAGGTCAGGGTGGTTAGCAAAGAAGACTCCAAACATGTCCCAGATCTAGAAAAAAAAGAGGCCCTCAGGCAACTAGTCCATCATGACCAACACAGGGCTGAGGATGCACTGCATACAAGAGTTTCAGCCAATTCTGCAACTCTGGCCTAGAGACAGGATCCGCCATGTCCAGTAACTCACCTCCCTCTCATACCAGTTAGCTGCCTTAAACACAGAAACCGTGGACTCAATGGGTGTCAGCTCATCTGTATAGGTCTTCACACGGATCCGAGAGTTGAAGCGCAGAGAAAGCAGGTTGTAAACAATCTAGGAAGAGCAAAAGGAGCTGGAAGACCAAGATGGCTACAGTACAGGGTCTTGGGTGGGAGTCCCTGAGTGAGAACATCAATAACGAGGATACAAGGTGGGTTAGGATTCTACCTGTAACGTGTCTTCCGTCCTAAAGCTCAAAAACCTCAAGGTTCTCCTATATTGAGAACTACTTCTGAAGGCCTAAGCCACACTACAGCTTAGCATGTCAGCATGCTTGTTGCTCATGCAATTCCCCTCTGTCTGGGATGACTCTGGACTCCCCCTCTCCCAGCCCCAGTCCTTACTGAGCGGCTAATTCCTGGTCTCTTGGTCCTCCATGAAGGTTCAGCACAAACACTCTTTCTTTCTTCAAAGCATCCCAGACAGAACTGAGTGCCCCTCCTGTATTCTCCTATCATCTAACATCCCACGCATTACATGTTATCACAGTCAGCTCTTTATGTGTCCTTCTCCCTCACCAGAGTTGGGGGGACTCCTTGAAGGCAGGTATTGGGTATTACTTCCCCTTTAATCCCAAGATCTAGCAAATAGATGATCAGTAAATATCAACAGCTAAATGTATTAAGAATACACCATGTGCTGGAAGTCTACTTGTACTATCTCATTTCATCCTCACAACCACTCTATGAGGTAGGGACAATTTTATTCTTATTCTGAACATAAGAAATGTAAAGCTTAGGGGTGCCTGGGTGTCTTGATAGGTTAAGCATCTGACTCTGGCTTGCGTCATGATCTCAGGGTCCTGGGATCAGGCTCCCCACTCAGCAGGGAGTCTGCTTCTCCCTCTGTCCCTACCCTGTTTGTGCATGCATGCTCTCTCTCAAAAAAAATAAGTAACCTTAAAAAAGAAAGAAATCTTAAGCTTAGAAAAATTAAAATGTCTGAAGTTAAAAACGTAGCCTATTAGTGGCAGAGCTAGGACTCAAACTTGAGGTTTGCTTGATCTGCAGCCCTAGTTTAACTGCTGTGTTGTATTGTTTGACCTGAGCTAAAACTAAGGAGGCCTGCAGCTCCCACTGGTAGCTATTACTCTAGGACTTGTAGTCCCTCTTCTTTACCCACCAAATCTTCTCAAATTTCCCGACTGACCTCAAAACGGTTCTGCCGAGTGGGGATGTCCACTGCTGTCAAGTCAGCCAAGGACTTGAATTGTGCATTGGTGTGATCCCTGAGGAAAGTCAGCACTGGGATGACTCCATCAGGATGGATACAGATCTCTAACTCATTGAAGCAAGACACCTGCAGACATGGAAAGGGAGAAAAGAAGGAACAAAGAGCTATTGAAAGAGCAGCTAACTTCAGCTGGAGTTTCCTGGTTTAGAACAGAGAAAGAACACCAAGTGGCATAGAAGAGACTGGTTTCTTTGACACGAGGCTGCCTACTCCTACATGCCCTGAAAACATGGTTCTTTCTTGACCCATGACCAAACAATCATTGTGAATATTACCTGAACTTGCTGGACATACTTGGGCAGAATTTCAGCCACATACTCTCCAAATGCTGAGAGCTGCTTGTGGGCCACATCATCCCGTGGTCTGACAGTGGCTGGAAGGAGAAGGCATATTTAACAAAGGAATGGAGAAGGTAGCAGCCACCCCTGCATTCAGTCTCGGGCTCACAAGCAGTGTTGTCTCCCAGCAGGGCTCCCTGCAGAACCTTGAAGAAGGAGAGGGTAGAGAATTCCTCTTCCAGGGAAAACTTTGGAAAAATGTCACCTCAGAATCTACAAAGACTCTTCTTATTACTGCAGTTGGGGTATTTGCCTCTTCTCAAAGCTATTCCCTGGTTCTTCCTTCTCAACACCTGCATTTCTGCTAAAGCAGCATATTATCTCAACTCTTTTGTTTTTTTTTTAAGATTTCATTTATTATTTGACAGACAGAGATCACAAGTAGGCAGAGAGAGAGGGGGAAGCAGGCTCCCCCCTGAGCAGAGAGCCCGATGCGGGGCTCCATCCCAGGACCCAGAGACCATGACCGGAGCCAAAGGCAGAGGCTTTAACCCACTGAGCCACCCAGGCGCCCCTTATCTCAACTCTCTTACCAGACCAGGAACTCTTTAAGGTGGGAACCAGAACTTTTGCTTCTTTGTATCTCCTTAGCACCTGGCTCACAGCAGGTTCTCAAGCTAAGAACTTCCGGGCTGAAGGGCCCTCAAAGACTATCTAGTCGAAAATTTTTTTAAGGGGGGTGCCTAGGTGGTTCAGTTGGTTCACCTTGTTCTCTCCCTTTCCTCCTTACTCATGCTCTCTCTCGCTGTGTTGCAATTTCTCTCTCAAATAAAATCTTAACAACAACAACAACACCTTTTTCCCCCACTGATGCGGAAACTGAGGTCCAAAAGGAGGAAATGCCAGATCTCCTGACTCTATCTGCTGATGTCGATTGTAATATATCTCCGTACACCCATTCACGCATCCCTCAATCACGGAGTACGCACACATCACAGGTTGCACACGCCATGGTTCAGCAGGCAGGCCTGCTGCCACTCACTACCTCTGTGACTCTGGGCAAGTTACTTCTCTGAATTGTTTCCTAATCCACAGGAGGAGGATCACAATGCTATCTACCTCCTAAGATTGTTCTGAAGACTAAATAAAATGATTCGCTAAACCACTTAGAAAGCTGCCTAACACAAGTACTCAATGTGAGCTACTATCTTAACAGGGCTCTAAGACCCGAACGTTGTTTCCTGCTCTCAAAGAGCTGACAGTTTAATCAGAGAGAAGAGGAATCACGGAAACGGACAAGGGGTAATCAGGGCCATAAGAACACAGGGAGAGCCCGATTCTGCTCGCAGAATGAGACCTACTACAGTCAGGTCTCCACAAGCAGAGATTTGACAGAGGACACAGGGAAGGGCATCCCAGGGCAAACACCTGACGGAAAGAATGAAGGGGTCCCCGTCTACAGTCCCGAGAAGAGCCCGGCCCGCACATACTCACGGCGCGTGTCGGCCGCGGTGCTTTCCCTCCTCACCGGCAGCAACAGCACCGAAGGTCGCCCGGCCCCTGCACCGGAAGATAAAAAGATACAAGCGCGAAGTGGTTTGATGGGCTCCCTTCGCTAAGCGCGCCTCCGCTCCCGCCCCGGGCCTCAGCCAGCTGCCCCCAGCTTACCCCTGGCCAGCGCCACGGACCCCACAAGGCCCCGCCACCAGCCCCTCGCCGCCGCCGCCGCTGCCGCCATGTTCCCCGATGTAACCAGGCAGCCAAGGCAAGACCCACAGGGCACGGAGCACCAAGGGCACGGACCGGAAGCGGAAGTGTGCGTCTGATTTTCTTCCGGGCGGACGCGGGGCGGAAAGCAGAGGTTCCGGATTCCGGGCTTAGGAATGAAAGGAGGGAAGACAGGTGAGAAACCGAGGCAGGCAGGTGGGGAAACCGTGAGGTGAACGTGATCTTGGTTTGGTGTAGCAGAGGCTGGAGAGGAAGCGAGGACCCTAAAGAACCCGACGGGTGAGAGGAGGGGAAGGGGCGGGAGTTCTGGGTTCCACATTCCATTCCACTCCCCTCCCCCGCTCCCGGAGCTAAGCTTTTGACGCGGGCCGGCGGGCGCCGGGAGGGGGCGTGGAGGGGAGTCGGGGGCGGTGGAGAGAAGAACGGTTTCCCTAGCGACCGTTTCCTAGGCGACTCCAGGTGGCGCGGGGACACAGCTCAAGGCGAAGGGCCTACTAATGCCCGGGCTAGGGAGGACTGGGCTTCCTCGCGTTCTGGGACGAAGTCTTGGGTGTCTTTAGGGCGAGCAGGGAAGTGCAGGAGAGAAGCAGAAAAGAGAAAATGTGGGGCTAATCGATATCCCATGGCAAGCCTCATTTTGGGAGGTCTGAACTCCATTCGCGGGGGAAGAGGGACCTTTGCCACAGGAAAGCGGGGGTCTGTTTGTCGGGTGCTGCTGCCCAGAACGTCACTAGTTTTGTGCCCAATAGTCATTTAGTTAGTAAGGCTTTTTGCCAGGCTTAAGATCATAAGCTTCTGCCAGCGCCTGGCTTTCACATGTCGGCCTAAATACCAAAGCTTTTGTTACATCATGGAAAGGAATATTCTGTTTTCTTAGGGAAACACCGAGAATAGGAAATTTTACTGATTTCATTAGGGATGGAGTGCCAGTGCAGGAGAATGAACTCCGTTTTGGTTAGAGGAGAGCTTCCGAGATGTCATTAGGACTAAGGGCAATCTCCATCCACTTTGCTGTGTCTTTTACCTTCTCCCTCCCTGAACTGAGCAGTTGGATTCATAGACTGTGGATTCCCCATTACTCAGGGGTGGTGTTGCTTTGCAGACAGCTGGCAGAGAGAGAAGTTGGCTACCATGGAATCACCAGAGGAGCCTGGAGCATCCATGGATGAAAACTACTTTGTGAACTACACTTTTAAAGATAGGTCACACTCCGGCCGTGTGGCTCAGGGCATCATGAAACTGTGTCTGGAGGAAGAGCTCTTTGCTGATGTCACCATCTCAGTGGAAGGCCGGGAGTTTCAGCTCCACCGGCTGGTCCTCTCAGCTCAGAGCTGCTTTTTCCGGTCCATGTTCACTTCGAACCTGAAGGAGGCTCACAACCGAGTGATTGTACTGCAGGATGTCAGCGAATCGGTTTTCCAGCTCCTGGTGGATTATATCTACCACGGGACTGTGAAACTTCGAGCTGAAGAACTACAGGAAATTTATGAGGTGTCAGACATGTATCAGCTGACCTCTCTCTTTGAGGAATGTTCTCGGTTTTTGGCCCGCACAGTGCAGGTGGGGAACTGCCTTCAGGTGATGTGGCTGGCAGACAGGCACAGTGATCCTGAGCTCTACACCTCTGCCAAACACTGTGCCAAGGCCCACCTGGCCCAGCTGCAGAGTACAGAGGAATTTCTCCACCTGCCCCACCATCTACTCACTGATATCATCTCGGGTAAGTTGAGGTGGAGGGGCACATCATACTCAACTAGTTGGGTATGACATTTAGTGGAGATTCTAGTTCAGGAGAAAGGAATCTTCAGGCTTTCTGGTATTAATTTACATTATTATTCCTGGTAGGAATTTAGATCCCTTAGAGACTGAGGTGAGATTTTAGCTGCTGTCATAGGCAGTCCTTTCCAGAGGAAGAACCCTGGAAAAGAAAAGCAGTACTTTGTGATACACAGTTAATCCTTGAACAGTGTGGGGATAAGGATTGCGACCTCCGCATGGTCAAAATCCGTGTATAATTTTGACTCCCCTCAAACTTCACAAATCCCCACTATTGATTGTAAGCATTATCAGTAACGTAAGAAATCAACATATATTTTGTATGTTGTATGTATTATGTACTGTGTTCTTACAATAAAACTAGAAAAAAGCAAATGTTATTCGGAAAATCATAAGGAAGAGAAAATACATTTGCAATACTGTACTGCATTTATTGAAAAAAAATCTGCATGTAAGCGTACCCACACACTTCAAACCCGTGTTTTTTAAGGGTCAACTATATACAAGTATTGAATCAAAAAAAAAAAAAAAAAGCAGTGCTTATCCCCAAAAGGTAGTGAGGAGCTGTTTTGTATATAAATGTTCTCATCTATCCTGCACTTTCCCTGTACCTATGAGACTGATTACCTAAGTAAATTGATGATGAGTTAAAATATTTACATAACAGGGGCACCTGGGTGGCTTAGATGGTTGGGCCTCTGCCTTTGGCTCAGGTCATGATCCTAGGATCCTGGGATTGAGCCCCGAATCGGACTCCCTGCCTGGCGGGAAGCCTGCTTTCCCTCTCCCACTCCTCCTGCTTGTGTTCCTGCTCTCGTGGTCTTTCTTTCTGTCAAATAAATAAATAAAATATTAAAAAAAGATGGGGCTCCTGGGTGGCTCAGTCACTAAGTGTCTGCCTTCGGCTCGGGTTATGATTCCGGGGTCTTGGGATTGAGTCCCACATTAGGCTCCCTGCTCAGCGGGAAGCCTGCTTCTCTGTCTCCCACTCCCCCTACTTGTGTTCCCTCTCTCGCTGTGTCTCTCTGTCAAATAAATAAACAAAATCTTAAAAAAAAAAAAGTTTTGAGAAAAAAAAAGATATCTACATAACAGACATTTTAAGTGAAGAGCCAACTTTAGCTAACAATCCTGACCCTGGGAGTGCCTGGGTGGGTTGATTGATGAGCTTTATTCTCACGGATTCAGCTCAGGTCCTGGTCTTGGTGTTGTAAGATCAAGCCTCATGTGGGGCTCTGCACTCAGCAAAGAGTCAGTCTGCTTGAGATCCTCTCTGCCTCTCCCTTTGCATCCCCCCTCCCCCTGCGCTCTTGCATGCTCTCTCAAATCTTTTTTTAAAAGATTTTATTTATTTTAGAGAGTGCATACGTGAGGGTGCAAATGGGAAGGAGCAGAGGGGGAGGGAGAAGGAGAAAGAATCTGAAGCAGACTCTGCACTAAGCAGAGAGCCCCATGTGGGGCTTGATCTCACGACCATGATATCATGACCTGAACCAAAACCAAGAGTCAGATGCTTAACCAACTGAGCCACCCATGTGCCCAGTAAATAAATCTTTAAAAAACAAACAAAACCAATCCTGACTGTGCAAGTGAGGTAAGCAATTTAGGTTTATTTCTTATACACACACACACACACACACACACACACACACACACAGTGTGATAATCCAACAAAGTGATTCACACTGGCTCTAAATTTCCCTTTTGGGTTATTGGATTGCCATTGACCGTGTCTTTTCTTTGACTCTCACAGATGGAGTTCCATGTTCCCAGAACCCAACAGAGGCAATAGAAGCCTGGATCAATTTCAATAAAGAAGAAAGAGAGGCCTTTGCAGAGTCACTCAGAACTAGCTTGAAGGTAAGGGAAATTTCTCTGTAGAGTTGGGACACCATAATATCTATGCATTCCAGCTATTAATCTGGCCTCTTTGATAGCTGGTGAATGAGTCATCTCTGGCTCAAAGTTAAGCACTGGGGAGGAGGATGTCTGCATGAGCCCAGAAACCACCAGCCTCTGAGCTCCACAAAGTTCCTTGAGAGAACTACTTTCACTATTGCATTATCCTAAGCACCTTTTTTCTAAAGCACCCGCTTGGAATGAAAACAAAAGATTCTCTGCCCCAGCATAAAATGTCTGAGAGAAAGTGACTGGAGGACATCAGGATGACACACAGTAACTTGAGGGTAGTAGGTTAGAGCAGGATTCACATGTGTGGTCCAGAACCTTAAGGGTAGGTGTCTCAGCTGAGCCTTAGCCTAGAACTGATAGATGTCATCTATGATTTTAATTTTGCCAATAGGAGATCGGGGAGAATGTGCACATTTACCTGATCGGCAAAGAGTCATCTCGTACCCACTCGTTGGCTGTGTCCTTACACTGTGCAGAAGATGATTCCATCAGTGTAAGTGGCCAAAACAGCTTGTGCCACCAGATCACTGCAGCCTGTAAGCATGGTGGAGACTTATACGTGGTGGGAGGGTCCATCCCACGGCGCATGTGGAAGTGCAACAATGCCACTGTGGACTGGGAGTGGTGTGCGCCTCTGCCCCGGGACCGGCTCCAGCACACCCTGGTGTCTGTGCCTGGGAAAGATGCTATCTATTCACTGGGTGGCAAGACACTGCAGGATACCCTCTCCAATGCAGTTATCTATTATCGGGTAGGTGATAACGTCTGGACAGAGACAACCCAGCTAGAGGTGGCTGTGTCAGGGGCCGCTGGTGCCAACCTTAACGGGATCATCTACTTACTGGGGGGGGAGGAGAATGACCTGGACTTCTTTACCAAACCTTCCCGACTCATCCAGTGCTTTGACACAGAGACAGACAAATGCCATGTGAAGCCCTATGTTCTGCCCTTCGCAGGTCGCATGCACGCAGCTGTGCATAAGGATCTAGTGTTCATCGTGGCTGAAGGGGACTCCCTGGTGTGCTACAATCCCCTGCTAGACAGCTTTACCCGGCTTTGCCTTCCTGAGGCCTGGAGCTCTGCCCCATCCCTCTGGAAGATCGCCAGCTGTAACGGAAGCATCTATGTTTTTCGGGACCGATATAAAAAGGGGGATGCTAACACCTACAAGCTTGACCCTGCCACATCAGCTGTAACTGTCACCAGAGGCATTAAGGTGCTACTAACTAATTTGCAGTTTGTGTTGGCCTAAGGCTGAAGGGGGAAGAGCAGCAGACTTTTACCCTCCTGTTTTCCAGCACCTATCCATCCAAATTCCAAGTCCTTGGGGCCCTGATCAGAGTACTATGTTATTTTTTGGGCACATGTTAGAAAGGGCAGCACATCAGTCTTTCCTGAACCTATAGGGGTGTTTCATTTGGGGCTTTTTAGACTGCTGCTGCTCAGGTGGCTGCTCCAAGAGTAGGCCATCTGTCCTGGGCTGTCCCCTGGTAATCCTGTGCCTCCCTGCAGATGGCTCTGAGTAAGCCATTTTCTCAGACTATAGACACAGCCGCCTCTCGTTCCCTGATCAATGTCAAGTAGAAGCACCGCTGCTCCCAGGACAAAAGGAAAGATGCCCCCATCTTCCTTTTTTCTATAACCTGCTAAGTGGCTAATTGGTAATTTTCCCACAAAGAATTAAGTGTTAGAGTTTTCCTTCAGGCTTTGGTTGGAAGAATGGTTTAAGCTGAAGGTGTCCTTCACCAGCAAGCGCCAACTCTAGAATTCAGGACACTACATCTCGTGTTTTCTCACCTCTCTCTCAGGAAATCAACACTTTGGGATTTTGTTTGGTTGGTTTTTTTTGGGGGGGGTCTTTTTTTTTCCCCAAGATTTAAAAAATTTATTTGACAGGGAACACAAGTGGGGGTAGTAGGAGAGGGAGAAGCAGGCTTCCCGCTGAGCAGGGAGCTGGATGTGGGGCTTGATCCCAGGACCTGGAAATCATGACCCGAGCTGAAGGCAGACACTTAACGACTGAGCCACCCAGGCGCCCCTGGAGTTTTTCTTTTTTTCCTCAATATACGTGCTATTTATTTTTTTTCCTTAGACTGTATTGTTTCAGGGGTACAGGTCTGCGATTCATCAGTCTTATACAATACCCAGTTCTCACCACAACACATACCCTCCCCAGTGTCCATCACCCAGTCACCCCATTCCCCCACTCCCTCCCTTCCAGCAACCCTGCTTATTTCCTAAGATTAAGAGTCTTTTATGGTTTGTCTCCCTCTCTGATGTCATCTTGTTTCATTTTTTCCTCTCTTCCCCTATGATCCTCTGCTTTGTTTCTTAAATTCTGCCTATCAGTGAGGTCATATAATTGTCTTTCTCTGATTGACTTATTTCGCTTAGCAGAATACCCTCTAGTTCCATCCATGTCTTTGCAAATGGCAAGATTTCAGGTTTTTTTCATGGCTACGTAATATTCCACTGTATGTGTATGTGTGTATATATATACCATATTATCTTTATCCATTCATTTGTCGATGGACATCTGGGCTCTTTCCATAGTTTGGCTATTGTGGACATTAATGCTATAAACATTGGGGTGCAGGTGCCCCTTCAAATCACCACATTGGTATCTTTGGGATAAATACCCAGTGAATACTTTGGGTTTTTTGCTCTTGTTTTTGTTTTCAAGATTTCTTTTTATTTATTAGAGAGAGAGAGAGAGAGAGAGAGAGAACTAGTAGGGGAGGGGCAGAGGGAAATGCAGACTCCCCACCAAGCAGGGAGCCCAGTGTAGGACTTGATCCTAGGACCTGGGATCATGACTTGAGCCGAAGACAGATGCTCAACCGACTGAGCCACCCAGGCGCCTAACACTTTGGTTTTATTTTTTATTTACTCCAAGGAGTAAGCCAGAAAGAAATAGTATTATTTCTGATTAATAGCAGAAACTTTTTTCAAATTTAAGTATATAAGATCTTTACTCTTTTAAAAGCCCTAAGGTAAGCCAAGAGCTAGGAACTCTTCGTACAAATAAAAGTTTTGGAAGGGATATGTGTGTGTGTTTTGAATTCTGAAGGAGTGACTTCCTAAGGTAAACAGATTATATACCCGCCACAGGTACAGGATTGGATCCTGTACTTCCTTTTCTACATACAGGATCACTGCTCCAAAAGGGGAAGAGAGCCCATGGGGCCAGTGAATTGGGGTCTGACAACTGAGCTGAGTATTTCTCCTCTTTTCCCAGTGTTAAATGTTTCTGAGTTGTGCTAAATATCATTAGCCAGAGTGTTAGATACACAATAGATTTCTTTGACCCTATTTAAGAAAACAAGGACCCTCGTCCCATATCCCCAGAACCAGTGAATTGAAGCCACACTAAATCTCTCTAGACACACAACAGTGTTACGTCAGGAAAGTGAAACAAGACAAAGGGAGCAAAATTATCCATTAATTAGCACACTTCTGCTACGTCAAGTCTGGGCTTAAGTCCCCTTGGTCCTGTTAAAATTAGTTGATTCTGTAGCAAGCAGGGTTGTCTTGAGTTCTTTCTAATCTGTATATTTCACGTCTGTGATGTATGACCAGTCTTATCCTTTGCTGCCCCTGCAGTAATCTCCTTGTGGAACTCTTTGAGAACTTCCAACTGGCCAGATCTGATGTGGATGTGTGACCGGATCTTGGTGATGGCTCTTACAGCCTCCTCTGGACTCCAGTTGTACACCTGAAGTACAGGATTGGGAAATCAGAGAAAGAAAGGAGCAGGTGTTAAGGTGTCCTTGACCTAATAACAGGTGCTAATGGACTCTCAGAATTTCATTATTTTAAAAACTTCATTTTGAGGGGGATTTAAAAAACATGTCCCAAATGTTATAAATGGGGGTGGGTATTATAACCCCTTCAGTCAACCAATCCCACAATACTTCGCAATAGGCTGAGGGAACAAGTCAGTCTTTCTACCTAATTCTTGCTCTGCCAAACCCTGGAAAAACAAGGTTGAACATGCAAAGCTGAGATCCTAATTCAAGCCTGCATGGGCCTATTAGATGTCCTCTGGGAGCTGGGCTGTTGGTTGTGAGTTTCCTGGAAAGAGTATATGGTAGATGTTTTTATCCAACTTGCCACCTCGGCTAGGAAAACAGCACTCTTTAGCTTTAAGTAGGAGGGTTATTTCTGTGTCGTCAGGTTTAGAACTCAATAAAACCGAGAAACTACAGATTTCAAGCCCAGCTGGGTCAATTCTCACTAAATCCAAACTATCCTCCTGAGCACCCATTTCCAGTAAATGGAGTCCTAATGATCAAAGCTTTAATACTGTTAAATCACATACTTTCCAGTCCAAAGTAACTCAAAGCCAGGCTGTTATCTCTACATTTCCTTTTTCCTTAAACTATCCACATAACTTAGTAAAATGCTCTACAGGGGCCAGACAGGTAACAAAAATGAGTCAAGTTGGGAGTTGTGTAACAGAGTAAGGGACTACAGAGTATTTGCTTATAAGTATTCTTAAAAGCCTCACAACTGCTGTTCATAAAGTAATAGACAAAAGTTCATTGGATCCTCTGTTTCTAGAAACTAATATCTGGAACTTTATTCTGAAATACTTTAAGAAATCTTGAGTCCTACAGAGCTGTAAGTGACTAGCACTATTATCTATAGTACTAGATCTTCTGACATGCTATTTATAAGAAGTGCTTTTATTTTAGCCTTTTTCTGGTGTTAACATCCTTTGCAACTTCATTTTTTGAGTATCTGTTGTAGGTAGGTCAATGCTTGACATACTTTCTCATTCAAGCTTCATGACACATTTAGTTTGAGGATCGGAGAGGGGAAGCCACTTTTGCCTCAGGTCACGCAGCTATTAGGTGGCAAAGCCAGAGATCAGCCTATCTGCAAGCTTCAGGTGCTTTCCACCTCCCAACAGTCTGAAACTGGGGACATGGCTCCTGCCACCAAGGCCTTCTAGTAGACCATGTTACTGAAGTTCTAGAAATATGCTGTAAATAGACCAGTCCAGAAAGACCTTTCCTACCTGAATCAGATATGCTGCCACCATAGTGGCACTTCTGGAGCGCCCAGCCTTACAATGCACATAGACAGACTGGCCCAGCGCCTGGTACTTGAGAGCAAACTGGACTCCTTTCTGGAGGTTAGCCAAGGTTGGAACTCCAGTCATGTCTACTGTGCTAAGCCGCAGCTGCTCAACTCCTGCGTTCCTCCATTCCTGGAACCAGGTCCGCCAGCATAAAAGAATGAAAAAAGCCCAACATGAGTGGTATGAATACAGGCTACCAAGAGACAACAAAACAACAAGGAAGCTTAAGGTTTACTACAATGTGAATATACTGCTTACTATTTTCTAAACAAGGAACTTCTTACAGAGATGTCTTTAAAATGGCTGACCTGGGGCACCTAAGTGGCTCAGTTGGTTAAGCATCTGCCTTTGGCTCAGGTCATGATCCCAGAGTCCTGGGATTGAGTCCCACATTGGGCTTCCTGCTCTGTGGGAGCCTGCTTCTCCCTCTCCCTACCACTCCCCCTGCCTGTACTCTCTCTCTGTGTCAAATAAATAAATAAAATCTTAAAAAAAAAAAAAAAAGGCTGACCTGCATGGTTGGTCTTTCATCAAACAACAGCTATGCTACTGAGTTAGAGAATTATGTTCAAGATTTAAAATGTTCTTGGGGCGCCTGGGTGGCTCAGTCGTTAAGCATCTGCCTTCAGCTCAGGTCATGATCCCAGGATCCTGGGATCGAGCCCCACATCGGGATCCCTGCTCAGCGGGAAGCCTGCTTCTCCCTCTCCCACTCTCCCTGCTTGTGTTCCCTCTCTTGCTGTCTCTATCAAATAAATAAATAAAATCTTAAAAAAAAAAAAAAAAGATTTAAAATGTTCTTAAAGTACCTTTGGGTATTTGAATCTTTAGCTGCATAATATTAGCTGTATAAAATTCATCTACAAAAGTTGTATAACTGTTTTTGCATAATCTTGGCACCGGTGCAATGACCGAACTGCAGGGTTGGACTACTATATTTTGCAAGAGCTTTTTATTTCTCTGTAAGTCTCTTCTTTGCCACATTTTTTTGAGAGAGTACATGCTGGAAAGTAGAGTTACCATTTTAAAATTCAAACAACACACCTACCTTTGTTAGTACATTATCACTTCAGAAAAAAAGAATAAGCAATAGATGAAATAAGGCCTCTGGCGTATCAAGCAATTTTTTTTCCTTAAGATTCCAGATAAGGTGGTACCTGTCTGACCTTGCAACTTTTGATCTGGTTCTAAGTTCAAGTCCCACCTTGGGCTTAGATTACTTAAAAAGTAAAATCTTAGGGGGAAAAAAAAAAAAGACTCCAGATAGGCTCCAGCTAATCTGTTAAGCTGTTTAGTTGGAACCAAAGACTTTATGACTGAGTGAAGGTCAATATTTTATACTGCTCATGAAATTAACAAAAAACAGCAGGTTTGCAGCATGGGGCTTTGCATCAATTATGCCAGAAATACCTAGGGAGTTTGCTAAATACTCGATTCCTGGACCCCACCCTAAAGTTCCTAAGTCAGAATTTCTAGGGGGTTGTACCTAGAAATCTGCTATTTTAACAAGACTGCTCGATAATATTTATGCTTATTAAAATGTGAGAACCACTGCCATGTAGATTTCTCTAGGCTAGTTGGGTAATATAGCTGCATCGAACAGGTGTCAATGTCTCAGACCCAAAGATTTTTTGTGACTCGTACACCACAGGACTGATCACACAAAGGAACATTTAACATTTTGGCTAATAATTCCTGAGGCCTTGTAGCAAAGTACTCTGGGCAGTCCAAGGAACTGTTACCCATTTCTTAAAAATGTATGTCATCACTAATGAATATAATTTAAACTTTTTTTTAGATTTTATTTATTTATTTAGTTGACAGATCACAAGTAGGCAGGGAGGCAGGCAGAGAGAGGGGGAAGCAGGCTCCCTGCTGAGCAGACAGCCCCATGCGGGGCTGGATCCCAGGACCCTGAGATTATGACCTGAGCTGAAAGGCAGAGGTTTAACCCACTGAGCCACCCAGGCATCCCATTAATGAATATATTTTAAATATGAGTCCATTTCTAAGGTTACAAAAAAAAAAAAACAAAAAACACCTATGGGTTGAAATAATAGCACCTTCATCAGGTTGTATCAGTAAACAAGAAAGATGATTGTGTAGTGCTAATAGATGTCAACATGATAAAGATAGGGCAACACCTTTGTTTATTTATTTGATGTGGGGAGGGGAGGGAGAGAGACAATCTTAAGCAGGCTTCACACCCAAAAAGGAGCCAGAGGTGGGGCTGATTTTAAGACCCTAAGACCATGACCTGAGCCAAAATCAAGAGTCCCATGCTTAACGGAGTGAGCCACCCAGGCGTCGCAGGGCAACGTCTTTATATAAAGATAGTGCGAAGTCTAATAACCATTGTGGAGAGTTCCACAAACAGGCACTGAAACTTAATGAAAATTATGTTTTAGCTCTGAACTCTGTTATGACAATACTTTGGAGTTCCACTTTATGGTTAACATATGAATAAAAATTCCCTCAAATTAATGCCAAATGAAGCCTATGCAATTTTTCAGGGGGTGGTTTTATGATAAATTACTCTTGGGGATTTGGGGGGGTGGCTTTTCTTCTTAGAGTTTATAGGGTCTTCATCTTGAATGCCTAAGGCAATGCTTGATGATGTGCTCAATAAGTGTTGAATGAATGAAATCAAGCCATAGAAAAATTGCCTTTCGATTTGGTTACTGACTCGAGTTAACGGAAATTAAGAATATATTTGTGCACAACGGAGTAGGCAGACTTTGTCAATGCTACTTTTAAATGCCTTTCACATCGGTTTCTCTTTCATAATTAGTTTCTACCTCCAGCGAAGCCATTTAAGTTTAGAGGGCGGACCCTCCTCCTGAAGAGGCGGAAAAAGCCTGCGGGCACGTGTCTCTGGGGCACGGTCACCTGCAGCTCGCTCTCCACCAACTTCGCCCACCCCGCTCCCCCAGGCCCAGCCAGGGTGGCGGGCGGGGTTGGCGGGCGCGGTTGGCGGGCGCCCCTGCCCTTGCCCCCTGGCGCGCTCCTAGCCCCTCACCTTTGAGGAGTTACACAGGAACCGCGTCTCATACTCCTCGTTCATGGTGATGACCCCGCGCACGTTCTCGTCCTGTACCAGCTGCCGAGGCAAAGAGGGGGCTCAGACAGGGCCGCTGAGGAGCGGGCGGCGCTCGCCGGCTCCCAGTCCCGCCGCGGCCCGGCCGCCCGGCCTCCCGGCCCGGCTCCCCCGCCGCGGCTCACCCGGCGCGTCATGCTCCGCAGGGGCAGCGCCCCCAGCAGCACCGTGGGGTCAATGCGGTGGTACCACTCGCGGTGCGCCCGGCCCGGCACTTTCCCACGGAACACGGTGTACAACAGCGTCGGGTAGAAGAGCACCCGGGCCAGGCCGGCTTCCAGGAGCGCGCCGGCCGCCATCCCGCCCCAGCCCGCCTGGCGCAGCCGCGACCTGCCCACGCCTAGGCTCGAGGTCAGCGGCCGCGAGGGGAGCCCTGAGGACGATGGGGACGGGGGCGGCGAGTCGTCTACCGCCTCCCGCGAAGGCGACGCGGTCGGCGTGGGCCTCTCGGGCGCCGAGACTCCGGGCCCGGCCTCCTTGCGCTCGGCGGGAGAGCCGGGCCCCCCCCCGCCGGCCTCCATGGCTCCGGAGGAGGGGCCGCCGGCCTGTGGGAGGGACCAGGGATTTCTGGGCGCGAGGCCTGCGACTCTACCACGTGTGAAACAGGGTCCCTTGCCCGTGGCCGGCGGCCTCCCTCCTGAGGGAGGGGACTGGGACCCCAGGTGAGGGGGCGTTCTGACCCCGCAGGGGAACCGGCCACCGGCCGAGGAAGAGCGGGCCCTGGCCAGATGGAAGGGGCTGCGACCGCAGGTGAGGGTGTGACCCCACCAAAAGAAAGAGCAGCCCAGGAAGAGACTCTGCGGTCGGGGCAGCACTGAAGGGGAGAGTTGAAGAAGGGGCTTTAAGCTTTTAGCCCGGGCGGGGGTGGGGGCTCGGCGGAGAGGGTTGGAGGGGCACGTGGGCTGATACGGCCCTCCTCCCACCCTCCCATCCGCCAGAACTCCTTGCTCCCTCCTCCTGCCCAAACCCCAGAATATGTGTGTGTGTATGATGAAAAAATACATAAATATAATATCTAACAATTATGAAAATATATTGAAGTATTGTGATAAGCTTAAATGTAAAAACCACACCCTACAGAGAGGTAAGAGGAATGGTTGTGATGCCCCTTATTTACGTTTAAGTGGAAAATGGTTCTGGTGCTATTTTATTTTATTTTAAAGATTTTATTTATTTATTTGACAGACGGAGATCACAAGTAGGCAGAGAGGCAGGCAGAGAGAGAGAGAGGAGGAAGCAGGCTCCCTGCTGAGCAGAGAGCCCGACATGGGGCTCGATCCGAGGACCCTGGGATTATGACCCGATCGGAAGGCAAAGCCCCTCTGGTGCTATTTTAAAAAGGTTTCTTTTCTTCTTGTAGAAGTAATACATACCTGTGGTGCCCAGCTGGCCTAGTGGGTGGAGCATGCAACTCTTGATCTCTGAGTTGTGAGTTCAAGCCCCACATGGGGGTTAGAGTTTACTTAAGAAAACAAGAAAAAAGTCATACGTACTTCTAGCAATTGGAAAATACAGTAAAGTAGAATTTAATTATCCATAATCTTACCACCTCAGATGCATTTTTTCCTCTAATTTCCTATATGTACCACTAGAAAACTTTTGTAACAGCTTTGTTGAGATATAACTTACCCAGTCGTCCTATACTATCATTAATTACCCATTCTTCTGTGATGGAAATTTACGTTGTTTTTGTTTTTTTTTTTTTTAACTGATTAAGTGGTTTCAGCTTTTTTTTTTTTTTTAAACAAGGAGTTCAGTAGCTTTTTTGTTTTTTTGTTTTTTAAAACAAGGAATTGCAGACTCCTGGATGGCTCTGTCAGTTAAGCGTCTGCCTTCTGCTCAGGTCATGATCCCAGAGTCCTAAAATTGAGACCCGTGTTGGTCTCCCTGCTCAGTGGGGAGCCTGCTTCTCCCTGTCCCATTCCCTCTACCTCTGCCTCTCTCTCGTGAATAAATAAATAATCTAAACAAAGAAATAAAAAAAAAAAAAACAAGGAGTTGGGGTGCCTGAGTGGCTCAGTCGGTTGAGCATCTGCCTTTGGCTGTGGTCCTATCTGAGGGTCCTGGGATCAGGACCACATCCGGCTCCCTGCTCAGCGGGGAGTCTGCTTCTCCCTCTCATTCTGCCTCCTCCCTCATGCTCTGTCTCTTTCTCTTAAAAAATAAATAAAACCTTTTTTTTTTTTTTTAGATTTTATTTATTTGACATAGAGACACAGCAAGAGAGAGAACTACGAGCAGGAGGAGTGGTAGAGGGAGAAGCAGGCTTCCTCCTGAGCAGGGAGCCTGCTACGGGGCTCTATCCCAGGACCGTGGCATCATGACCTGAGTTGAAGGCAGACACTTAAGGATTGAGCCACCTAGGCTCCCCAATAGATAAAATATTTTTAAAAAATTAAAAAATAAACAAGGAGTTTAGTGTGTTTTTTGTATTTTTTTTTTAATTTCAGCTTTTATGCAGATACTTTATTGTCACTCCCTCTACCCTGGTTTTGCTTTGTAGTTTCTCATTATAATAACATGTTTATAAAAAAATGCAAACACTTCAAAATGATATATAAAAAGTGAGGGTTTCCAGTACTGGAGATAATTGTTTCAGTTAGATGTATGTTCCCCCAGGGATTTTGTTTTTTTCTTTTTAGAGACTGTCCACCAAAATTCTTTGTCCACTTCTCTTACAATATCTGAGCTGTCATATGCTCAGTGTCCCTTGCAGTAAGAGGGGATACAAGACTCAGTCGCCTCCAATGGAATGTGAGACGAAGTGATGTGTGCGCCAGCATCAAGACCAACAGGCCCAGTCCGTAACTCCTCCACAAGTCTCCTTCACACTCTTTTTCTCCTCTTGGGGGCTGGAGTAGTGATGAGGGCGGCTGGAATCATCTCAGCAGGAATGAGTTCTATGTGGCAGAGTCCTGATTAATCTGGGTTACTAAGGGTCCCTGGGTCAGTTAAGCATCTGCCTTCAGCTTGGGTCATGATCCAGAGGTCCTGGGATGGAGCCCTGGGTAGGGCTCCCTACTCAGCAGGGAGTCTGCTTCTCCCTCTCCCTTTCCTCCTTCTCCCACCCCCCACTTGTGCTCTCTCTCTCTCATTCTCTCTGAAATAAATAAATAAAATCCTTTTTTAAAATAGTAAATTAATTTGGGGTGCCTGGTTGCCTCAGTCATTAAGCGTCTGCCTTCAGCTCAGGTAATGATCTCAGGGTCCTGGGATCCAGCCCTGCATCAGTCTTCCTGCTCAGTGGGAAGCCTGTATCTCCCTCTTCCAATCCCCTGCTTGTGTTCCCTCTCTCTCTGTGTCTCTCCTGCCAAATAAACAAAATCTTTAAAAAAAAGTAAATTAATTAAAAAAAAAAACCCACAAAACTCCCCATACCACCCTTCCTCCAGCCTCTGGTAACCACTACTTTTTTCCCCTTTGTCTCTCTCTCTCTCTCTCTCTCTCTCTCTCTCTTTTTTTTTTTACATTTTTTAATCTCATTTTTAATCTCTTTTTCTTTCTTTCTTTACTGAATTATAATATACATATAGTGTTGTATTAGTTACAGATGTACAATATAATGGTTAACTCTTTTTGGGGTGCCTGGGTGGCACAGTCACTTAAGTGTCTGCCTTTGGCTCAGATCATGATCCCAGGGCCCTGGGACCAAGCCCCGAATTGGACTCCCTGCTCGGTGGGGAGAATGCTTCTCCCTCTGCCTGCTGCTCCCCCTGTTTTTGTTCTCTCTGTCTTTGACAAATAAATAAAAATCTTTAAAAGAAATAAACAACCCTTTTTTATGATTCAACAAATATTTTTTTAAGATGTTATTTATTTATTTGATAGAAATCACAAGTAGGCAGAGAGACAGGCAGAGAGAGAGGAGGAAGCAGGCTCCCTGCGAAGCAGAGAGCCTGATGCGGGGCTCCATCCCAGGACCCTGGGATCATGACCTGAGCCGAAGGCAGAGCCTTTAACCCACTGAGCCACCCAGGCGCCCCAACAAATATTTTTTAAAAATTTTATTCTTAAGTAATCTCTAGAGCTGATATGGGGCTGGAGCTCACAACCCTGACATGAAGAGTCTCATGCTCTACTGACTGAGCCAGCCAGGCACCTCTCATCATCACTCTTAATCCCCTCTATCCTCACTTCTCTCCACCCACCTTTCCTCTGGCAACCACCAGTGTGTTCTTTTTATTTAAGAGTCTGGGGGGTTTTTTTGGTCTGTTTTTCCTTTGTTCATTTATTTTGTTGCTTAAATTCCACATCTGAGTGAAATCATATGGTATTTGTCTTTCTCTGACATATTTCACTTAGCACTATATCCTCTAGGTCCATCCATGCTGTGGTAGCTGGTAAGATCTCATTCTTTTTTATGGTCAGATAATATCCCAATATATATGCCTCATCTTCTTTGTCCATTTATCTATGGATGGACACTTGAGTTGCTTCCATATCTTGGGTATTGTAAATAATGCTGCAATAAACATAGGGGTGCATGTATCTTTTCAAATTAGTGTTTTCATTTACTTTGGGTGAATACCCAGTAGTGGAATTACTGGATCGTGTGGTGACCCTTATTTTTATTTTTTTGAGGAACTTCCATGCTGTTTTCCAAAGAGACGGCACCAACTGGCATACAACAGTGCATGAGGGTTCCTTTTCCTTGCCAACACTCGCTGTTTCTTATGTTTTTTATTTTAGCCATTTTGACAGGGGTGAGGTGATATCTCACTCTGGTTTTGATTTGCATTTCCCTGATGATGAGTGATGTTGATATCTTTTCATGTTCGTTAGCTGCCACCATTCTACTTTCTGTTATTGTAATCTTAACTACTCTAGATACCGCATATAAGTGAAATCACATACCATTTGTCCTTTTGTGACTGGATTATTTCACTTAAGATAATATCCTCAAAGTTCATCCGTGTTGTGCCAGGTGTCAGAAAAGTTCATCCGTGTTGTGCCAGGTGTCAGAATTTGCTTCCTTTTTTTTTTTTTTTTAAGATTTTATTTATGTATTTGACAGAGATCACAAGTAGGCAAAGAGGCAGGCAGAGAGAGAGGGGAAGCAGCCTCCCTGCGAAGCAGAGAGCCTGATGCGGGGCTCCATCCCAGGACCCTGGGATCATGACCTGAGCTGAAGGCAGAGGCTTAACCCACTGAGCCACCCAGGTGCCCCATAATTTGCTTCCGTTTTAAGGCTGAATAATAGTCCCCTGTGTGTGTACACACACACACACACACACACACTCCCCCCTGTTGGGTATAGAGATGATTTAAATAAATAACTAAAAAAAAAATGGGTTGGGCAGCACCTAACCCAGGTGTCCATCAGTGGATGAATGGATAGGCAACGTCAGTTTATCTGTTGAAGTAATGTCTCTGCCAAACGGAGTCTCAAACTCACAACCCCGAGTTCAAGAGTTGTAGGCTCCTCTGACTGAGCCAGCCAAGCACCCCTAGATGCCCAAATCTTAACTAGCTTGGGCAACATGGATGATCTACTGACTCATATACAAACCTCAGAAAGGGCAAATAGCAACAATCCAGGGACTCAAATCCCATCAGAAATTCGTATCTCTCACTAGTCCTTCCCAGGCCCACATCTTCCCATATTTACCGCCTACAAAAAAACTAACCCCCTTCCCTCAGTTATTAACATGGAAGATTTGAATATATATATGTATTTCTTTAAAACAAAAATGGGAATTTTGTAACTTGCTTTTTAGTACTTAACTGTGTGTTTTTAACATCTTTCCGTGGCAGCTTATATATTTTTTCTTTTTTAAGGATTTTATTTCTATGTAATCTCTACACCCAGCATGGGGCTTGAACTCACAACCCTGAGATCAAGAGTCACATGCTCCACCAACTGAGCCAGCCAGGTGCCCCTATATAGCTTTCTAAAAGATTTTGATAGACCCATGTGTAATGATTGTACTACCATTTTTTCATTTCTCAAAGTTATAAACTAGTTATAGAATATTTACTTTAAAAACAGCATTTTACAGGGGTGCCTGGGTGGCTCAGTGGGTTAAAGCCTCTGCCTTTGGCTCAGGTCATGGTCCCAGGGTCCTGGGATGGAGCCCCGCATCAGGCTCTCTGCTCCGCAGGTAGCCTGCTTCCCCTTCTCTTTTTGCCTGCCTCTCTGCCTACTTGTGATCTCTGTCTGTCAAATAAATAAAATCTTAAAAAAAAATAAAAATAAAAAAATAGAAACAGCATTTTACAAACATTATATATATATATATATATACACACATATGTATATATATGTAAGTGATTTTTTTTTAATATTTTATTTATTTATTTGACAGAGATCACAAGTAGGCAGAGAGGCAGGCAGAGAGAGCGGAGGAAACAGGCTCCCCTCGGAGCAGAGAGCCTGATGTGGGGCTTGATCCCAGGACCCTGGGATCATGACCTGAGCTGAAGGCAGAGGCTTAACCCACTGAGCCACCCAGGCGCCCCTGTAAGCGATTTATTTTTTTAAGAGTTTATTCATTTGATAGAGACACAGTGAGAGAGGGAACACAAGCAAGGGTAGTGAGAGAGGGAGAAACAGGCTTCCTGCTGAGCAGGGAGCCCAATGTGGGGCTCAATCCCAGGACTCTGGGATCATGACCTGAGCTGAAGGCAGAGGATTAACCCACTGAGCCACCCAGGCGCCCCTATATAAGTGATTTAAATTAAAACTCTAAGATACATAGTTTCAGGTAGGTATTATTGCTATCTATACTTTCACTCCGTTTATTAATCTGCTTCAAGTTCATAAATTTACCATGAGGTACAGAGCCCAACCAGGATGGGACAGAATGTGTCCCAAGTTAGAAGGGGAGTGCATGTCCCCTCAGCAACTTCTCTCATAGAGCGCCAGTGCTCCCTTGTACAATTAAAGTTTTCTTCCCGCATATCTGGATGGGACCTTCTGGCTCCTTTGGCTGTGGCTGGTTTTGTCTCCTGATTCTTACAGGCATGCTACTTTGTTGCCTAGGACATTGATCCGAGCTTCCTGGCCTCTCTCCATTAGGCCCCTTCCAAGCCCCTCTGCTACATATGCCTGAGATTCAGGAAAGCTGACCCATTGGAATGCTGGGAACACTTACTTACAGGTGGAACCTCCATGCCAGCATACACTATCCTGAATCCTACTGCAGAAATTGCTTTCCTTCCGGGTCTGGTGAATCCTAGATCATGGCCAACAAGCAGATGTTCGAAGTGGCTTTTTCTGAGACTTCCTCCCCAAGAGGGAGCCATCTGGCCACTTGCTTTTTATCACATTTCTAATAGCTGCTCCATTTCCTCAAGGGCTGTTGTAAAATCATTTACTTGACAGTTACATAAAATCTGCCGTTCTGTGAACCGGGCCCTCTCTTCTTTCATCTTCAACTTTACTTTCAGGGCCTGGAACTCCTTCATCTGTATTTTGGCTGTTTCTTTAAAAAGCTTCAGCTCACCTTACAAAGTTTCTAACAACACCATAGAGGCCACGGGATCATGCGGATTTTTGCTGTGATGCCAGGGTCTCTCACTCACTGCTTGAAACTGTGTTGGCGCCTTTGCCCAGCTGTCCGCCAGCAACATTCCCAGCAGCCCCACCTATTGGGTCACGTCTTTCCGTCTTTCCGTTCTTCTGGAGTTTCAGTCAGCTTCTGGGGCAACTGCTCCTGGATAGCCTGGAGGTGGTTCCTATCCTCAAGCTCCTCCTCTGATTCTGCTTTACTCATTGGTTTGCAACTCTTTCTGACCTTCCTCCTGATGGCAGTGTCTGCGGTTTCTACCTGTCCATTCTCTTGCTTCAGTTTGATGATTTTCGTTTTAAAGATTTTATTTGAGAGAGAGCAAGAACAGAGCTGAGCCAGACCGGGGGCTCTGTCCCAGGACCCCAAGATCATGACCGGAGCTGAAGTCAGACACCCCTCAGTTTGATGATTTTTGTACCATCATTCTTTGAACCTCCTGAATGAAGAAGTCTGGAAATATTGACTTCTTTGGACTTCACAGATAAAAGCCTCCGAGAAGTGGTTCACATTTGGGGGTGGGGGGCGGGCCGCCCCTGAGCACGGAGGGAGGCTGCAGTGTATACACTATCTTACCATGCAGGTCATTGTATAGGTCACACTGGCTGTCCCCAGGTGCCTGCTGCTCCTGCCCACTGCTCTGGTTGCTCCGGATTCAAAAGACACTCTCCACAGCAGCTACTGGATACAGCATTTCCATAACTATTTCCCTATTGATGGATGGGGAACCCAATTGGATAGCACCTTTTTTTTTTTTTAACCAATTAGAAATATAGTCAGTTCCATGAGGGCAGGGACCTTGTCTATTGCATTCATGCCTATAACCCCATTGTCTAGCCCAGTGCCTGACTAGTTGGCACTCAATAAATACTAGTTGGCCAAGTCAAAGAATGATGCAGGAAAAGCATTGTATATGCTTCACACACTTATGTTTCTGAAGGAAACATTTCTAGAAATACACTGGCTATATTAAGGGATATGTGCATCTTTTTAAGGGGGTCACAGGAAATTTTTTATAGTTTTCTTGAGTATAATTGACATACACTAAACTACATGTATTTAAAGTATACACTTTAGGGTTACCTGGCTGGCTCAGTCGGTGGAGCAAGTGACTCTTGATCTCAGGGCTGTGAGTTCTGGACCCATGCTAGGCGTAGATTACTTTAAAAATTAAATCTTTTGGGGCACCTGGGTGGCTCAGTGGGTTAATGCCTCTGCCTTTGGCTCAGGTCATGGTCCTGGAGTCCTGGGCTTTCTGCTCGGCAGGGAGCCTTCTTCCCTTCCTCTCTCTCTGCCTGCCTCTCTGCCTGCTTGTGATCTCTATCAAATAAATAAATAAATAAATAAATCTTTTAAAAAATAAAAAATAAATAATAAAAATTAAATCTTTTTAAAAAAGTAAGTGATTTATTTATTTTTATTTATTTTTTTAAGATTTTATTTACTTAATTGAGACAGAGAGAACCTGTGAACATGGGCAGGGGGAGGGGCAGAGGGAGAGGGAGAAGGAGAAGGAGACTCCCTGCTGAGTAGGGAGCCTGAGGTGGGACTCAGTCCCAGGACCCAGGGATCATGACCCCAGCCGAGGATAGAAGCTTAACCAACTGGGCCACTGAGGTGCTCCAAATCTTTTTTATTTTTTAAAATAAAGTATGTACTTTAATACATTTTGATATATGTATGTACTTGTGAAAACATCACCATAATGAAGATAATAGAATGTATCCATTACCTCCAAATAAGAGTTCTCGCTTTCCTTTGTAACCCCTTCTTCCCATAACTCTTTATTCCCTTACCCTATTCCTCAGCAACCACTGATCTATTATAGATTAATTAGCATTTTCTAGAGTTTTATATAAATAGATATGAATGTTTTCAATTTTAATGATTGTTTCCTTCCTATATGGCTGTATGTATACACACCGAGAGTGCCTAATGTTCACAACTCCATCATCTTTTAAAAGTTATTTAATTTATCTCGCATTTGACAGTCCAAAAAATCCACATTGTTTTAATTTTAATATCTTTATTTGTTAGATTGAACATTTTTTGTTTATTGGCCATTTGTATTCTTTCTGTGAATTGTATATTTATTTCCTTGTCCATTTGTCTAATGGGTTGTTTGTTGTTATTCTTCCTGGCCATAGAAAACACACAAATTCCAAGTGTAAGGTGTGATAAATTTCACATATTTATACATCCATGAGACCATCACTCAGTCGAAGATGTAACACATTCCAATATTCCAGAAAGTTCGCTCATACTCCCTTTAGTTCATAGTCAATCCCCACTTCCTGGCAAAGATTACCTCTATCCTGACATTTCTTTTTATTTTTACCTCTTCTCAAACTTCAATTAAATAGACGTGTGCAATATGTGCTTTTTTCTTTTCTTTTTTTAAACTATCTTTTTTTTTTTTTAAGATTTTATTTATTTATTTGACAGGCAGACAGAGATCACAAGTAGGCAGAGAGGCAGACAGAGAGAGGGGGAAGCAGGCTCCCTGCTGAACAGAGAGCCCGATGCAGGGCTCGATCCCAGGACCCCGGGATCATGACCTGAGCTGAAGACAGAGGCTTTAACCCACTGAACCACCCAGGCGCCCCTGTGCTTTTTTTTTCTGACTTGTTTTACTTAATAGTATGTCTATGGGACTCATCCATAGTAGCAGTTTCTTCCTTGTCCTTGCTATATAAATAGTCTGCTATAAATATATTGCACAATTTATCTACCGTTTCGAGTTTGGGTTATTTGGCGGGGGGCAGGTTATTATTAATAAAAGTGCTACAAACAATTCTTTTGGTAAAAAAAAAATGTACTAATTTCTGTTGGGAATGGAATTACTGCATCACAGGGTACATACAAGTCCATTTAATTGTTTGGGTTTAGAAGATACAGTCAAACAGTCTTCCAAAGTGGTTGTACTGTTTTTATTCCAACTACCAATATGAGAGTTCAAAAAAAAAAGCTTCAGGGCACCTGACTTACTCAATTGGTGGAGCATGTGATTCTTAATCTCAGGGTCATAAATTCAAGCCTTTTCAAGCCTTGGTGTGGAGCCTACTGGAAAGAAAAGAAAGAAAGAAAGAAAGAAGGAAGAAAAAAGAAAGCAAGCTTCACTGCAAATCTCAGTGGGAAAAGATGGTCTTTCTAAATGGTAATGGATCAGCTGGATATCTACAGAGAAAGACAAAAGAAAAGAACCCTGACCCTCCTCTCAAACCATACACAAAAACAGTAGATGGATCTTAGTGTGAAAGATTAAACCAATAAAGGAGAAAATTTTCATGACCTGGGTAAACAAAAATCTCTCAAACAGAACACAGCAATCACCAACCATAAAATAAGGACCAAAAAACAGGACCTTGAAAAAAATGGAACAAAACAAAACAAAAAACAAGGCCTTATTAAAATTAAAAATATTTTTCATCAAAAGAAACCATTAAGAGGGGCGCCTGGGTGGCTCAGTGGGTTAAAGCTTCAGCCTTCAGCACAGGTCTTGATTCCAGGGTCTTGGGATGGAGCCCCACATCAGGCTCTCTGCTCAGTGGGGAGCTTGCTTCCCCCTCTCTCTGCCTGCCTCTGCCTACTTGTGATCTCTGTTTGTCAAATAAATAGATAAAATCTTAAAAAAAAAAAAAAAGAAAGCATTAAGATGGTAAAGGCAAGCCACACTGGGAGAAGACATAAGCACTACACATATCAGCAAGGGACTTGTATTCAAAATATAAAAAGAACTGGAGCACCTGGGTGGCTCAGTCAGTTAAGTGATCTCCCCTCAGGTCTTGATTTCATGGGTCTTGATCTCAGGGTTGTGAGTTTGCTCTGCACTGGTCTCCACACCAGTCGTGGAGCCTACTTAAAAAAAAAAAAAGTATGTACCTATCGATATATCTATATCTCCTATAGATATATCTGTATCTCCTACTAAACTAAAAGAGTCTCGGAAGAGAGAGGGAGAAAGGCTTAAGTAGATGATTCACAAGAAAGCATATTTATTTATTTATTTATTTATTAAAAGATTTTATTTATTCACTTAACAGACAGAGATCATAAGTAGGCAGAGAGGCAGGCAGAGAGAGGGGAAGTAGGCTCCCTGCTGAGCAGAGAGCCCGATGCGGGGCTCGATCCCAGGACCCTGAGATCATGACCTGAGCCGAAGGCAGAGGCTTTAACCGTCTGAGCCACCCAGGCGCCCCAAGAAAGCATATTTAAATAGTCAATAAACATTATATAAAGTCTCTCAACATCATTAAGGAAGTAAAAATTTAAACCACAATAAAGGGTGCCTGGCTGGCTCAGTTAGAGTGTGTGACTCTTGATTTTGGGGTTGTAGGTTCAATCCATAGTGAAATATCACTATATCCTAGCAGAATGACTAAAATTAGGGCAATGCCAAGTGGTGAGGATTCAGAGCACTGTTATTTTTTTAAGATTTATTTTTTTAATCACTTTTTTTTCTAGAGAGAGAGGGAGAGAGAGGATCTTTTTTTTTTTGTTTAAGATTGTATTTATTTATTTATTTGACAGAGAGCGCGAGTGAGCGTGCTCGCCAGCACAAGTAGGCAGAGTGGCAGGCAGAGAGGGAGAAGCAGGCTCCTGCCTGAGCAGGACCCTGGGACCTAAGCCAAAGGCAGACACTTAGTCAACTGAGCACGCTGAGAGAGAGGATCTTTAAGCAGGCTCCACGCCCTATGCTGAGCCCCATGAGCGTTTGGTCTCACAACCCTGAGATCATGATCTGAGCCCAAATCAAGAGCTGCTTACTTAACTGACTGAGTCATCCAAGTGCCCCTTAAGATTTTATTTCTTATTTTTATTTTTATTTTTAGATTTTATTTATTTATGAGACAGAGACAGTGAGAGAGGGAACACAAGCAGTGGGAGTGGGAGAGGAAGAAGCAGGCTTCCCTCTGAGCAGGGAGCCTGATGCGGGGCTGGACCCCAGGACCCTGGGATCACAACCTGAGCCGAAGGCAGACGCCTAATGTCTAAGCCACCCAGGTGCCCCAGAATTTTATATTTTAAATTAATCTCTACCCCCAACGCGAAGCTCAAACTGACAACCTCAAGATCAAGAGTCACGTGTGCTCAACTGACTGAGCCAGCTGGGTGCCCCCTCTTTAAAGATTTTTAAAATTTATTTGAAACAAAGAGAGCAAAGCAGGAGAGAGAACACAAGGAGGGACAGAGGGAGAGGGAGAAGCAAGCCCCTGCCTTGGTAACTAGATGCAAGAGGAAGCCTGGTACCTTGCAACAAGTGTTACTTCCTCTGCCAATGGGAGCCCTAAGTCAAGAGGCAGATAAAATAGGGGAAAGTTTCTGGTTGCCCTTCAAGAAATATCTAAGTCAGATATTATGAAAAAAAAAAAAAACAAAACCTGGAGAAACAAGAGAATAAGAAAATGGTCGTGATCCCTACCTTCATCTAACTCATTATATTAATATAATTTATAATCATATATTTATATACATTTTATTATTAATATATTATTAATATATTAATTTAAATTTTAAATTTTATTATTAATGTATTATATAAATGTATAATATACTAATATATGATTAATATAATAATAATATATTAATAATATATTAATCATATATTTATAATCATAGATTCTAGGAAGCTTCTGAAGTCTAAACAATTCATTCTCTTTTTCCACAATAAACACCTAGGTATTCTTATTCAATTCAACAATATGTATTGACGGGGGAGGGGAAGTGGATAAAGACAGTCAAAAGGTACAAACTTCCAGTTATAAGTAAGTACTTAGGATGTAATACACAACTTGATGACTATAGTTAACACTGTGGTATGGGTTATGGGAAAGAGTTGTTAAAAGAGTAGATCCTAAGAGTTCTCAACACAAGAAAGAAAAAAAAATTTCTATCTTTATGAGATGAGGATGTTAACTAATCTTATTGTGGTAGCCATTTCACAATATATCTAAGTCAAATTAAAAAACCAGTATTTGGGGCGCCTGGGTGGTTCAGTGGGTTAAAGCCTCTGCCTTTGGCTCAGGTCATGATCCCAGGGTCCTGGGATCGAGCCCCGCATTGGGCTCTCTGCTCAGCGGGGAGCCTGCTTCCTCCTCTTTCTCTGCCTGCCTCTCTGCCTACTTGTGATCTCTGTCTGTCAAATAAATAAATAAAATCTTTAAAAAATACAAAAATAAACAGTATTTATTGAGCATCTATTATGGGTAGGCATTATTCTAGGCCCTGAGGATATAAAAAAGACTAAGATCCTATTCCTGTAGAATTTACCATCTAATTGGGTGGGGTACAAATAAAGAAAGTAAAATATGAAGTACAAAATACACTCTGTTGGATGGTGATTAGTGATTTGGATAAAAACAAACCAGAAAAGGGGGATTAGAAGCATGGGTGTTTGTGTGTGTAATTTTATTTCATTATTTCTGTCTTTCTGTGTGTGTGTGAGATTTTATTTTATTTATTTATTTTTTAAAAGATCTTACTTGTTTATTTATTTGAGAGAGAGTGAGAGATAAAAAGAGACAGCACAAGTAGAGGAGGGGGCAGAGGAAGAAGCAGACCCCTGCTGAGCAGGAAGCCTGACATGGGGCTGGATCCCAGGACTTGAAGGCAGACCCTTAACTGACTGAGCCATGCAGGCACCCCTCTGTGTGTATAATTATAAATGAGGTGGTCAGCGAAAGCCCAAGTGAGAATGTGACATTTACATCAAGACCTGAAGGAGGTAAGGAAGTGAGTCTGGTGCGTATCTGGATGATTCTGTGGCCCACAAAGACAGTCTCTGTTTACAAAGTTTGTACAATCTGTGGCAGCTGGGAGACCAATATAAAATTAATTGTGGTAATGGATATAACAGCATTCTATAAGTTGTAATGATCTATAAATATAGGGTATTTTCAGGAAATTACACATATACTTATTAACAAGAACAAGATCACATATCAGCATTATAAATGTATATGAAATGATAAACTATATGGTACAATTAGGGAATATGATAATGCATTAGGAGCTAATTGTTCCTGTCTGTATGGTACCAGAAAAACTATGGTTAGTTTCCCTCCAACCCCTCAAGGAGGAAAGAGGTGTTTCTTTCTTTTTTTTTTTTTTTAAAGATTTTTATTTATTTGACAGAGAGAGAGAGAAATCAAAGAGCACAAGTAGGCAGAGAGGCAGTCAGAGAGAGAGAGAGAAGCAGGCTCCCCGCCGAGCAGAGAGCCCGACGCGGGGCTCAATCCCAGAACCCCAGGACCATGACCTGAGCTGAAGGCAGAGGCTTAACCCACTGAGCCACCCAGGTGCCCCGAAAGAGGTGTTTCTAATACATGCGAATACCCTTGAGGCTTCTGCTTGGGAGTGCCCTTGTTAATTAATTAATTAGTTAATTAATTAAATATTTTTATTTACTTATTTCAGAGAGAGAGAGCAAGCATGAACAGGGAAAGGGGCAGAGGGAGAAGCAGACTCCTGTCTGAGCAGGCAGAACCCTGGGATCATGACCTGAGTCAAAGGCAGATGCTTAACCAGCTGAGCCACCCAGGCACCCCTATTTTTTTTCTTTTTTCTTTCTTTTTTTTTTTTTTAAGATTTTATTTATTTATTTGACAGAGAAAGAGCACAAGTAGGCAGAGAGGCAGACTGAGAGAGGGGAAAGCAGGCTCCTTACTGAGCAGAGACCCTATGTGGGGCTTGATCCTAGGACCCTGAGATCATGACCTGAGTCTTAACCCACTGAGCCACCCAGGTGTCCCCAGGGACCCCTAATTTTTTATTTTTTTGTGGTGAGGTAGAGTATAATCAGTATTTGTGGATATAGGAATTATTTGCTCTGGGAAGCCAGATGATGTTACAGAGAAAACATTTGCAAACCTAAGAGTTAATTGCCTGTTGCTGGGTCCAAAAGGGCCCAGAACTAAATTTTCTAGTTTCCTTCCTTTCTTTTCTTCCTTCTTTCTTCTTTTTTCTTTTCTTTTCTTTCTTTCTTTCTTTTTTTTTTTTTTTACAAATGTTAGCTATTATTATTATTTTTAAAGATTTTATTTATTTATTTGACAGAGAGCTCCGCGAGAGAGGGAACACAAGAAGGGGGGGAGTGGGAGAGGAAGAAGCAGGCTTCCGGCTGAGCTGGGAGCCTGATAGGGGGGGTTGGATCCCAGGACCCTGGGATCATGACGTGAGCAGAGGCAGAAGGTTAAGTGCTGAGCCACCCAGGCGCCTCTAAGTTTTCTTTTTTTATGTATATTTCACTGTCACATAAGGTGTAGGACCTGCATTAGCCTTTTTAAACAAACAAGCAAACAACAACAGTTGTAGTTTGAATTCCACCTAGATCTTGGGATTCCTGAGTCACTCTGAAGGAGGTCTTTTGGGACCTAACCTGGGTTGTTTAAAAAATTTTTTTTTTCTGGGAAATGTAGGTTAGGGCTGAGCAATCAGTCTCTTAATAAGAACCCTTACGAGCTTCCTGGCGCTGCAGGAATTTTTGCAAGGTTGTGCGTTCACAGGCTGGATCATCCTGTTAGAAAGCACTCCCCTAACTCTGAAAGCTTGCAATGACATTCACGTTCCACATCTCAGCAAAGACGGAAGAAGGCCTGGATCTCGTTGCTTGTCTGTTGGGGCAGAAGGAGGGTGTGTCATGTGCCCAAAGCTGGCCAAGCGCCATTCCATTCACTCATTCATTCATTCATCAAATATTTTATTATGCGCATAATTCAGTGTCAAGCAGAGATCCTCGCCCACCAAGCCATCCAGAACTCCTGTGGGTACCGTGCGCAGGGCCAAGAACCTCAGACTCTCAGGCCGGGTCTTCAGACCCTTTGCATCAGTAGCGCTCCGAGACAAAGAGATGCGCTCCTGCAGCTCCCCGGGCTGAGGGTTCCGCCCGCAGCGCCCAGGGCTTCGGCGCGGCTGCTTCTCCACTCCCCAGCCCAAGGGGGCGCTGTAGCGCCGCGCGCTCCGCTCGGCCCTGCTCCGTGCTCCGCTCGGCTCGGCGCTGCGGGCGGCATCGCGGTGGTACGTTCCCTCTCACCGCCCTCCCCCTCCTCCTCCTCAGCCCTCCCCGCCAGTGGTAGGTGCCGGAAGTGCCGCCATTTTGGGGTGTTCTGCTCTGGCGGCAGCGGCAGCGGCGGCGGGACGCGGAGGCTCCCCCGGGACTCGGCCTCAGCAGCGAGGCGGCGGCGGCGGCTGCGGAGGCGCAGGCAGCAGCTGAGGCAGCGGCGGGCTCAGGTGCAGCCGCTGGTGAGTGCTGTGGCCACGGGTTAACGGGCCACGGGTGGAGGGAGGGAGTGAGGGAGGGAAAGGAGGCAGGAGGAAGGCGCCGCGGGGCGGGTCCGGTCCTGGCGGCCGCGGGTCACAGGGCCCTTCGGGCGCGGCCGCTTCTGGCTCCCCGCGCCCCGGGGGCAGGTCAGCGATCTCCTCCCGCGTGTCGGGGCCCTCCGCTCCCCGGGTCCCGCCGCGCTTATCCGGCGCGTGCCCCCGCGCCCAGAGAGACCCACCCTCCTCGTGGCCTTGCCCCCTTTCTCCGCGCCCTTTGCCTTCACCCTGCGGGCCCCGAGGGCTCCGTTCCTTGCCCAGGGGTAGCTCCACTCTTTTTTCCGGCCGCCGTGCCAGACCCAGGCTGTCTGCCCGGGACACCCCTTCCTTCCTCCTGACGTCCCACGTGTTCTTGGTGCCGACCCCTGGAGGGGGGCCCAGGACCGCTGCCTTGGTGGGGGTTAGCGCTTCTGTTCGGGAGCCTTGAGAGCCCCCCGCTCCCCGCCCGGGATCCACTAGGGCCTTGGCTCGCCCTCCCCCCACATCAGGTGCTCACCCAGTCGTGGCCTAGTAGCAGGGCTGGAATCTCGCACCCGAGAGCGCGGAGAGCGCAGTGAAGAGCTTTTTTCTCTAGGGACCTGGCTTTGGATTTAAAGCAGGTGGTGTCTTGATTTTAGGGGCAAGATGTTGTTTTAATTCTTAGGACTATAGCACAGGTTCCGAGGAGCTTCTCGTTGGTTCAGGCTCATCCTCCTAGTTGACGGGAAGGTGGTGAGATTTTGGTCGGAGCCTGTTTCAGCAAAATGGAATCTTTTTCTCTCCAGCAGAGTTAATGCTGTACTTTTATTACCCTTTACCCTCGAGTAGAAAGGCTATATAACAGTTTTGAATAGCGGGCGGCAGTGCTTTATAATGCTTGCAGTGTAAGAGGTTACAGATACTCTGTGAATCCTTTACAGGAACTTCTTTTAGAGGTCTTTTCGCTGTCTTTGATTCTTTGTAGATCGGAGAAGCTTTAATTGCATTCTTTCACCTTTTCCACAAGTGTTGGGTCGGCTCTTTTCCTCGAGTGTGGCGTCTTTTAGAGTGCTATGCAAGTTCAGCTTCTCCTTAACATTCTTGGTGAGGAGGAAGGCGTCTCCACATTGAAACACACCGGGTTTCTTTCTGTTTTAACATTAATGAGTCCACTCGGAAGATCATGAAGTTACCATAGCATGCATGAACTATTGCCCCCCTACTCTTCCTAGCTTTACTTACAGTGTGTGGTTTCTGATTATGAATTAGCCAAGATTGAAGCAGTGTTGTTAGTAAAGCAAAGCTGGAGCTTTCAGCTGTTGATTTAAAACCAGGAAGTTTGTGGTTCCTCCAGTGGTTTTTTTCCCTCTTGACTGTCCACCACCTGTTTCCATTAAGAATGGCTCTTGGCCCAGAGCGTAGATCTCAACTTTTCTCCAATCATTCACTCTTGCACATTAGATTTTCTTATCCTAGGTGGTATCTAGGCTTAAAATCCATTAGCGTGTGGGCCTATTAGAGATAAAATATCTTTTCCCACTCTTGCTTTGCAGATGAGGAAACTGAGGCCCCCAGAGGTTGTGACTTACTTGCCCAAAGTTACATAGCAAGGATTCTTAAGAGAGTCTCATCATAAATTTAAAAAAACAAGCAGACAATATTAGGAGCAACAATGCAGGATTGCCTGGAATGGCAAGGGCCCTGTGATTGAAGTTAAAAGGCCTGGTGATCCTTGCTTTGTCAGTTGCTGGTTATATAGCCTTGACCAAGTCACTTAACTGTTTTGAGCCTCAGTTTATTCTCATCTGCAAAATGGAGGAAATAGTGTCTGTCTTCCGGGTGCTAATTCAGCTTCAGTGTAGTACATGTGAAAGTGCTTGTGGTGTAAGAGACAGTGAGATTTTGAGCCAGAATGTTTATTTTTCTAAAGATTTCCACTAAATTTCTTATTACAGAAGCTATTTTAAAAAAAAGCTATAGATTCATTATAAAAAATAGAGAAAAGAAATAAAACTCACTCTTAGTCTCATCACTCATAAGTGATTCTTAGTCCTTGGTCTTTATCTTATCCTTTTTTAAATATTAGATAAATGTTTATTATTTTACCAAAATAATAAGTTTATCCTACTCACAGTTTAGTGATGTGTTTTGAAGGTTTAATAGTATATGATAGGCATGGTTTAAAAACACAGTTCATTATTTTTTTAAACAAATTTTTTTTTAAAAGATTTTATTTATTTGACAGAGATCACAAGTAGGCAGAGAGGCAGGCAGAGAGAGGAGAGATGAGGAAGCAGGCTCCCTGCTGAGCAGAGAGCCCGATGCCGGGCTCGATCCCAGGACCCTGGGATCATGACCTGCGCTGAAGGCAGAGGCTTTAACCCACTGAGCCACCCAGGTGCCCCTAAACAAATTTTTTTAAACAAATTTTAAATGGTGCTGTGGATTTAATAGCTCCAGCATATGTGAGATGGGCCAGTGGATGTCCAGTACAAGCACAGAGAAGTTGCTCTTTCATTTATTTATTTATAAGGTTTTACTTACTTATTTATTTTAGAGAGAGAGCAAGAACACCTGCCTGTGTGGGCAGGGGGAGGAACAGAGGGAGAGGGACAAGCAGACCACTCTGAGTGTGGAGCTGGATGCCAGGCTCAATCTCACAAGCCCGAGAACCGGATGCTTAACCTACTGAGCCACCCAGGTGCGCCAGGAAAGTTGCTTTTTAAATTTTTAATTTTTAAATAATTTTTATTTATTTATTTGACAAAGAGCACAAGCAGGCAGAGTAGCAGGAAGAGGGAGAAACAGGCTCCCCAAGGAGCAAGGAGCCTGATGTGGGCTAGATCCCAGGACCCTGGGATCATGACCTGAGCTGAAGGCAGTCACTTAACCAGCTGAGCCACCAGAGCACCCCGAAGTTGCTCTATTAAATATACTGGGATGGAAGAAGAGAAGGAAAGGGAGGGCAGAGATCTAACATTTGTCATATGTCTGCCATGTGAAAAAAAAAAATTTTTTTTTTTTTATAAAGATTTGGACTCTCTAAATGTGCTGAATTCTGTCCCCCTTCCCATGACTGCCACTGCAGTTTCTTTAACTTAATTTTTCTGTGAGATTGGACCTCATAAGGAAGATAAGGAGGGTAGAAGGTGATGGTATGCTTTGGAAAGGGAGGGAAGAGCTGTCACTTGGAGGCTTTAGTGAGGAAGTTGGAGGAAATAGGAGCATCGTCACCACTACTCAGGGCTCAGGGTGCTTTGAACAAATTGCTCTTTTTAAGCCATGGAATCATTGGATTTAGGTAAACTATTTCCTCGGCTTTTTTTTTTTAAACAACTTTATTGAGGTATAATTCGTATACCATACAACTCGGTGGGTTTGATCTGTTATTTTATTAATTTTAAAAAATTGTGGCAAAGGCAGCTCTTTCTGTCCACAGGTCCTGTCCCTGTACTTTAATAAAACTGCCTTTTTGGCACCCCCCCCATAAATAAAAAATTGTGGTGAAATATATATGACAAAAATTGGCCATTTAAACCACTTTTTATATTTGCAATTTTTTAAGAAGATTTTATTTATTTGACAGAAGGCGAGAGAGCACAAGCAGGATGAGCTGGAGAGGGAGAGGGAGCAGCAGACTCCCTGGAGGGAGCCTCATGCAGGGCTCCAATAGGGCTTCACGTGGGGCTCAATCCCAGGACCTGAGCTTGAGGTTCATAACTGAAGGCAGATGAGCTACCCAGGCACCCTGGTGTATTTGTGTTTTTTAATGTAAAAAACAACGTGAAGCTTACTCTTTTTAACTGTTTTTGAGTGTGTAGTTCTATGGCATTGAGTGCATTCCCACTGAGGGGAAACACGTCTTCAGAACCTTTTTGTCTTGAAAATCTGAAACTTTATACCCAATTAACAACAATTCTCCTTTTTTTCCTTTCCCCAGCCCCTGGTAACCACCCATATGTTTTCTGTTTCTTTTCTTTTCTTACTTATTTTTTTAAAGATTTAATTTATTTGACAGAGAGACCGTGAGAGAGGGAATACAAGCAGGGGGAGTGGGAGAGGGGAAAGCAGGCTTCCTGCGGAGCGGGGAGCCCGATGCAGAGCTGGATCCCTAGACCCTGGGATCATGACCTGAGCCGAAGGCAGACGCTTAACTGAGCCATCCAGGTGCTCTTGTTTTCTTTTTCTGTGAATTTGACTGCTCTTGGATACATCATATAAGTGGAGTTATATAGTATTGGCTTTTTGTGACTGGTTTATTTCACTTACCATAATATCTTTAAGGTTCATCCATGTCGTAGTATGTGACAGGATTTCTATACTTTTAAAGGCTCAATAATACTAGGGCACCTGGCTGGCTCATTCGGTTAAACATGCGACTCTTGATCTTGGTCATTGGTTGGATCCCCATAGGTGTAGAGATTACTTATACTTACATATAGTACACCCCATATAGGTGTAGAGATTACTTAAAAAAAAAAAGTGATTGATACTCTATTTTATGTATATACCACATTTTGTTTATCCATTCATCTCTTGATGGACATGAGTAGTTTCTGCCTTTTGACTATTGTGATTAGTGCTGCTGTGCGAGTGCAGGTATCTCTTAGAGACCCTTCTTTCGATTCTTAAAATAGCCAGAATTGAGATTGCTGGATCATATAGTAGTTCTATTTTCAATTTTTTGAGGAACCTTCATACTGTTTTCCATAGTGGTTGCACTATTTTACAATCCCACCAGCAGTGCTCAAGGGTTCCGGTATCCACATCTTTGCGAACATTTGTTATTTTTGTGTATGTGTTTAAATAGTAATAGTAAGAGTGTGAGGTAATACTTTTTTAAATTGAAGTGTAGCTCGTGTTCAATATTATTTTAGTTTCATACGAACAATATGGTAATAGGACATTTATATACATTACTTCGTTGTGATTTTGATTCACATTTCTCTTATTAATGATGTTAATTGAACATCTTTTCATAAGGTTCTAGGCTATTTGTATATTATCATTGGAGAAATACCTAAGTCCTTTGCTCATTTTTGAAATCAGGATATATGATTTTTTTGTTGAGTTGTAGTTGTTTTATATGTTGTGAATATTGATCCTTTGTCAGATACATGATGTGAAGAAACACTTTTTGCCCATGTCTTTTCAGTGTTGATTTTGTCTTCTGTCTGTTTTTGCTTTTGTTATCTATACTTTTGGTGTCTTATCCAAGAAATCACTGCCAGGTCTAATGCTATGAAGTTTTTCCCCTATGTTCTCTTCTAGGAGTTTTATGGTTTTAGGTTTAGGTCATTTTAACTTTTTTTTTAAGAGTGCAATTTAGTGTTACTAAGTCCTCATCACCACTATTTTTTTAAAAAAGTTTTCTTCATTTGAAACAAAAATTCTGTAACCATTAAGCAATAACACACCATTCTGCCGTCCTTCTAGCCCCTGGTAACCTCTAAACTACTTTCTGTCTTTATGAATTTGCCTCTTTTGATTTCACGTAACTGGAATCAGAGTATTTGTCCTTTTTTTTTTTTTTTTTTTAAGATTTTATTTATTTGTCAGAGAGAGAGGGAAAGAGAGCGAGCACAGGCAGACAGAATGGCAGGCAGAGGCAGAGAGAGAAGCAGGCTCCCCGCCAAGCAAGGAGCCCGATGTGGGACTCGATCCCAGGACGCTGGGATCATGACCTGAGCTGAAGGCAGCCGCTTAACCAACTGAGCCACCCAGGCATCCCAGAGTATTTGTCCTTTTGTGTATTACTTCACTTACATGATGTTTTCAGGGTTCATCCATGTTGTAGCAGGTATCAGGGTGTCATTCCTTTCTGTGGCTGAATTTCTCTACTTTTCTGAGGTCAGGGATGTCTCTTTCATCTTTATTTATTTTTTTAATATTTATTTATTTATTTGAGAGTGCATGAGAGACTACAAGGAGGGGGTGGGGCAAAGGGAGAAGGAGAGAGAAACAATCTCAAGCAGTGTCCTCTCTGAGCACAGAACTGATGTAGGGCTAGATCTTAAAATCCTGAGATCATGAACTGAGCCAAAAACTGAGAGTTGGACACTCAACTGATTGAGCCATTCGGGCGCCCTAGGGGTGTCTCTTTTCATCTTGAGACCTCATCCTCTCGTGGAGCTCTTTCATAAAGGCTAGTGAACTGATTAGAATTCATACTCTTCATGTGGGTTGCCAGGCACGGGGGGATGTCCACTGACATGCAGAACTCTTGAAAATTAAAACATCAGTGTGTGTAACAGTCTATAATGGTAACCCAAGTCATCATTTCTAATTCTAGTCTAATTACGATTTCCAGTCTTTTTTTTTTTTTTTAAGATTATTTATTTATTTATTTATTTATTTGACAGACAGAGATCACAAGTAAGCAGAGAGGCAGGCAGAGAGAGAGGAGGAAGCAGGCTCCCTGCTGGGCAGAGAGCCTGACGTGGGGCTGGATCCCAGGACCCTGGGATCATGACCTGAGCTGAAGGCAGAGGCTTTAACCCACTGAGCCACCCAGGTGCCCCACAATTTCCAGTCTTTGAATGTACATCATTTTCAGACTATTTTGTTGTGTGCAGAAAAAGTGTCATGCGAACGGAAGAAGAGTAAAGAATAGCCAAATTTCTGCCTTTGCTTTGTAACTTCAGTGGTTTTGTTAGGGGTGGATTGATAACCGGGGATTCCATATTGTGTAGAGGTAGGGTTTGTTGTTGTTTAATAAACATAGCATTTAATGGTCTAGTTAGAATAAATAACTAATACTTTCAGGAAAAGAGCATTTTGAAGGTAATCATAAGGCCTCCTGGTTTGTTTCAGTATGAACAAAACTATTGAGTATTCTCATGCATAAAAGCCTTTATTTTTAAGTTGAGCGTCTTCTTGCCTTTTTTTTTTTTTGAGGTTCATAACTGATTTTGATCTGCTTATCTACTTTTCTTCTCTTTGCTTTTTGGACTTAGCCTCCCACTCCATTTTCCTCCTCTCTAGTTATCAAGGGAATTTTAATGCTAGTCCACGGGGTAGGAATGAACTGGAAGTTCTATTCAGTCAGCCATTGTCTCAAAGAACTATTACAGTCCTCACAGTGCTTAACACATGGGACTTTATTTAGTGTCAGGGAGGACATATATACTTTCTCTTCAAACAACATGAAAACATTCTTTTGCTCAAAACTGTTTTTTGATTTTTGGTTATTTTTATAGTTAGAATGTATTATGAAAGTATATTTCAGAAGTATAATTTGAACCAGAGATTAAATCCAATGTAGCTTTTCTGAACGGGACTTCTTTTTTATTAAAAAACTTTATTGGGGCGCCTGGGTGGCTCAGTGGGTTAAGCCTCTGCCTTCGGCTCAGGTCATGATCTTGGGGTCCTGGGATCAAGCCCCGCATCAGGCTCTCTGCTCAGTAGGGAGCTTGCTTCCTCCTCTCTGCCTGCCTATGATCTCTCTCTCTCTGTCAAATAAATAAAAGTAAAAAAACAAAAACAAAACCCCACAAACTTTATTTATTTATTTATTTGAGAGAGAGAGAGTGTGAGTGAGTGCATGGGGGAAGGAGCAGAGGGAGAGGGACAAGCAGACTCAGTGCTGAGCGGAGCCAGATACAGGGGGCTCGGGGCTCAAGCTCAGGACCCCAAGATCATGACCTGAGCGGAAAGCAAGAATCAGTTTAACTGACCCAGCCACCCAGGCACCCCTTTGAATGGGACTTCTCAAAAAGGCCAAGGTTGATTGCTGTTAGTATTATCCTGTATTTTCCTGCATATTTCTTCCTAGAGGTGCTGTGGCAGGCTGAAATGGTCAAGTAAAATAGAAACAAGAAATTTGTTAAAACCTGGAAAATTAGTCTCCCCATAATTGAGATTTGATCTTTGATTTTCTTGTCCTTAAAATGGAAACTTGTGGCTTGAAAGAGTGATGTGATTTGAATGAGATTTATAACCATAGCCTGGGAGGGATAGGTGTAGTGTGACTTCTCTGGTCAATGACCTTAAAAATTGGTACCTTCACTGTGTCACCGTTAACATTTCTGGGCCTGTTTTTCCATCTTTAAATGGAGATAACAACGTGGAATGGTGATGTGAGAATTAATCGAGATAACTAATGCTTAGCACTGAGCAATGCCTGGTAAAGTGTTGATAATGTTATTTTTTTCATCTGTAAAAATGGGCATATATTTATCTCATGAGTCAGTCACACAGTTCAACCAAATGAAAAGCACAGTTAAAATGGTTAGCCAGGGCCATACCTAAACAGGCAGTAAGTAAGTTAGTGTTCATTTTGTTTCCCCTTTTGGGTGTATTTTGTTTCACATTTTCTTTTGTGCTGGCATAAGGGATAAGATTGTTACCTAAAGTCCAATTTGTGCATCTGAAATGTTTTGCTGCACAGGGCATTCTTCCCCAAAGAACCTTTGAGCTCATTGTTCCCTCTGGAATACTTGGGTAATGTGGTTTCCTAGATTCATCTTCACTGTATTTCTCACATGAGAATCTGTTGATAGGAATCTCCTATATTCATAGAAAACTTGAAGAATACAGGTGAGAATATTATTGGATTTGTAATAGGATCACCTGGGTCTCTTTCTAATTAGGTAACTAGTTTTAGGCATGGAGGGAGAGAAAGCGGGTTCTAATATTTAGAGTAGTAATGTAGATGAAAGTTAATTATAATCAGTTTAGTTGCTTGCTTTGTAAACTATGTTGTAGGGAGAATCCTTATTTGAGCTTTGTAATTTGCTACTATTACCATTTACTTGATGAGTTCTTGGTAATTGTAACTTTGTCCTTGTCAGGAAATTGGCTGTTAAAAAAAATTTTTTTTCTAAGATTTTATTTGCCAGAGCATGAACGAGAGCAAGTGAGAAAGAGCCCAAGCAGGGGGTGGGGGCAGAGGGAGAAAGAACACTCCCTGAGCCCAGTGCCTGACTGGGCTTCCAGGACCCTAGGATCGCTTGACCTGAGCTGAAGGCAGGTGTTTAATGGACTTACCCACCCAGGGGCTCCTAAAGTGTCTCCCCCCACCCTTTAAAGATTTTATTTATTTATTTGACAGAGCACTCCAAAGAGGGAACACAAGTAGGGGCAGTGGGAGAGGGGGAAGCAGGCTACCTACCGAGTAGGGAGCCCATGCGGGGCTCGATCACAGGACCCTCAGATCATGACCTGAGCTGAAGGTAGATGCCTAACCACTGAGCCACCCAGGTGCCCCCTAAAATGTCTTTAAAGTAGAGGTTTCCTTACAGAATTAATCAGCAGAACTGTTATATAGTTTTTAATTTCTGCTGTGTAATGGAGGCCATGTGTGTACATGTTCATTTTAAACTTACTTGAATTCCAGAACTGTAAAATTTTTCAAGAATGTTTTATATGTGTCATAAAATTCATATTGACTTGACATTTTTTCTGCTAAGGATTCTCCCAAAAATTTTATCTGCTAGGCCAGAGGGATAAATATCAAAAATTTTTAAGGCATTGAGGCATGGGTGTTTTGTTTTTTTTTCCTTCAGACTGACCATTGTTTTACCTTTTTTTTTTTTTTTTAAAGTACACTCTATACCTGATGTGGGGCTTGAACTCACAACCCTGAGATCAAGAGTCCCGTGCTCTACTGACTGAGCCAGCCAGATGCCCCTGATTGTTTTTTAAAAAAAAAATTTATTATACAGAGAGCATGAATTTTGTAAATATAAAAAGTAACATTAAAATTAGAAATTTTTTTTTCCCCTCAAAGGATGAGAAAACCTAGTTAGGGGAAACTGAGTGCTGCATAAGTTATTTCAGTTTCTAAAATGATGAACTTATATCTTAGAACTTTGTGAAGTTCTGATGGAACCCTCTAGCAGCTGACCTCCCCACTTTAAGGGAAATAGACTCACTTTCAGAACAGCTTTTGGATTGTAATATTTTGATTTTTTTTCCTCCACTTAGAAAATAATGGCAGCAAATATAAGGAAAAATGGTGAGCTCTAGTTTAGAGACTACAGTGAGATCTGATGGATCTCACTTAATTTTAATATGCCACTTTGGGATGTATTCATAGATGCAGAGTGGCTTTAGAAGGAACTGTTCACTAACTCTCTGACCTCCATGGACTGCCAACTCTTCTTTTAACAGCTGTGTTCAGCTTTGACAAAATGGAGTTGAATATCACTTTTGCCCCATGTTGAAACTCCACTGATACTTTATTTTCAAGTTGGGAAATGTCTTTCGTTTGGGGATTATACAAAATGAAGTTTTTTGGTTCCAAAGCTGTTCAGTTTTAGAGTGTTACACTTTTAATTTTGGAAGGTCAGTAGTCTCCATTTACATGACATTGCTACTCTTCAGCAAAAGAATCACTAAATTAGAAACTGTCACCACTTTCTCATTGTTCTTTTACCTTTCTTTCTTTCTTTTTTTTTTTTTTTCCTGTGAGATTGAAGCAAGCTGTCACTGAGACTGGGGGAATGTGTGATATTTGGGCCATAATGTGGGGTAACTAAGTCTACAGTGAGTAGACTGTCTTTTTTAACCCAATATTATTTGGACATCTTTTAAGTTTTTGTTAGTTTGTTTTATACAGATAATTTACTGTAGGCTTTTCCCAGTTTCTTTGTGCTTATAGCTTTTGTGTGTGGAAAACTTTCCTCTTTTCCTCCAGTCCCCTCCCCCCACACTGCCATCACATAGCTTGGCTACTATTTCTTTCTCTCCTGCATGACTTCTGTTTGTGTGATGTTGCCAGTTACCATGCTAGATTGGTGGGATATTACTAGTGAGAAACACCTCTGTCTCCTGTTGGCCGCCTGCCTGATTCTGAATGCTGCTGTCTGAGCAAGAATCTTAGGGGTCTGGAGAGTGAAAGGAAGTCAGGGTAGTGGTGACAAGCAACTTGAAAATGTGTAACTGACATCATCAGTTAGCTGGTTATTAACTGCATATTGAAGCAATACTGTGTTGTGATCATATAGTCACTTTAAGCCGTAGAGCAGGTTTTCAACAAGGATATTTCACTGGAGGTTGTTTATGTGGTAAAATACTATTCCTTAGGTCCGTAGTTCTTAGATGGCTAGAGCAAGAGGAGCAAGCATTGCATTTTTCTTTTGTCAGCCCTTCCCTGCTCATGGTCCAATTTCTGTTTGTCATTTAGTGCACAGTTTCTCATGAAGCTTTTTCTGTCCATCCATTCCAGTACTGTATCGTAGGATATTATTTAGCATTTACTAGACACATTTTTTCATTTCAGCAAGATTTTTAAGCTTTTTTGAGCATGGAGATTGCTTTACTGCTTAGTGTATTATATAACTTAAAAAAATTTTTTTTAAAGATTTTATTTATTCATCTGTCAGAGAGAGCACAAGCAGAGGAGCGGCAGGCAGAGGGAGAAGCAGGCTGCCCGCTGAGCAAGTAACCTGATGTGGGACTCGATCCTAGCTAGGACCATTGGATCATGACCTGAGCTGAAGGCATTCGCTAAACCAACTGAGCCACCCTGATGTCCCCCCAAAATTTTTTTAAAGTAAGCTTTAGGCCTAATGTGGGGCTTGAACTCAGGACCCCGAGATCAAGAGTCACATGCTTTCCTGACTGAGCCAGCCAGACACCTTGTGTATTATATAACATTTGAGGAGTTAGGCACATAGTCCCTACACTAATTATACTCTGTGACCTAACCCTCCTTGTAACAGCTTATTGGACCAGAGGTAGACGCTTAACTCAAGCAGGGCAAATCCATTCTCCTAGGAATTTGAGGTTATGACTGAGATTTAAGTCTGTCAGTCTGTCTTTTTTTTTTTTTTTTTTAAAGATTTTATTTATTTATTTGAGAGAGAGAACATAAGCAGGGAGGAGGGCCAGAGGGAGCCCAGTGCAGGGGGCTCCATCCCAGAACCCTGGGATCATGTCCTGAGCCGAAGGTAGATGCTTAACCATCTGAGCCAGCCAGGCACCCCGAGATTTAAGTCTTTAGAGAACAAACAGATAACCTAAAAGCATAGAACATGAAACATAGGGGCGCCTGGGTGGCTCAGTGGGTTAAAGCCTCTGCCTTCGGCTCAGGTCATGATCCCAGGGTCCTGGGATTGAGGCCTGCATTGGGCTCTCTGCTTAGCGGGGAGCCTGCTTCCCCTTCTCTCTTTGCCTGCCTCTCTGCCTACTTGTGGTCTCTCTCTCTCTGTCCAATAAAAATAAATAAAATCTTAAAAAAAAAACCAAACATGAAACATAATCATGTGTCAGGAAGCAGTAAAGGCCAGTCTGCAAGGAGGGATAATTAAGTAGATTCATCCTGAAAGAAGTATAGATGAGAAATGCACTTCTGGAGAGAAAGGCAGCCATCTGCATGCAGACTAGAAACCTCGATGCTTAAACCCTTTCCGAGTATGGCCTGTTGTACTTTCTGCCTTTGGATTCTTTGAGATACTCCGGTATCCTTTCAATTCATTCCTTTTTTTTTTTTTTTTTTTTTTTTTTGCTTAAGCTAGGTTGAAGGTTTCTTTTAGTTACAACCAAAAGCTTTGAAAAGAGTATAGAGCTCTGTCTAACATATCTTAAATTCATTTGAATTTTAGAATAGTCAGGCCTAGGATCATGGCTCTTTGGAAGATTGCCCTTTGTCCCCAATATGCGTCCCCCACCCCCTGTACTCCCTTAGGCTGCTTGAGGGCTTGGCTCCTCTGTCTGTGGTACAGATTTCCACCTATGTTGTAGCTTTTGGTTTATAGAGCGCTCTCTGGTGCTTTGCCAAATCAAGATTGAGATTTTCTTTTTACATGTTTTAAATGATTGTTTAGTTTATTTAGTTTCTTTGCTTAGATTATTCATTTTTTTCAGCATATGTGACTGATAATAAAATAATAACTGGTATTTCAGATAGGTACTTAAGGTGAGTCATCATTTTAAAATAATTTTTTGTGAGGCATATGGATTAAGTTCTTTTCTAGTTGAGTAACACGTTTGTTTTAGTTCCTGATTGTTTCCTCTTAAGGAAGGTTGATGGACTTGAATGGGATACAATAATGTGAGTTGAATGGCAGTTGAGACTTTAAACAAAGGGTAATGGTGAGTGGCTGTGTGCCCAGTTGATGGAGTCTGTCTGGTCTGGGCTCAGTTAGTAACTTCATGAATGATCTGTAATAGGAGCATCACAGTGGTGTTTTTCTCTTTGAGAAATGTTAATGAGGGAGAGAGGGAAGATCTGAGAAAGATCTTAAGTTTAGGCTTCTAATTTTTTTTCTTCCTGTGATCATTTGGTATTTATTAAGTTGAAGGACTTTATTCCAGAAAAACATAAAAGTTAGCCTGTGATGTTAAGGAACAGGAATTAAGAGACTAGAGACAGCTTTGAAATGTGGGTTAGCATACAACCAGGAAGAAGTGAATTTGCAGGGTAGAAAGAACTGGAAGACATTATTTCACAATGGAGGCCAACCGAATTGTTGTGACTGTGTACCTGACTAACCAGTGCTGCCCCTTCATGGAGTGCATGTATGATATTGAGCTTAATGCTCTGCAGAGAGGAAGTTTTATTGTCCTCAGTGGTATTGGGCCCTTGTACAAAGTAGAGACTTGATAAATATTTTTTAAATATTCCATGTTTGGTTGAATGGCACTTTAATTTGTTTTGAGACCGTTCAATACAGAGGAATAGGAAGAAAATCTTTTAAAATTGTAATTCTAAGAATTTCGTTTGTTCACATCATTGTCTTTTGAAGATAATCAGTACTTCAAGGAGTTTTCTGAAAAAAATGTAAGCAGCTTCCCATTGAAAGACATTAAGTTGGTAAGATTTGTACTGTACAGGCCTTTGTGTACCTCTTTAATCTTGAAACCTCATATTGTATATTGGCTGAAAAAAATCAGAAGGCTCCTAGACAATCCTGATTCTGGCTGTTTTCTCTAGCTCCAGAGAATAAGAAAAGGGGAATCTGATACTGCCGGCAGCCTGTGCTCTCTTGCTTTTCTGGGCCAAGAAATGCATTTAAAAATAAAATCAAGGAAATTGTAAACCAGTAGTAAAAATGAATAAAGCACCCAGGAGTTTGCTTCCTCTCATGTCCTGTGGCCTGAGTCTTTTTTCAAGCCTTTAGGCTGGTATTAAACTAATATGGCAAAACTGTCCTCTGGCTTTGTCCTTCTGTACTTCCCCTTTAAGATTTACGGGAAATAATCATGGAAAGACACCATGTTTATTATTTATTTGTTTTTATCATATACTGTTTCTGTTTAATACCCTCTGGATACATTTACAAGTGCAATTAAAAAAAAAAAGCCTGCACACTTCTTTATTGAAATCCAGTGCTATTTTTATTTATTAATGTTCATTTGTCTGGTGTAACTTTGCTCTGGCCTAAGTAAAACCTAGAGAAAGACTTCCTTCTGTTCAGGAAGCATACAACTTAGAAAAATGTTTTCTTTTGAATTCTGACTGCTCCGACTTCTATGAACAAACCAGATCCACAGATGAGTTTGTAAACAATGTGTTTTCTTAAGGTATCTTCTAACAGAATGGGTCTCAGAGGAAGCTGAGTGGCAGCACACATTTAGCTGGGAGTAGCAGTTCATCTCCCTGACATATATCCCCTTTGTCCACACACAGCAGTTTTGGAGGCAGGCTTGGAATTTAAATGTACACGTCTCTGTTCTGGTTCAGTTTGTCTTATTTAATCCATTTTACTTACTACATTTTGTATGCCGATATATTCTAATATAATCATATAGAAACTTGCTTTGGAGAACTCTGAAGTCTTGATGGCAAAAATTCTAAATATATTGTAAGCAAAATGGTGATCTTGAAAGAAATAGTATACATAGGTCACTGAAACTATTGAGTCTGTATTTGTTTTGTGAATGGGGGAAGGTTAAGACTTGAATATATTTAATTCTTTTGCAAGAGAGTCACTAAACAGTTTCTAATATTTCTTCAACATTGTATACTACATGATAATATTTCTTGAAGATAGCTTGCTGAAGAAAAATTCAATCAGCTTTCTGAATTGCGAGATCCAGAACATCAAAAAATGCTTTGGACAAAAAAAAAAAAAAAAGGCCTGCTGGATCCACCCCCAGGAATCCTAGTGGGTCCCCATGGTAACAGCCTCTTTGCTTACAACTTGTCACTGTGTAACTGTCACTGGAGTTCAGAGAAAAGCCAGTATATCAAGAACTGTGCGGCATTAACTACTCCTTGATAAAATGCTCTTGCACATTTGAAAGGAGACAGAAATAGACAGTTAAAGGTTTTAATTTTTGTGTTCCATTAATTAGATGCTTTAAAAAGCTGCCTAATTATGGTAAGGTGCAGCAGTGGGAAGGTGGGCAGGCATAGGAGGAAGCCATAGGCTCAGAAGGTTAGAATCTTTAGAGATTTTTCTTCTCTAATCCTTTCATTTTGCAAATGAGGTAAGTGAAATGCCTTACTTAGGTTCATAGAAAAGCAGAAGCAAGATTCCAGCCTAGGCCTTCTAAATTTTCCAGCATAATGTTCTCTTGTCTCTACTCACACCCTGCGTTTACTATGCCTCTACTTTTCATAAATGAAATCTCAACTTCTGAGGTTAGGAAAGGACCTTAGAGGTTATGCAGAGAAACTTTATACCCAGCAAAGGAGTCCCTTCTGCACCATCTTGGGCACGCAGCCTCTGCCTCTTCCCTCAGGTGGGGGTTATATCTTCAGTTAGCAAGAACCCCACTGCCTGAGTTCAGAGAAGATAGTTTTATGTGGGAAATTTTAAAGCTTATATGCTTTATTTTTCTCCTCTAATAAAATAGCAGTTGAAAACCAGACCTGAATGTTTTTCATTAACCTCTTTAGCTCCATTTAAGTCTTGCTTGTCAGTCGTGACAAGGCAGATAATTCTTTAAAAGAATTATGTCCTGCCTAAACCCTACAACTTTGAAAAGGCAATGCCATATTTGGAACAAGCTTGTCTTCTAATGGGTGGAAGGGAAGAGATTGATAAATACTATATTCAGCTTAAAGTATTTTATAAGATGCTAAATAAGATGAAATTGATTGTAAGCTAGAGTATCAAAAGAGGCCTCAATATATTTTAAAAGCAAAATCAAAGCCAGATAGGCAAGTGGGTTTGTATTTTTGTGGTGCATTTATGAATGCTTTTGTATAGCGTAGGTTCACTTACATAAAGTGAGTTTTGGGTTCAGAACCAACATTTTTAAAGCAATTATTAATCACATATGCCAAAAAAGCAGTTTCTGGTCTGTTTTTTGGATGTTCTGTTGCTTAGTATGCCAGTCATCAAATGCCTTTGTCAGAGAGGGTTAGAGCTTTTATTTCACTTTTCCTCTTTCAGAATTGCTTGAAAGGTAGTTATAGGTAAACATCTAAGATTATAAGCTTCAGGGGTGCCTAGCTGCCTTAGGCGGTGGACCATGTGACTCTTGATCTTGGGGTCATGAGTTCAAGCACCATGTTGAGCCATAGAGCCTACTTAAAAAAAATTATTAGCCTGAGATTTTTTTTTTAAATACCTTTTAAGAAAAGCACACATGCATATTTTCTAAGATATACAGAAATGTTTTCAGTTTCTCATAACACAGATATTTTTTCCTCGAAGAATTTACCATACCTAAAAATGGAGAATTTGGCTCCAAGATTAACTTTTCTTTTTGTCTTACCAGAAAATTAAAGTGAAAATGCTGTTGGCAGTCTTTTGCTGTCTTGACTTCAACACAGTAGAGAATGCTATAATGAAAATGTGGCTGAGTTTTTAATATTCTGGAATTTCATGACCACCAGCACTTGTTGTGCAGCCAAGGTAATTAAGGTAATCAAATACTTTAGTCATTAGTAGGTATGTCCTGGCTCTTAAAAGAAATCTCTGATCCTAACTTTATGCCCTGTGCCCTTTTCCTTTTTACTCTAAAACATACTTATTCTGGCTCTTAATCTGACCAGTGAATTTTTCACATAAAAGTTCATTTGCACAATTTTTCTTGATGAGAAAATATGCCAAATTATAGTGTAATGAAAGAAATTGTTAGACTTCACATTGACAGGGGAGGGACGAGAGACAGACGGGTGGGATGGAAGAAGAGAGATATGGTTGCGTCCTTACCATTTGGTAGACAGGAAAACTTGGGGTGTTAGGAACTTCACAGAGAAGAGTAACTTATTTAGGGCATCCAGCTATTAAGTAGTAGCACAGTGCTGGTCTACCAGTCCACACTGCAGATGCTGTGCTCTTTTCCTGTACTTTTAATTTTTTTATTTTTAAAGATTTTATTTATTTATTTGACAGAGAGAGCACAAGCAGAGGGAGTGGCAGGCAGAGGGAGAGGGAGAAGCAGGTTCCCTGGTAGGGAACCCGATGCAGGGCTCAATCTCAGGATCATGACCTGAGCTGAAGGCAGATGCTTAACAGGCTGAGCGCCGCCCCCCCCCCCCCCCCCCCCCCCCCCCCCCCCCCCCCCCCCCCCCCCGCCGCATCCCTTCCTGTGCTTTTCTTACTTTTTGAGGCCCAGTCTCATAGCAGTAATGAAATTATTTTTGTAGCTACTCCTTTTCAATGTGGTAGTATAATTTTTAACCATTAAATCAATGTTGTAAATTCAGTATCTCATTCTAGAAGTTCTTAGGTTGAGAGAGTTATGAAAGTGGGCACATCTATTAACTGCCCTGATGTAAGGTATTTTTTTGTGTACCTTAACTAAACTGTTTACCTGTTTCTTTACCGAAAAATGGGAGTAATCTACCCGTAACAGAAGTGGCATGGAAATGTGATTTTAAAGTAGGTAGCATTCACAGCATCCTCAAGTCTTTCTAAGGAAATGCATGGATCATACTGAAGTTCCTATTGGCAGATAGGTGGAGGTATCCCTCTCATGGGTCATTTAAGAGATCAGAAAAGTGGATGTTACAGCTTTATTTGGTTCCCTAGTGAGACATGATGTGTCATTAAAGATTGTCATCTCCTCCCACCGCCCACTTTTTAAAATCTAGTCATTCTCTCCCAGCTCTCATGCCCTGCAGCCATTCTTTTGGCTCTGATAATTACTTGATTTTTTTTTTTAAGATTTACTTATTTGTTTGAGAGAGAGTGCAAGGGAGAGGGAGAAAGAGAATCTCAAGCAGACTCCCCACTTAGCATGGAGCTCTGTATGGGGGCTTGATTTCATGACCCTGAGATCATGAACTGAGCCAAAATCAAGTTGGGTGCTCAACCCACAGAGCTATCAGGTGTCCCAGGAAATTACCTCTTGATTCTAAGCAGCCACAGTCCATGAGCTCCTTGAGAACAAAGAGAAAGAGAACCCTGGTCTCTCCAGGGGGCCTTTCAGTCGATGCCATATTTACCAAGCAGTCTGTCTGGTCTGTGACCATGTCCTCTTTTGTCTGGGCCCACATGAAAGAGTGTCCCAAATGCTATCTTGATACATATCCTCACTAGCAATCTTGTTTTTTTAAAGCCTCCGTTTACAGGTTGATTCACAGTAGGGGAGTCATGTTCAGAAACTTTTTCCGATAGCCTGAATTTTCTTGTCTTTCATCTCTGCTTCTATTTATGTTCTTGGTACCTCTTCCTTGAGCTTGCACCTTCTGCATAGTTGACTCTATTATATCATCTTTGGGGCTGCAGAATAAAGTTGGAAGATTTTAAAGTTAAAGTTCCCAGAATAATGTAGTCGCCCACATTGCACATATGTCACATTTTGAGTTTACTAGTTAAGCCTCTAAATATGTGCTTTATATACAGTATGTGCAGTGTGATGACTTAGGTTGCTATGAGAACCTAAAAATTTTAGGCTTAAATTGTTCAGCAACAGACACATTTTCCCCTTATTGTCTTAGATGGAGGCTGATTTCTTCTTTTGTCTAATACACCTTTTACAAATTGAGATATTAGGCAGTGGCCATTCTCATATATTGTCTCTTGCTAACAGGATGGGTAGCTTCTTTGATTGCCTATTACCATTCTTCCATGCTCAACTTTTTTTGCTCTGTGCTTGTCTCTTATTATTTTCTTTGCTACAGGATAGAATTAGAAGTAGGATATTAGAAGCTTTACCTTTTAAAAAAGTGCACCTAATATGAGAAGAACTATATAGTGGGAAATCCCTAACACATCTGAGGAATTCTGGTCTCATGTTAAGCCTCCTGAGATGAGCTATAGTGGTAATGTTTGCTTGAGAACCTTTTTTTTTTTTTTTTTAAGTATTATAATGCTTGGAATACTGAAAAAATAAAATAAAATTAAAGTATTGTAATGTTACTCTGTCATCTAAAAACAATTCAGGTTTAGTTTGAATCGAAATACGTTATTTTGAGTAATTTTTGGCCAAGGTAACTTGTTTATTCTTGACTGGGTTTAGTCATGAGGACTCCCTTCTTTTTGGACCAGGAAGTACAAGAGATAAAAGGATGTTAGAAGTGGAACATACTGTATATTGTTTAGTGTTAAATCTATTTTGGGTCATGGACCCCCTTTTGAAAATCTGGTAAAAAGTTATGGACCTATTTCCCTCTAAACAGAAGTAAAATAAGACTGTTGACCCTTGAACAACGTAGAGATTAGGAATGTGCTGACCTGGCACAGTAGAAAACCCACTTACAACTTTTGATACTCCAGAAACTTTACTGATAGACTGCTGTTGACTAAGAAGCCTTACTGATAACATAAACAGTTAACACATATTGTGTATATGTATTATATACTGAATTCTTAAAATAAACTATAGAAAAAATGTTACTAAGAAAATCATAAGGAAGAGAAGATGCATTTATAATACTATACTGTATCAAAAAAAATGAAGTAAGTGGATCTGTGCAGTTCAAACCCATGTTCAAGGGTCAGCTGTGCATAAATTTACATATATATGTAAAATTTTGCACATAATATAAGGGAGTTTATGGAATATCCATGAACTATCCATGAATTCTGAATCCTTAGATACAGACTGCTGTTGTACTGTTTTTCACTTGAGGACATGGGAAATGAGAAAGAAATGACTAGTGCAAGGCCACACTATAGGTGTTTATAGTCATTTTGATTTTGAGGTTATACTGTAATCACCTTGGTATGTACAGTTGTGGTCTTTTGCGTTGTGTTCTTTATTTTTACCTCATTGTGCTCACATAAATAACCTCAGTAAAGTATGTAATAATTAAAGCTGTGCAGCATATTAATTTCATAATAAATTACTTTTGGGGAAGTCAAAACAGGCTGCTCAGAAAAACTAAATACGTTTAAACCACTGTATATAATAAAGAGATTTTTAATCTCTTAAAATGTTGAACACTTGCATGTCTCTTTTGTTGGACATGAAAAGTGCCTCTGGTGCCTCTACTGGAATCCTGATGTGTTCTTTTTTAGTATATTAGACAGTGTAGACAAGGCTCTGCCTTGCACTAGGAGATCTAGGTAGTGGGATTGAGAGGTCAGGTGTGCTGTCATTTAGCATTTTTGTTCATAATCACTACCTTACCTACAAGGGGCAAAGGAAAAATGTCAAAATTCCAAATGGTTAGTTTGCTGATAAAATATTAATTATGGCGGATATGTTTTTTCTGGATAATTTGAAGAGTTTTCTTAAGTTTCAGAGAAAATGCCTTCCTGGGGGGCATCCTAGTGTATTTGTGTATTTATGCCCCATAAGCTTGGGCTCATGCACACATATATATCAGACAGTTCAGTGATGGGAAGGAAGAAGGCAGGGGCTCTGTTCTTTGGAGCTCTCCTTCATGGCCAAATGACTGGCAGTATTTTGTAATCAAAGATCTCAGAGTATATCAACATCAACATTTTTTTTTTCAAGAGAGCATTGGGTGGGTCAAGGGGCAGTGCGGGGGAGAGAGAGAGAGAGAGAGAGAGAGAAATACCATCTTAAGCAGGCTCCTGACCAGTGTGTAGCCTGTCGCAGGGCTCAGCCTCAAGACTCTGAGAGCATGACCTGAACCAGAATCAAGAGTTGAACATTTACCCGGCTGAGCCACCAGGCACACCCCCCCCAATCCCCTTTTTCTCCTTCTTTTAAAGGTGATGTAAAATTCCCTCAAAAGGCTAGGCAGAGATATCTGAGATATAAGAATATGATCTTGAAAGTACAGTAAGAGAGATGTTAGAGTGGATGCTGAGTTATGGTCTGAATTCATTTCTCTTTTTTTAGAATATATTTTCTCTGAAGTCGGCAAAAACTATAATTTTTTTTTTAACTTTACAGTTTTAAATTACAGACTCAAGGAATTTCAGAAATGGAGGGACCTTAGAAATCATCTAGTTCAAATACTATAACCTCATGTTTAAGATAATGGTGGGTGCCCTTAGTGGAAGTGCTGGTAGGTGGGACTTGTGGAAGAACATCTAGGTCTGTCTGTCCTGATTTTTTCTGAATTTGTATAGTGTTTATGGCTGGTACCCCACACTTTAGCACTAGTCAGATGCTATCAGCCTTTATTATCTCATGTATTAATCTTGCCTCAGGACTAGGTATTAAGTGTTGGGAGTCAGTGATTATGGTTGTTTGTACTGTGGCCTTTGTAAAACAGAATAAGACAGTACTTGGTTAATACTCAATTGATTCATTACAAGCTACAGTAGGGCATCCTTTGAACCAATCAGCCATGCATTTTTTTTAATCTTGGAAGAGCTCACTCTGGCCAGAAATTGAGCTTTTCATACACTTCACATTGAGATGAATCTGGATGAATGGTTCTAAGCAAAGTAATTTTTGGAAAATAAATATTTGGCTTCTGATTATATGAACCAGCATCTTGGGAAATTACGGTTTTAAAAATTAAATCAGAGGAGCGCCTGGGTGGCTCACTTGGTCGACTCACGATTTTGGTTCAGGTCCTGATCTTGGGGTCATTAGATCTAGCCCCGCACTGGGTTCCACACCCCGTGGAGGAGTCTGCTTGAGATTCTCTCCCTCTGCCCCTCCCCCCTAAATAAAAAAATAAATCTTTTTAAAAATTACATGAGAATTTATTTTGACTTGTACCATCTGCTGTCTCCTCCCCCACCGCCCCCCCAAAGACCCTAAAACATAGTCTTAAAGTTGGAATGAGATCTTGATTCTGAAAACAGCAAAGGGCCAGTGAAGGTTAGAGTTGTTCACACAAATGGGAAATAACCTTTTTTCTCACGTTCAGTTTAATAATCTAAATGATAAATTAAGCCTCACGGCTCCTGTTGATCTGGTGAGAATCTGACCTAGTAAAGTTTCACACTGTCTTTCCTGTTCCCATGCTGGGGGATTCTTGGTGTAAGTGACCGAGATTATTGGGAAGTTCCTTGACTGAAATAGAATCTCTCATACCCTTCTTCAAGTACCAGCCTGTGTGTTTCTGGTTTTTGTCTGGAGCATGTGAACAGAATGCATGTGTGTGAGATAATTGGGCTTTTACTAATGGCCCCCTTTCAGCAACCATGTATGGGTAAAGCTGTTCAGGTCCCTGCTCCTCCCTCTCTGAGCACGGAGCAAAATCTGTTCTGCTGAAGCTGCTGTTCCACTTTTCAGCTTTCTATATTTGTACAGCAACAGCAGGAGCAGCCCACTAGCTAGGCGGCGTAGCTGCCCTGTGCACCCATATTGGCTCAGGCCTGAGCAGGGCATGCAGTTTGTGTTCTTACGTGCGTCCATCTGTCTGTCTGTGTACATTTCTGTGGAGGACTGAGGTTTTCAAGTGAAAGAGGTGATCTGTTTGTCTTTTCTGTTTTGTCAATTTTTAAATTGTAGAGAATGTCTCAGGATCTTGGGGATGGGACAAGGAGGCAAAATTTGTATTATTTAATGAAGTATGTTTTAGGGAGGAAAGCCAAACTGGTAAAAATATAGGGTCAGAAATGGTCTTTGGGTTCTCTTAGAAACTTACCTTTTCAGAGAAATAGTCTTTTTTTTTTCCTTTTATTTTTTACTGATATCAAAAATCAGTTCTTAGGGGTAGAAATAAATTCCTTGTTTGGCACACAAATTTCCTGATACAGAATTTGAGTAGAAAAGACTGAGACACCTCCACCTCCTTAAGAAAGGATTTTGTACACATCTTTTTGGAAGAGGGTGTAGTAAGGGCTAAGTCACTTAACGCGGCTCTTTGCTGGGAAAGCAACTGTGCAAAGTGCCCTGTTTTGGGCTTTGTAGCTAGTGTCCTGTGCTGTGTTGGGCGGATTCAGAGTGCTTTGTAAAGTTTGGCCTTAGAGAGGGCTTGCAATGTTTTTTGGTGTCATGTCTATTTAAGGAATAGTAGGGGATGTGACATGTAGACAGATTTCAGGCTATTTTCAAAGAGTATTGGTTTCGTTACTCTGTTTTTAAAGGATCACTTTCTTGGTTTGTTATGAGATACTCTATGTAGAAATGAATTCTTCACTTTTGATCAACTTCAGTCTAAATTTAAGTTTGTTTCTTTGTTTTACACTTTGCTTTTACTCCCCTCCCCCACCATGAGTCATAAGCATGCAGAGTTGGGAATAGAACTTGTCAGCTGAGTAAGGATGAGACAGTTCTCTGCACATATTTGTTTGCTGTGGCCGATGAAGAGAGAAAGGGACTAAATGCTGGAGAAACTCAGTTCCCTGAGGCAGCTTTTCCCTATGGCTGTGTGGTATGCTTGGAGAGTTCGTGTGACTATTTGCTGATAGATTCTGGCTTTGAATCACTTTAGGAATCTGTTTAGTAACTTGTCCATTGTTGGCTTTGGGCGTATGTATTTGTTTAGAGTTTGAGACCTGATGAGGAGCCTCTGGTAGGTCCTGCATACTTAATGATTTTCTAAAATTCTGTTGAGTGTGGCTTTAAATTGGCTTTACCCTCCCTTTCTTGGCAACTCTTGGCCCATCTCACTTCACCATCCTGAGGGTTTCCCGTTTATACTATGAATCACTGTGCACCCTCTGTAGGGGCTGTTGTTGGAGATTAAAATCAGTGGCAGCTTTTTGATTTTACAGCTCAACTTCAGTAAAGGACACTGGCTACCATGTCGCAATTCCTGTTTTCCCTTTGTTTTTGATATTTTAAAAAATATGTATATATCATTTCCCTGGTCTCCTTTTATTTTATATTTTTTTCAATGCATGTATTTTGAAAGCTGCCACAATTTTTGGAGGGTATGATGGAGGTAATAAATGTTTACAAATAAATAAGTAAATGCTCTTAGGACAAGTGGTTCAGGGTGCCTGGGTGGCTCAGTTGTTAAGCCTCTGCCTTCCACTTAAGTCATGATCACTGGGTTCTGGGATGGAGCCCCACATTGGGCTCAGTGGGAAGCCTGCTGCTTTCTCTCCCACTGCCCCTGCTTGTATTTCCCTCTCTCGCTGTATCTCTGTCAAATAATAAATAAAATCTTTAAAAAGGGAAAAAAAAGATGTTCAGTATTTCCTAATGAAGATTATGCTTAAACTGGCTGCTAACAGTTATAGTTGGAGGTTGAAGATGGGTCAGCCAGTCATTGCTTTCTTACTTTTTTTTTTTTTCCCCCTTAAAGTATGCTCCACTCCCAGTGTGGAGCCCAACATGGGGCTTGAACTCACGACCTTGAGATCAAGGCCTGAGCTGTTGAGCAGGAGTCAGATGTTTAACTGACTGAGCCACCCAGGTGTTCCAACAGTCCACCTTTTCTTTCTTATTTATTTATTTATACGATTTTATATATTTATTTGACAGAGACACGGTGAGAGAGGGAAATACGAGCAGGGGGAGTGGGAGACAGAGAAGCAGGCTTCCCACTGAGCAGGGAGCCCGATGTAGGGCTCCATCCCAGGACTCTGGGATCATGATCTTAGCTGAAGGCAGCTGCTTGATGGCCGAGTCACCCAGGCGCCCCAGCAACCCACCTTTTCAAAGATTTTATTTATTTATTTGACAGAGAGAGATCATGAGTAGGCAGAGAGACAGATGGTGGGGGTGGGGGGAAGCAGGCTCCCTGCTGAGCAGAAAGCTCCTTGTGGGACTTGATCCCAGGACCCTGGGATCATGACCTGAGCTGAAGGCAGAGGCTTAACCCACTGAGCCACCCAGGTGCTCCAGCCCCCCTTTTAATAAAAAAATATTTCTGTAGAGTCTTAGGTATTCCATTCTGTAAAGATGAAATTATCTTGTTAAAGAATAAAACTTTGGGGACTCCTCCTTTTTCAGTATAGGCACCAGCGTTAGTGCCTGTTAATGATAGCAAACATTTATTGAGCACTTTGTGTGTGCCAGGCGCTGTTCTAAATGCCTTATGTACATAAATCCCTCAATTCTAACAAATACCCTATAAAGCAGATACTGTCATATAGATAGTTTTCCAGGTGAAGAAGCAGGTATAACAAAGTTAAACAGTTTGTCACTGGTTTTCCTGGCTAGTAAGCAGAAAAATTGGGCTTATAAAGTGGTGGTGTGACTCCAGTGTCTGAATGTAGGGCATGTTATAAGGTTTATAGTAAATACTTGTTTATTAATTTTATTAACATATATGGAATATTTGGGATTATTGAATTATGAATTAGTCTAACCCATCTTAATTTTAGAATTTCCTTATGAAAATGATTATGACTTTGGTTTTGCAGCTTTCTGTCAGCTAATTCATTTATTGATGATAAAAAGCTACAAAGCAAATGGCAAGTTCATGGAGTATCCCCAGAATTACCAGTTTAATCTCTGCTAGTGTCTGCCTATTTACTGAAGATACTGGAAGCAGAATTAACTTCAGCTTCTTTAACTCTTGTTACCTGCACTTCATATCATCAGGAGTTGTCTTGATGGGGAGTATGAGAAGCGGGGGTGGTCGGCAGGTTTTGCCTCATCCATTAACTGATCTCTGTGAGTGTAACACGGTGATAGGGAGATCTGTTCAAAAAGAATGATGATGGGAGAATTATTGGTGGGCTGAGTAATTTCAGTGGAGGGTAGCAAAAATGTTACTCTTTCCTAGACAGTGTGATTGAATAGCACAAAAATTTGAGATAGACGGGGAAATAGGAGTCGGGTCTCCTGAGATGTTTTAGTCTTTCTCAGATTGATGGCAGATTTTCCCTTGGCATGTACGCTTTTCCTTGGATGTATGCTGTCCTTTGTGGTTCTTGTTCTTTTTTGTGTGTAAGTCATGTTTTCTGAACAAGACTAAAAACTCATTAAGGACAGGGATTGGGCCTTTTTTGTTGACCTCTCTAGTTCTCAGTGTATATAGAGGATGTTTTCTGTATGTGTTTTTGATTGACAGAGCTCCCATTTTATAAAGAGCTTGTTTTTTAAAAAATGAAGTCAAAGCACTGACAAGTTTAATTTTGTGGAACAGTGGGATTTTTTTTTTTTTAATAGTGATTTGAAGGAGGTGAAGATCATATAAATGGATATTTAAATGTGAGGAACACTTTTAGGAGCACAGTTCAAGAGTGATGAAAGCATGATAATTGAAGTCACTTTTTAAAAAAGTGACAGTATTAAGGAGATATTTAGAATTTGCCCGAGGGCTGTGTATCCTTTGGGATGAATCAAGCTATGTGAAACTGATTGGCTGAAGCAGAGGTGTAAGTTTTGTATTCTCTGGCATATAACCTAACCATCTCAGAAAGCATCTCCACAGCAAAGTTGTTTTGTAGGATTGTGGTGTTAAGAACAGAAAGATTAAATAAAGTTTACTGCTGTTCAGCAAAACAAGATAAACTTCCTGAGACAAGACCATATGGAAGTATCCTGCTTGAGTGCCCATGTGTTTGGGGTGAGGTTGGGGCAGATGGTACAGGCAGGGTTCTTGGCTTTTTGGTCAAGGGTTTGGAGATGATAGAAGGTAGATGCTAGGTGCTGAGGAGAGGCTGTTGTATGTCGTGTGTATTGGGCCTGTCTGCCTAAGAGTTGGAGTGAGCTCAGTGAAATGATCTTGATGTTTGGGTAGTGTGGGGGTAAGATAAGGGGAAAGGATGACTTGGAGTGATACCTGCAATTTGATCTTAACCTCCCTCAGGGATTAGGGAGGGAGAGACAAGATATGGTGTGAGAAACAAGATTCCAGATCCCTGGCCTCTTCTGTTCTCTAGAGCCTTTAAGTACAATATTGCAGGACTGTAGGATTTTTCTGTTTAAGCTTGAAGCTGTTTTGATTCCTTTTTGAGATACTAGGCCAAAAGCTGTATTTATAGAACTTGTTTTGACATATTATCTCACCCTGTCCCTTGCCTTTCTTATTGGAAGCCAGCTAATGTTGCACTCTGCCTGGCAGGAAAGGTTGATTGAAGAAAATGTACACATAGATACACAGCTGAGTGATTGAAAATAGCTCCAAACTTTGTAAATAGGCCAGCCATAAGGTTTACAGTCCAAGCTGTGTGAACATCAGTTGAGTTGCTGGGATAATTTCAGGTAGTGTAATGTCCTTGCCCCACTCACATGTGGTGTGGATGCTGCTTTACCTGGACAGTGGCTTTTTCCACACAGAAGTTTCAGACAGAGCAGGAGAAAATGCAAAACAAAGTGTTTGTTTTGGAATAGAACAGGAGTTGGGATTTTTCTTTACTTTGTTCCTCATAGTTTCAAGTTTTCTTTAATAGTTTTATTTGTAGAATAGGTAACATCCATATTCAAACAATTCAGCCAATATTCCATTTCTGTAGCCTTGTTAACAGTTTCTTTTTTATTCTTCCAGACCGATTTTGTTCCTGTACAAGCCATGTGTAATTTCTTACTGTGTAAATATAATCTTGATCCAGTGCTTAATGTAGTGTATTGGAATTGCCTTAGTCTCTTTTATAGCTGAGGCATTCCATCACAGTGCAGCACCCAGCTGATGGACATGTATGTTTCCAATTTTTGCTAATATAAACAGTGTTCACATTAATGCCCCTTTGCATACTTTGTGTACATCAGATACAAGTGTATTTGAAGGCTGTATTTCTAAAATTGGGATAGCTGGATTCGTAGGGCATGTGCTGTTTTCAGTATTGAGAAGATACTTGAGATCCTTTTTTGTATCTTGCAATACTACCCACTAACAGAAGTTACTAGTGGACGGAAAGATCTTAGTGCAGTGACAGTCAGACTGCCACCCCAGTTACTTGAATGAACATGAATAACCTGAAATGGAAAATTTAAGAAACCTTCTTGGGACAAGTTTAATGATCAAGTCCAGCAATCTTTATTGGTGAAGAGGCCGATTGTCCAGAGTAGGGAAGTCCAATATCTTTTTTACTCTCAGAATGTTAGTTTTACCCGTTTATGATCTCTGCTGATTAGAAAGACATTTGTGGTCTGTGGCTTATTCAGCCCTCTCTTAAAACAACCCAGATGGATACCACGAGACCATTTAGTCATCAGAATTAGCTGCAAGTAGTTGTGTTGTCTGAGGTTTATTTTTTTATTATTACTTTTAAAGATTTTATTTATTTGCCGGGGTGGGGGATGGACACAAGCAGTGGGAGTGGGAGAGGGAGAAGCAGGCTCCCCACTGAGCAGAGAGCCCAGTGCGGGGCTTGATCCCAGGACCCTGGGATCATGACC